>NC_042618.1:233213098-233580598 GCF_901001135.1 Rhinatrema bivittatum
AGTTTGCTCGAGAAAATGTACTTCATGTATCTTTCCTAGGACTTTACCAATTTTAAACAGTAGGCGGATTTTAAAACATGCTGGTGCGAGGGCCAATCCACTTTTTCTAATTAGTCCACCAGTTTGCCCAGTTAATAGTAAGGACTTCAAGACACCTCTGGTTATTCATTCAGCACACTTTCCAATTGACCAATACCCCTGACCCTGTCCTGTAAGCACTAAAACTCGAGATCTACCGGCTTGCTCCTCATCTGGAGCAGCAAGTAAAGTTAAGCGGATAACAAGCCAACAAACGCCGCAGTCTCTGGTTTTAAAATACGCATAACGGTTGGCCCCGCCCCAGAATGCCCATGCCCCGCCCCTTTTATTCCCTCTTATTTTTGACACTCGCACAGGTATATAGGCACATACTTTGCGGCTCTTTCAAATCCGCGTTGCTCGCGCCCAGCACACATACATGCGCATGTGGGCATTTTTTGGGGCAAACAGCGCTTTTAAAATCGACCTCATTCAATATAGCCAAGCACATGATATAAAGAGAAACATGCAACACAATCACAAACAAAACATGGCTACATACAACAGAATACAACACATGTAACTGCAACTCAGAGGCTCGCACAAGCATATATAACCTAACAGCAAACGCAAACAAAGACATAACCATAGTCCACAAACGTTTTGTCATTTTACCACTTAATGCACTGCTAAATAAATACACATAATGATGGGTAGGGGGATACATGGAGTTTAACTTTACTGCCGGGAGAGGGGCAGGTTTTGCTTTGCCTCTCGGGAGTTATGGAGTTCCTGACTTGTGAACAGTAGGTGAATATTTATAGGCAAATACCAACAATTATGTGTATTCTCCATATATGTTATGAAGGTAATTTTCCAAGGAACCTCTTCTGCAGATAAAGCAGTGCTTTACCGGCAGAAAAGGCCTCTTAGAAAATCATGGGACTAATACATGTGTAAAATTATGCACTGGGTGGGGATGGGACTTGCGTGCATACTTTTTTTGGTTTTAAAAAGCATGCACTGCGAAGTCTCTCAGCAAATCTAAGTGCACCAAATAGCAGGCATAATTATAGACGCATAGTTTTGCAGGGATCATTTTCAAAATGGACTATGCACAAATGCGCATATTTGCCAGCTAACTAATGTGAGATGTTACAAAATGACTTACTATGCTCATCTTTACCTCCCACACTCTCTCTCTCTCTCTACATAGATACATGTCATATATATATATATATATATATATATAATTTTTTATTATGCATGCAGCATTTAATGGCGCTTTCTTCTGAATGCAATTAGCCAGCCCTCCAGCCCAGGCCTTGCCAGGCAGTGATTGATCATCGGGGCCTGCTGTAGGCAGGCTGGATAAACAATGCAGATGGGCAGGATTACCAAGCAAGATGGACAGGGTGGGAGATAAGAGATGAAATAAGGGCTGGGGGGGGGGGGGGGAGGGAGAGGAGAACAAAAAACGAGGGGACTAGTTGGAAAAGCAGCTGGGATGGAAAGGAAGTGTGGAAACCAGGGCTGAACACAAACAAATAAATAAGGGCAATAAATGCTTTGCTCTGGGGAGAAGCAGGAGGGGTTAGAGCAGGGCTGTTTATTTTTAAAAAGAAATAAACATTTCCCCCTCCCCCTCCCCCCCCTCCAGACATAGTGTCCCTGGGAACCCAGTAGTTGTGTTGTTCCACTGAGGTAGGTGTGATAAAGATTGGCTTTTATTGCCTGTTTTATTGTAGCAGGGGGAGGGAGCTGCTCTATAGCCACACAGGCCCCAGGTAATGGCACCATTCTCTAGCTCTTCAATTGCCTGGTATGTTTCTTGTTTTATTGACCTGTAAATGGGCGATGGAGGTACACCCTACTGGAGTCTGAGTGCGGGGATATATTCAGGTGCACCCAGAACAAGCTGGACCACTACAGATCCCTACAAAGAAAATACGTGCTAGCAAAATACCTTACCTCGTTCACAAGTGCAAAAAAAAAACCAAAACAAATCAGAACTTTACCAAATACAGGATAAGTGACCATAGATTAGAAACAGAAAGATGCAGACAAAGTCTAAACTGGATATCCCAAGAGGCCAGACTCTGTATGCAAGGCAACACTTCAGAAACAGCAACAGAAATGCATTTGCTCCTGTGCTCTGCAAAATACAAAGAGACCAGAGATGCACATTTCCCAAAGCTGATGGAGAAAATCCAAGCCTTCCCACAAAAGAATGAGCAGGAAAAATTCTTTGTAATCCTGGGGAAAAAAGGAGAAACAGCGGCTACAGCAGCATAATGTGGCATCCTGCCTCCAGGCCAGAAATTAAATCTGTCCAGGGACAATATGGATCAGCACCCAAATCTGAGACATGTCCTTCATACTGTACTTTCTGTAACCTGTAACTTTACTTATTTTATAATTTGTTTCTTTTCTTACCCTTTTATTTTAATCATTATATATATATGTATATATATATATATATAAATGTAGCAATACATGTACAATTTGGCAATACATGTACAATTGTTATGCCAATAATGTTATCCGAATCTGAATGTACATTCACGCACAGGGAGGAATTGAGGGAAGGGCCAAGGAGGTAGTTACGGCAAATGAGGAGCATCCTTTTTTTCAAGGGTAAGGAGGTGGGAGCCAGAGGTTGGCTGGTATACTCTGATAACCTACTCTAACCTTTCACCCCCAGGAGAGCTGGATTTCAAGCTTGGATTAAACCCCACTGAAATAATGTTTGGTGAGCTCCCTAGATATGACAGGCAAGATCTCGCTCAGACCAGCCATCAATTCAAAGATACCAACCTGGAAAAAAAAAAACAAAAGCAGAAACCCTTTTGGACCCTGGACCTTACAGTTTCAAAGCCCCCAAAAGACACAAATCCCAGTCCACAGGTGACATGCAAGGGGGTTACGTGATTTGCAGAGACTGCTAATTATATCTTCTGGTTCCTCAAATACCAAACAAGTCAAAAGCTTTATTAGCAGCACAAATATGTCTGTTACTAACGATGAGTCTAAAAAGTGCCTTAACCAGAATATTTTAGAAGAAAGCAAAGGGTGATGATGTGAAAAGAACAATAATCAAAAAGAGATGGGGAAAGAGACATGAAAAAGAGAGAGAGAAAAGGATATGGGAGGGAAAAAACGGACAGTGAGAAAGAAGCCATAAAGAAAATATAGAGAAAAAATAGACCATGAACAAGGAGGAGCACGGCAAAAGGAAGCTGAGCTGATAGGAAACATTCCAAGCAAATAAAAAGAGATGAGAAGGAACATTACAGCGTCTGGACGATTTTGGTTTTAATTTGTATGAGGAGAGAGAGAGAAGTGATTTGAGCAATGACAGTGACAGAAGGAGGCCTTGCTCTTACATTCCAGGACTTATCAAAACTCACACTTTCTTGTTTTGATCCCTAAATGCTTGTCTGCCAGATATTCATATAAGAGCCCCTTTTTTTTTTTTTTTTTTTTTTTAAATTGGGTTTTACACATGTAAATGCACTTTACCCGTGTAAGTGGGCTTTTGAAAATTGCTTCAATATATGCCATTGGATTGTTCATAGGATTTACTCGCTTAAGTGCACTTTATGCACGGAAATGTTTGGTTTTTTTTTTTAAATGGCCATGACAGTATGTTACATGTACACATGTAACTCCTTTTAAAGTGACCTCCTTAATATAAAGCTTAAACCCAGGTGCTGCCAAAAGAATATCTAGGCGAGTCTTGAGAATGTTAATAAACCTTTGGCCTGCCAGGAGGCCTCCATGAGGGCAATCATGAAGCGTACAGGGGAACCTGTACACCTGATAACAGGGAGCTAAGTCATGTGCTTTAAGCCTAAGAGGGCTAAACAGGAAGTTCCTGATTCTTCCAACGTCCATTAACCAATGATTCACAAAAGGAGTGACCTGGTAAGAAAAGGATGAGGCCTCTCCGCCAATGACTCTGTCTAACCCCAGGCAAGTCGCACTACTCAGCCAGCACTTCAATTAACAAACTGAAATCAATGAAGCACGTTGGTTCCCATGCTAGTTCACTTATGCAATCCTCATTTCTAAATCGCATTAGGGCCTGGATGTAATGCCATCCATACATTTTGTAATGAATTCATTTATGACCTCTATTCCTAGCTGGAATTAATAATGGACGTACTGACTTTTGTATAATACCCTGCATCTTCCAGCCTTCGTATAATCCAGCAGGGATGTCACAATCTCATGTGAGACGTTGCTGGTGAGCACCAGGCTGATACTTCTAGTACCAGCAATGCGAATCCCGTTTCGACGCCCCCCCCTTCCCCATCTCATGTTCTGCGCTGCCTGCTCCTCAAGGTCTGTGATGCCATGGATGAACAATATCAGTGGCTACTTGACTTTTTCCCCCTCTGTCAGATGGTTTTCAAACATGAATACGTTTAAGGAAATTTGAAAAAAAGGAATGCATTTTCTGCTTTGGCCTGTTATGTATTTTTCCCTGGAGTCAGATGTACGGAGCGTTTTCCAAAAGCCTGCTTAAAGAGACTCTGATGGGAGGCAGTTTGTTTTGTCTTTTCTTTTTTTCAGTAGTACAGAACACAAGCTCTGTGCAGGAATCCGTAAAAGGCAATGCACTGTCAGGTGATATTCTACCCAAAGTGAAACAGTAAGCAGTTTTTTTTTTCTGCTGAAGCTGCAAGCAGTCTTAGTGGGCTGCAATACTGTTCGCTGGCGTACAGGAACTTTTGGGACCACACAGGTCCCTTTTCGGGAGCCTGTGTGGCCTCAAAAGCTCTTGCAGTAGGCCATCTGTTCATACTGGTGGTCCAGGAAAAGCTATCAAAAAGTTCCTAACCCTTCTCTAGAACCACTATGTCTACTAGAAGTGGGCACCAGCCAAATTTCAGGAAAACCAGGTTGATCTGAAATCTGATTGTGCTGATATAAAAATCTGACCTCTCTCCGCCTGGAACCTCTCCAGCATGTTCCTATAGTGCTAAGACCGTAAAGCACCCTCGTGTGATCTGGAAACTATTATAAAAAGAAGAGGGTGATGTTCGCAACCATTACAGATTCTCGGTTTGTGGGGAAAATGACCACAAACTGTAAAAAAAAAGTTCCTGGCTTCTTATTTCTGTAGTAAGCTGCTTTCTGACTTCATCTGATAATGATATTTAACGCTGCTTTCAGAACTCTCGACCCCACAGCCCGTCGAGTTTTTGGGAAGTCCGTGATGACTATGCATGAGATGAATTTGCCTATGCTGGTCTCCAAGATATGCAAATATATCTCACCCATATGCACAGCTTTGGGCTAGGGCTGGGAACCCGGAAGACTGCGGTTCGAGTCCTGCTCCTGCCGCTGAGCCCAGCAGAGTCCGTGGGCAAGAGCTTATGTCAAGAATACCTTTCGCTAATGAGCGCCTAGGAGGGGTGGAGCTTCATTCTCCCTGCACGCAATTTCTTGCGCAGCAGTCTCGGTTAGGTTAGGAGACTGTATAAAACTGCTAGAATAAAACGGTTTCAGGTTAGTGCGGGCAGGCGGCATAACCCCGTGTCGCAAGCCTCCTTACCCGGCGGCCTGCCTCGTTGTTCTGCAGATTCATCAGCGTCCGCGCCTGCTCGTCCGAACCCCTGGGGTAGTTCTTCTCCCGCTCCCGGGCATCCACAAACTCTTTCGCAAAGCGATACCCGTAGTCCACGTTGTCCCCGCAGCCCCCCCAGAGCCAATCGCGGGGCAGGTCCTTGGGGCGAGGCGTCCGGCTGCAGCCACAGATGGAGAGCTCCCCCTCACGGCAGGCCCGGCTGATGGCATTCACCACTCCGGCAGCGCTCACGGCGTACGTGAACGCCGTCTCTCTGCTGCCTGCAAAGGAAGGAGGAAAGGGGAAATTAGGAACGGATTCTCGAGAGTCAGCAGGAACTTCACAAAGCCGGGAATTTTTTTTTTTTTTCTTTTTTAATGGAGGAGTCTGGCAGCTCCAGTTCTGGTCATACAGGACACAACCTTCAACTGGTTATATACTACGGTATGCAGAGAATGCAAGAGGATGATAATCTTGGATTACTTTGTCCCAAGCTCTTTTCACAAGGGAAGCAATAGGACCAGCCTCAGCATCACTAAATAAATAATATGAATAATATTTAATATCCGACTGCATACAAAATACTGTGCAGAAAGATACTCAATTTCTATCCATATAAGCATCCAATCTAAAAAATTATTCTTCTTCTGCAGTTACATTTGTTTTAAATGAGGCACAGGATGGTTAAGGGACTTTTCCCCACTATCAAAGAAAATCAGTGGCCTGTAAATCCAGGACCTCGTCCTATTGCTGGACGCCTGACAGTCTTTTTTCTTGCACTTTTCAACATGGGATGCAAAGGCATCGTAGCAGTAAATCAATCTATTTGTCTGACCGCAACAGCTTGTGGTGTTTGTCTCAAATGGGGATGGAGGGAACGTCCATTAGGGTCCTGCAAATTGCATGATTCAGGTAATTTTCAATATGGTAATATTGAAAAGCGCTTGAAAACCCAAGCTTATGTATTGGTTTCCCTTCCTCCCTTGCTTTCATAGTACCATGACAATTAAAGCACCCTGCTAGAAGACTCCCCAGTTACCAGAGGGATTCAGGAAGCCTGGAACACACTTCTAAATCCCTTCAGTTGCAAACTGATATAACTCAGTTTAAAACAAATGTTAAAAAACATACATTTCGTGTGGCTTTTGGAGGGAATTCAAATAGTTGTATTTGCCTCTTGTTTTCATGGCTTGTAGCTTTCTGGGATATGCAGAGACTATTATATGAGATTATAATAGTTGGAATTCCTCTTTTTCTGCCAGGTAATGTTTTCCATGTCATCTGTCATGTTGCAGAGGTCATATTATATTCTGTATTTTGCTTTATGAATTTTATATTTTTATTTATGTTAATCTATTTATTTATATTTGTAACCAAGATAGCTTTGGTTTATTATTTTATGCTCTATTTTGTTTGTATGACTTGGTTTTTTTTTATGAATGTTTTAACTGTAAACCTACCTTGATCACAATTTGTAGAGGCAAGCAAGAATTCAATAAATCAAATCAAAATCAGCCATGCAACAAGCAAAAGAAATTTCATGAACTTATTGTGGAAGAATGTTTCCCTATGTGAAAGACAAATGCACTGAAAAAGGCGATTTTGTGGACTGGGTCTGAGGCCTTAAAAAGAGGTCCATGAATAATGGATGGCTGTATTAAGGAAGGCTTTCTCTCCAGCTGTTACTCACACCTCTGGTGGGAAGCAATCATTGAGGGTTCATCCCCAGTTTGCTCCTTGAATGACTCACACAAATTCACTGCTGAGACAATGATCGGAGGGGAATTTTATCACTTTTTAAATACTTTCTCTGGTTAGTAAGAATGGTCTCCCATTGTGTATGGTGAAACCGGGCTGAATAAGGGCCAGAGCTAAGAAAAGTGCCTCCCATTTGTATGCATGCTTCTTAAATGTGTGCAAGCCTGTGCATTACCTTTGTATATTGTTTGCCCAGACATGTTACATATATAGTCAGAGACTACATCCGCCTGTGTTTGTGTATTACACTACAATCTGATATCCATGAGTACAACTGGTATTTGTGTAGTGCATAGTTTATGTGTGGAGCTTCTGTACTGTATAATTGTGTTATGTACAGTTGTGTTACATACTCTGTGCTTTTTTTCATTTGATACTCTGCCTTTCATATACCTTAAGGCAGCTTATATAACTAATAAACTCAAACCCATACCCACCTCCCCAAATACAAAATCTGAACCCCCATCAACCCCTCCTCCATCTCACCCTATACACAAAAATCTCAATTGCATCAACCTCTCCCCCTATTCCAACCTACTCCTTTGAAAAGTACAACCTAAGAAGATACAATACCTACTGATAAAATCTGATCAGCCCAAGCACACTATACCCAGGAATTAATAGAGAATGTATACTGTCTAGTTGTGTTATGTGCATGCTGTATATTTCTTAGAAACAGAGAAACATGACAGCAGAAAGAGACCATATGGTCTATCTAGCTTTGCAATCCCCTCCGCTCCCTCAGAAATCTCCTGTTCTTGTCCTATGCTTTCTTGGATTTAGATACTATCTCTGACTCTGACTACACCACCTCCATTGGGAGGCTGCTCCATGCATCAACCACCCTGTCTGTAAACAAATGCTTCCTCAGATTGCTCCTCAGTCTATCTACCCTTTCACCTTCATCTCATAACCCCTTGTTCCAGATTCTTCTTTCCATTTCAAGAGAGCCACAGTCTTGTGCAATGATATGTTTAATGTCTCTATCATATCTTCCCTTTCCTTTTACATGCTCATATCTTTATTCGGGATGCACTGGGGTGCAGTGCATCATTTCTTACAAATAATTTAATGTGACATGTGGAAGATCATACACTCTGTATATGTCAACAGTTCCCAAACCTGTCCCGATAACCCCACAGCCTGCTGAGTTTTCACGATTTCCATAATAACTGTGGCATGAGCTGAATTCACTTATACTGGTCTCCAATATATGCAAATATATCTCATCCATATTCACTGTGAATATTCAATTGGCTGAGGGGGTCACTAGGGCAGGTATGGGAACCATTGGTATATGTTTTACCTGTAGCACTAATGGATTGAAAGACTGTTTAAATGGACAACACATATACTGTAAATAGTAGGAAGGGTGGGGGAGGGTGATCAGCTGGCTCCAGATCCACTTCTGGCTATTCTCCACTGCATCATTGAACTTTTAGTTCCAATTCCTCTCATAGAAGTTGGACTAAAAAGTCCATGATGCAATGGGGTAAAACCAGGATCAGATCAAGATGTCCGGACCGGCTGGTCACCCTGAAAGAGGGCCAAAGCTTAACCCACTGAACGTTTAATTAAGTTGTAATTAAGGTACTATAGCTACCCATTTACACAACTGAAATTAGATGACAGCAATTGAAAAAAACTGCTCCCTCGCCCACTTTCATTGCAAAGGCTTTCACAGTTCAAGGCTGGAAATTAATCTTTAGACCATTCACCCCTAACAGTGTCTGCAATATTAAATATAGAACATGCCGGGATCTCCTTTTGATAAAATTATTATGGATGTGTATATGCAGTGTGAAGGTTAGAATAAGCAGAAGCCCAGTCTGAAACACCAGCATATGTGTGAGTATTCATTTACTGATATTTCTCCCTCACTCTTGATCTTTGCTGCCCTCCAGTGGCGACTCCCTGCTAAGGATCAGAAACTAACACAACTCTTCTTCACCCATTATTGGAAAAGTGTGCAGAAAATGCCTCTGACTAAATAGTTTTAATGCATCCCAATGGATAACACACTGATGCACTTTAAATCATCTAATCTAACTGAGCATGAAGTAACATGCAAACAAATTCAGTTCCTTTGGCTCACAAGGCTGAACTCCGGAAAACCTCATCTGTGTCGAAACAAGTCTGATCGAGAAGTAGGTGTCTGCATAACATAGAAGATGACGGCAGAAAAAGACCACCCACTCAATTCATTCTGTCCGGTTATTCCGGTCTGCACCACTATAGACAGATCCCAGACAAGCCTGACTCCTTGTAGGATATTACTCCTTATCCATTAGGTTTTGTCATCTTTCTCTCTATATATATACTTTCTCTCTATATATATATACTTAGATTATTATATATATATATATATAATCTAAGTATGCCCACCAACAACAGCCTCACTAGTTTTAATAGCTGTTTAGATTATTACAAATCTTGGTGGTAAAACAGGGAGAGAAGGGTGTCTGATTGAAAGATTAAGTAGGAAAATGTATATGCTCACCAAACCAGGATGGTAGTGAATCAAGGGAAGGCAATAAAACCTGCACATAAAAATAGATAGCTAGAAGGAGATGTAAATTTGTATGCATGTATCATTTTCCCCACTGCTCTCAGAGTCAGTTCCCCCTGTGTCTAGGAACTGGCTAACCTAGTCATCCTGTCTGACAATATAACAGGGCCCATGGCTAGTCACTACTATATGGGAGATTAAGCAGCATCCAGTAGGAGTCATAGTGATAAGGAGCTCCTGGGAGCCCCTATTAATGGTATTTATGAAAATAAATGCTATTTCACCAGAGTGCAGCCCAGCCAACTAGTGAGAGAGTCCCTTGAAATTAAATTGGTAACCTGTCACAGGAGGAAAGAGCATCACCAAAGATTTCCCCATTTGGTAAATCTCTCTCTCCAAGCCGGAACCCAAACTCGGAAAGGGAAAGTTGTATTTGTCAAACTCCTGCCCTGGGGGAGGGGAGGCCTTCCTTTTGTTTTTCAGGGCCCCGGCTATAGCAGCCTCTTCTCCAGCGATCTGGGATGGGACACAGGGAACCCGAGCCCGGATTTCTCAAGTTCCTTGCCATTCTCGGACTGCTCGGCTCACACCTCCAGTGCAAACCCAACAAGGACCTGCCAATGAGCTTCCCACCGCCAGTGGGTGCCGGGGGGGGGGGGGGGGGGGACGACTCACGAGCTGCAGCAGCTGTAACACACCCTTTCCGGACGAAACGGATTTCACCTCGGATCGGCAAGAAAATGTCATTCGATATTCTGCGACTCGTGGGGGGGGGGGGGGGGGGAGCGCAGATCTCCTGTGACGAATGAAAATCTAAACTCGTGGCGGGGGATCCATTGCAAGAAAGGACCAGCCCAAGCAGAACTCGCAGCATTCCCCGTAAAGGAGAACAACCACCCCCACAGACCCGACAGAAAAGGCAATACAGATCACGTCCTGGGGCATAAAATCCCACCTTCTTAGGCTGCGGAAGGGGCAGGGGGACGGGATGCAGCCCACCGAATTGCAAAAGCTGGCAGGCAGTAGTAATTCATGGGGAATCCCAAGGGCATCTTAACAGAAACATCTGTTGTTTTATGACCATCATTTTCTCGTTTCGCTGTTTTAGAAAACCGTGCCAGTTGTTTGAAGAAGCAGGGTTAACCGAGCCAGGAAGCAAAGATGGTCTCTGAGCCGAGGGAGGGAGCCCATTTGACCCACCAGAGAGACTTTCCAGTCGAAAAATAAACTCTGACCAAATCTGCTCTTAGGCTTACCAGCAGGAGGACTGTAAAATTTTAAAGTGCAGAAGAAAAACAACATCCACCCCTGATTCTACCTGCTCGGGCCTTTCACCCTGATTGCGCTGGATGCTCTAATTTAATTTAAAAAAAAAAAAAGTATAGACTGCTGTTCTTGGTTACAAAAGGAAAAGAGTGCCGTGTATCACTGAATAAAAAACTATATTTATTTATAAATATTTGATATCCCCTATTTTCCTAAATTAGTTTTAAAGCGGATGGCAATCAAAATTAACAATCCAAATTGCAATCAGTCATATCAAAGGCACTAAACATGGTGGTTAGTGCATGTATTCAAATATAGCTGGGCTGAAATGTCTCTTTGATACCTTTTGGATGTCAGGCTGGATGCTTCATTAACAGTTGTAGTCAATAAAAAAAAAAAGTGCAAAGACATGTTAAGGCAATGGGGAAGGCCTTGTCTAGAGGTGACAGCAGTTGAATAAAATAAGGCTCACGAAGGACTTAGTACCTAACCCAATTTTAGGATAAAAATCACGGGCATGGCTAATCATGGCCTGCTCTCAATCCGACCTGCCCTTCCTTACCTATCTGCATGACCCTGCCAAAGACGGAGGTGTTGTCCACGGTGCTGCAGTTCCACCGCCTCTGCTTGAACTGGTACTGGCACTCCTTGATGCCAGTCTTGGCTCCTTCTCCAATGTACACCATGTGGTCCTGGTACAGCTGGCACAGCTTCCTTTGGCCGGGGGAGAGTCCGGCCAGCTGGCTGCAGAGGGGCTGCGCTCCTATGATGTACATCTCGGGCCTCTGAACCGGGTTCAGCGCCAAAGACCTGGAATGCAGAAAGAAATAAAGAGTCAGTCATGTCCGCAGCACCCCTTTCCAAAGCACCGGCTGCCAGGAACACTGGGGGGTGTTCGCCCCAACGTCTTCTGAGGTGCCACCGGGCAGGATCAGCTTTCCAAAGCTGTATTTACCAACAGCAGAGGCCCCCCCCCCCCCCCCAAGCAGGCTTATGGTATCAATTGAAACCTAAAGCATTCTGATGGGAAACTGTAATATTTTATTTTCCACTGCATGCATCACATTATTTAACATTTTTATTTTTTTTTCTTCTAAAATCAGCAAGCCCTTTCAGTCTGAAAAGCCAGGGCCAGACTAGAATGAGAGCAACTTTATTATTATTATTATTATTATTATTATTATTTAGCCAAAGATGTTTGGAAATTAATTGAAAGCAGTATTAAATCTTGTCTTCAGGAAAGTCTCCTTAAAAAAAAATTAAAAAAAATGATCTGAGGCTCTCAACAAAGATCAATTATAGCAGAAGCCAGATCTTCCTTTCAGCGGAGAAAGCCCGAAGCTTTGGGCAAAGCGTCCTCCTTCAGAAGAGGGGCTGAACGGTGGTGCGGACAGGTTGCAGGAATCATTCACTCCTCACGTTTTCTTTCACAACTTTTCTTTCACACAGAATTCCAGTTCATAACAGATCCAGGTTTAAACCCTCCATCAGCAAAATAAAAAGGCTTCAACATTGTTTTCTTTTTTTCTCAGTGAAAGAAAAATAAAACATGGCTAGATCTGCACCTTGGGCAATAAACATTATGTCCCCTCTGCAAAATGCAAGCTGATTAAAAAAAAAACCAAAAAACATTCCAGATGTACAAAAAACAGGAATTGTAAGTAACTTCTTTCTTCCCTGCCCCCTTCCCATCACACTTACCACCAGGAATTAGCTTCTGCCAGGAGCTGGGTGCAGCTGGACAGGACAGCGGCTGTGAGCAGCAGCGCTATCCCGCTCATAGTGCGCCTCTCCCGGCTCCGTCGCCCCGCAACCGACGATCGCCCAGGCAGGGCTCTCTGCAAAAGAAGCAACGAGAGGGTCGGCTTTCACGCCAGCGTTTCAGGGTAGCGAGGAGCTTAGGAAAGACGAGGGGCCCATACTGTAAAGCAGAGCCGGGGGGGGGGGGAGGGGAGGCGACCCTGGGGTGGCCCGCAGCGAGTCCGCAGCTCCCCGGCTCCCCCTGCTGGACAGACAGGAGAGCAGGCGGCGGCGGCGGCAAGCAGACTCTCGCGCCCCTCGCCTCCCTGCGAGTGACGGGGCTTCGCGCCGCCGCCTCGCTTTATGAGGGTCCCATCTTCTGGCTTTGATTGGTCCAGACGCCAGAGCCCGTGTGAGCGGAGAGGAGTTTATAGCGTTGGGGGGGGGAGAAGTAACACATTGGAGAGAAGAGCGCCGAATAGGTTTAATTTTGTTTAAAAAAAAAAAAAAAAAAGGAGCGGGAAGGTTTAATAAAAAAAGAAAAAAAAGGAGCAGAGTTGCAGACGCTCTTGCTATCCTCAGTCTGGCCACTTCTTTTTTTCTTCACCCTGGCAGCAGCCTATACCCCCATGGCCCCCCCCCCTCCCCCTCCCCACCTAGACTTGGGAAAAGACAACACACACACGCACGGAGGGGAGCACCGCACTGCTGAAAGCCTCTGCTGCCAAATGGAAAGAGAGAGATAGAGACCCCCAAGTGGTCCCAGCATTTCAGGGATATACTGCGCTGCTTTGGGAAAACAAAATTCCCCAGCTAGCTGACAGATCAGCTCTTTCTCCACCCGTACGACCCTCCCCGCCCTATCCCAATTGCTATACACACACACATTATTCTCACGCCGGTTTAGTATTATACTGTGGTCTCATTTAGGAATAGGGGAGCAGCTAATCGCAAAAGTCTCTTTCCTCCTGTGCTACTCGATTTAAGGTGGGGGCTGCAGAGCAGGAGTAAAGGGAAGAGGTGTAGCGGGGGGGGGGGGTGGACAAACCTCCTTCCCCTGCCCCAGTCCCTATACCGAGCCTGGTACCAGCCTTCTGCCTCTCTCGCCACCCCCATGTTGCTCCTTTACATAATTTCCCCGGGTTTTGGATCCCTCATGCGCTGGGTGTCGCTAGTCACTTATGACAGGGTTTCCAGTCCCCCCACGTTAATGGATCCGCTTTATCTGCCACTCACTAACGGAGAGAGCGGCTGTAGCTTAGCGCACCAGCCCTCGGCTGGAGTTTGCCGCTTTTTTTTCGGGTCCCCTTAATCCTCCCGGGCACAGAAACTGGGGGGCCTTCGGTTGGCAGAATTGGCTCTAGAAGAGCCGGGTCCGCGGCCTGCAGCCCCGGATCTGCTTCCCTGCCACCCCCCCCCCCCCCCGACGAATCCTTTCATGGGCAACTGCAGCCTTTCCAGATTAAAAAAAAAAATACAGCTCTATGCCCCAGCCAAGCCTTGCTCTTCGTCCATCAGTCCCTTCCCTCCTCTCCCGGTTCTTTTTCTCTGCTCCCGGGTAGACAGACAGAGCCCTGTCCTGCGGGCCGGGGCAGGTGGACAGGTGCAATGATTTGTTGAGGTGTGTATGTGTGCAAACCGAAGGGGGGGCAGATCAAAGGGGCACGAACTACAACCCTTTCCTTTTATTATGCAGAGTCCTTTCGGAAATGAGCCGGCGTCCACGACCAGCTAAGCTCCCACTGCCCCCCCCCCTCCCCTTCCGAAAACTTCCTTTCCCCTTCAAAAGAAACTCTCCTCCTTCCTGCAGCTCCGCTCCCCCCCCCCCCCCCCCCTGGCCCCCGGGCAGCAGGTCTGTGAATACTGAGACCTGAACGGCTAGAGATGAAGGGCAGATAGGGCTGGCACCAGAGGCTAATGGCTTTATGGAGGGGGGTGAACGACTGGAGCAGGGCATAAGAACAAGATGTTCAAAGGCTTCTGGTCTAAACATTCTTCACAACTTTGTGTTCAACCAAACTGGCACGTTAGAGCGAAGGGATAGCCACACTCTGCAACCAGGTACTGTACAACATTCCTCACCTCCAATATAGGCCCCTAACTTTTACTCACTTCCTTAGAAGGAGCTGCAATGACCCTCATCTGTGTAGACAAACGTTTTATTGGCCCAATAAAAGATTTCACAGTCTTCAAAGTATCCCCATGGCCACAATACCAACCGCCCCCACCCAAAAATACAATCTAATAACCTTCAGTAAACATCCTTGATTCCCATATCTCTTAATGCACTTATTACTGCTCATATCTTCAACAACCCTCCCTTTAAAATCCTCATTCTTTGTTTCTATTATAATCTATCTATCTATAGATATATATAGCTAAACATAATTTGTATTAGCAGCAGGTTTAATTTTTCTGCTTTGGCAATTATTACATCATCATATCCTCAGTGGGACCACTTGGTAGGGCATTAACCCCATATTTGATAGGATTTAAATCTCTGTCAAAAGGCCGTCCTCAGCCATAGCTCAAGCCTTGTGCTTGACTACTGGGTGATCTTAGCCATATTACAACTACTAACTATGCTAATTAGCATATATATACAGATTTTAATTCAAACAGGAACACAGCATGCTTCATAAAAGATGAGCACTTCAGAAGTAAATATTCAGTCACAGTTGTGATGGGAGAGCCATACAGAATGCATTTCTCCTAATAGGATGCAAGGACAGCTTCCAAATCAGAGAGAAGAGATATACTGCAATTATTATACTACTATGGAGTAAAATAAGGCATAAGGTGATACAGTTGCATAGATTCAGTGACAACAATTTGAATTCATATCTCAGTAGTTACACGATCAGACTTCCTACCTAATGAATGCAGTAAACAAAAATCAGAATTTTGTCACCTGAGGTACTGTAGCATGCACTCAGGGGTTGCCTAAACCAGTCTCCATAGGGAAAAATTGGGGCTGAAACTCTCTTTTAAATTAAGAGGTCAGGATCCAAAGGCTTTGTCTGGCTAACTTTTGGAGTTAGCCAAATAAAACTCGAGATTTAAATATGTCCCTCTGCTGATCAGCCAAATTTAGTCCGGGTAGCTCATTACCAACACATAATTTAGCTGGATAAAGAAACAAGGTAATGGAGGCATGACAAAGACCTGGTTACATTTTAGCAGGTAAGCACTGATACTCAGCAGTAGCTGAATAAAATTAGCCAGGTAAGTCTAGCTGGGAAAAATGCCTATCCTAAAGTTATCCTGATAAGTTTATCTGGATATACTGTATTTATTTTATTTATTTATGTACAATGGCTTTTAAACCAATAAATCAAGTGCCAGACCTGCTCAAAGTGGTGTACATCAGTAAAACATGATAAAAACAATAAAACAGTAAAATACAATAAAATTAAACAAAATCCCAACAGCAATCAACATATATCTTCAATGGAACACTTATCTGGGTAAATGTCACTGAATATTAGGGATGTGAATCATTTTTCTAACGAATTGAAATATCATACGATATTTCTAAATTCATTAATATATCGGGTAAAAAAAGAAACGATCACTTTTCCCCCAGAATTTTCGTAAAAATCTTTTTTCGGGTTAGTGCGTGCTAACTCATGTAAGTGCGCGCTAACAAAAAAACATTTATTTTTGTTATTTTTTGTTACTTTTTGCTATTTTTGTTAGCACGTACTAACCCGAAAAACGATTTTTCACTAAAAAAAAAGGGGATCCGCGGGAAAATGAGATTTTCCCACGGCCAGACGATCCCGAAAGCGGGAACGATCGGGCACCAATTCACATCCCTACTGAATATCCAGTTAAAGTCATCCCTGGATTAATTTCCTGCTCACCAGCTTAATGTCTATTAACTTCATAAGTTTTCAAAGGTGTGCCAGAATACTTGTGCTTTCTGAAACCATTTATGGCAGAAATACACACACCCTGAAAAACTATTAAAACTAGGCCAGAAAAGGAGAATCCTAAACTAAATTCACCTCTTTTGCAAAACTAGGTATAAAGGATTTCTTTGAGCTTTAAAACTTGCAAAGTAATAGGTCTGTTCAGTGATTTTACTTTCTAACCATGATGATGATACTGGATGTGTGAATATGACATTGCACTAGATGGTCAGACCCCTACCCCCCACCAAATGAAAAAGGGGCAAAAAAAAACCCAAAACATGGTGAGGTATTGCTCTGATTCTTCTTTTCTGTATCCACAGTAAAGCAAGTTTATTTACTGTAAACAAGATTCTCCATCAAGAGCAGGATGAATTAGCCATAACATGTGGGTGACATCATCCAATGGTGCTGATTGGATCCTTCTCTCCTAACTCATAGAAATTTTGCTCTACTGAGCATGTATAGGAGTTCCTGTACTGGTGTTGCCTCGTGACACTCTCAGTTAATTGTAGAATTGAACTTTAGCTTGACAGCCAACTATCCATGGATTTGGGTGGGTATTTAGCATGGCTAATTCATCTTGCTATCTACTGAGAACCATGTTTACGGTAAGCAAACTTACTTTTTCTGTCGACAAATAGGGATAAATTGGCCATGACATGGGTGGAGACCCAAGTTGAGAGTTGCAGCGGAGTGAATACTAAAACAGCAACCCAGACCCCATCATGGAGAGTGGATTTCTGGGTGAACAGGCTGCGCAAAACTGCTTGTCCAAATTTACTGTCACTTCTTGATAGATTGTCCAGTCATGGAAATGTAGGTGTGAACTGATGACTGAGATTTAGCTTTGCAGATTTCTTTGATTAGGCAGAGCTCACAGATGAGCCACTGAGGTAGCCATGGCTCTTACCTGATGAGCCTTGACAGAGCCTATGATCTGAAGGCCAGCCAGAGTGTAGCAATTTGTGATACAGTCAGCTAACCAGTTGGACAAAGTGTGCTTGGCAACTGCTATGCCCAGTCTGTTAGGTCCATAACAGACAAAAAGTTACAAGGCCTGATGATGTGATTGAGTTCTCTTCCAATCTAATGAATGAAGGCCTTCTCACCTTTATGTGCATGTGACCTCAGAAAGAACATGGGCAACACTATGGCTTGATTGATATGAAAAGCCAGAACCACTTTTGGAAGAAACTTGGGGTGAGTGCAGAGCACAACTCTATTGTGGAAAAACTACATGTACAGTGATTAATGCACTAATGCTTGAAGCTCACTGACTCTTCTAGCTGATATAATAGCAACTATAAATATTACTTTCCATGTGATGAACATCAAGGAAGCTGACTCCAATAATTTGTAAGGAGACTTCATAAGCTGCAACATTACCACATTGAGATGCCATGGCACTAGTAACTTGGCAGCCTTTCATGAACTTCTATACTAAAGGATGAATGAATATTGGTTTTCCATCCACTTGAACATGGTAAGTTGCAATGGCATTAGATAGATTTTGACTGATGAAGTAATACTGAGGCCCAAGGAGGAAAGGAAGAACAATTTTGAAGCACTCTTGTGGTTCACAAGCGAATGGGTCCAATGGACTCTCTTGACACTAGGATGAAAAGCATTTCCACTTAAAGTTGTAAGTTCTTCTGGTTGAAGGCTTCCTCATGAAGACGAAAATATCCTCATCGTTCTTGGGCAGTGATAGGGAAGCAATTAGCAAGCACTCAACATCCAAGCTGTCAAGTTTAGGGAGGGAAAGTTCAGATGATACCGACAACCTTCTTCTTGAGTGAATATCAGATCAGATCCCAAAGGGATCAGGGCTTTGGTGAACAACTAGTCAAGTAACATGAAACACAGTTGTTTGGGCCATGCTGGAGCAATGAGTATCAAGTGAGCCTGATCTTTGAGCATTTTCTGCACTGCTCTAGCTATCAGTGGAATTGGCAGAAAAGTGAACAGTAGATTTGCATCCCATTCGAGCTGAAAAGTGTCCAGAGTGGATCTGCACTTACTTCAAAGAATGGAACTGAATTTTTCCACTTGTCTCTGTCATGAATAATTCAATCAATGGATGCCCTCAAAGATCGAGTAACTTGTCTGCCTTTGTTTGATGCAGAGCCCATTTGTGAGGACAAAACACCTTGCTGAGGTGATCTGCCAATATGTTGGAGATCCCGGGAAGGTAGATCACCTGAAGGAAGGCCTCGTGGGTGCAAGCTCACTCCCATAGTCTTAGGGATTCTTGACAGAGGGTCCATGATCCCGTACCTCTTTGCTTGTTGACATAGAACATGGCTACTTGATTGTAGGTCTGGATGAGAATTCTCTTTTCCTGAAGGAGATAAGAAAAAGCTCTTAAGGCATATCTGATGGCTTGAAGCCCCAGCAGATTGATTTGATACAGTTGTTCTGTTGATCAGGTTTCTTGGGTTGAGACAGGACCCATGTGTGCACCCCATCCCCTAGTGGATGCAACCGTTGTCAATTTCACTTAATGGGGTAGCAGTTGATGGGGCGCTCCCATCTCTAGGATGTTACGGTCTAGCTACCAGTGATGTGACGTCTTCATTTCTACTGACACCTCCACCAGGAATGATAATTGTTGTTAGCAATTGGTCCCACTGAGTATGGAGACCCCATTGAAGAATTAGCTTGTGGAGGCAGGTTAAGGGGACTATATGAACCGCTGCCAGCATGTAACCAAGATAACCAACACCTCCCTGGCTGGGATTTGATCCTTTTTTATCATTGTAGGAATAGGGATTGGAGGCAGCACGCTTGCTCTGCCAGAAGAAACATACTCTCCGCCAGAGAGTTTATCCATTCCCCTATGAACTTAATTCTTTGGGATGAGACAAGGTTTAATTTCTTGAAGTATACAATGAATCCCAGTGAATGAGGAAGCTGGATCGTCCTTTGCAGAGAGAGCAACATCACTAGCCAATTGTCCAGGTAAGGGAAAACACAGATGCCCTGACAACGGTGTGCTGCTACTGCCACCAGACATTTGAAAATCCTGGGTGCCACTGAGAGCTCAAAACAGAGCACTCTGTACTGGTAATGAGAGGAATCTATCAGAAAATGAAGCTAGTGTCAATTAGAGGGATGGATGGGTATTTGAGTATATGCATCTTTCAGATCCAAAGCACATATCCAATCTCCCCCTTGAATGAAGGGCAGGATTGTATGCAGGGAGTTCAATTTGTTCTTCTCCCACAACAGGCTCTTGTTTAGACTTCATAAATTCAGGATAGGCCTCAATCCCCCTAGATTTCTTGGGGATAAGGAAATAGCGGGAGTAGAATCCTAGAAGGGACAGGTTCTATCTCCCACTGGGTGAGAAGTGACCCCACCTCAAGATGAAGCTGAGTCAAATGAGACAGAACCAGACTGAAGACTGAACAATGGGATATCTCTGGAAGGCGGGAGAAGCACAACTGGTAACCAATCTGTGTATGTTGTGTAGCGCTATAGAAATTTAAGTAGTAATAGTAGGACTCAAACTCAAACCTTCACCTCGTCAGTAAGGGGTAGAATCCGCAAGAGGTCGAGGTTTGAAAGTCAAAGTTGATCAAAAACTAGTCCCGGTTTGTTCTGGATTTGTTGCAGCATCTTCGGCTGACATCTCCCATGCTAAGTTTTGTGAGCTGGGAGTTGTTGCTGCAGAAGCACAGGTGGGGCATGATACCACTGGAATTGGTGGAAAGGACATCTCTGGAAATAGGACTGCTTAAAAGCGAAGGAAGTAAATAATCCTCAATGAAGATTGCTGCTCAGAGCCCACAGAGCAAGACTGGACCTCCACATGTTGTTTCTTGATTTGAGCAGATGTTTCCCCGAGCCTGTCTCAAAGAAGTGTTCCCCAGAGCAAGGCACATCTGCCAACTTATTGTGTATGTTTTCATGAAGACAACTGTCCCTTAACCAAGCCAATCATCATGCTCCAATGGCTGCTACTGCTGATCTGGCTGCACTGTCAAACAATTTGTATACTGAATGAAGGAAATTACATTCACTCTCTTTAGTGTCCTGAAGAGCCTGTGGATACCCCGACTGGCCTCCTTCCCCAAGTTTAGCAGCAGCTTCAGCTTCTCAATGCAGTAATGTAAATTCTGCACTATATAGAACTGGTGGACTGTGATGCGGGCATTAAATACTGAGCTCTGGAAAACCTTTTTCCCAAAAGTGTCCAGCAGCCTAGGATCTTTGTCTGGAGAAGATCATTGTCTTCTTTGCCTTTTCAGCGCTGATTCCACTACGACCGATTGGTGCAGTAGCTGCATTACCCGAAATCTGGGATTTGCTGAAGGTCCAGCTTCCTGGCCACCGGAGGGGGTAACAGGATGTCATATTTTCCCCACATTCTTGTTTGTAAATCTTGAAGAAGTGAGTGCATTAGGACTGCTGTCCTTGCAAACGCTGACTTCAAAGGGCCTTTCACAACTTATCAAAAAACTTGGACTAGGAGAGGTATTTTAGTGGTAAAGAGTGTTCAGGAGGATCAGGTAGGGTTTCATAAGGCATACCCATCAATCCTTCCTCTGATTCAAGGGGTGAGATCACACTAACCCGGGACTTCAATGATGAAACAGGCATCTGGGGCAGGGTCCTCAGTCATCTCAGAGAGGAATATTCTGTTGCGATTGCTTGTGGGACAGACCCGTGAGTGGCTCCACTCACAGGCCCAACGCCTCGCTGCTGAGACCTGACACAACCAGTGAAGCAATGACCTGAGTGCCGCTGACTCCTGCTGCCCTGCGACGAGGAGCCACCACCTTTCTGTCTCGGTGCAGCGTAGAGGCAGCCCTGGCACTGCTGTGCCACTGCTCCAATGCAGCACTGCTGCTGCTGCCATCTCCAGCTCTGCGGCCCGGGTGCTGCCGATGCCTCTAGCCATTTTCACAGCCGGGAGCCACCGCCGCTTCTCATCTTCTCAGCAGGAGTGCCACTGATGCCTCCAGCTCTTCGCAACTGGATGCCGGAGATGCCTCCAGCCATCTTCGTGGCTGGGAGCCACCACCGACACTGTTTCTCTTCATAGCTGTGGCTGCCGACGCTGCTTCTTTGCAGCTGGAATTCCGCTGACTTTCTCCTGCACGCGACATTGTCCTAGGTGCACATGTCTCTTCTTTCAGTTTAAAGGGCCTGCAGCAAGAAAAGCCCTGCGGCTCTTTCTGATGACGTCCTGCCTCATCATGTCTTCAGCCCTATAAAAGGGCTCTCTGCCAGTTCCTCGGGCCTTTGCAATGGATCCTGAGGTTATCTCCCTGTCTTGATGATCTTCATGTTCTTCGTTGGATGTTCCTGGTCTTCTTGTACCTGTTCCATTTTCCTGGTCACCTTGTTCTTCGTGGGAGCTCCTCCTTGTTCTACATTCCATGTTCCTGTTTTCTCATCAGTTGCTTGTCCAAGTCTTCTGAGTTCTTTCTTTGTCCAAGTCTTCTGAATCTTCTATCAAGTTCCTGATGTTCCTGTCTTCATTCTAAGGTCAACCTTCTAGATCTCCTTCTCCAGGTGTGCCAGTGACATGTTCCGTGACCAGCTCATGCGGGGCTTTGTAGGGTGCTTCCTGGCACAAGGCCTGTTTCCAAGTCTGTCTTCACTGGATCAAGTCCTTGGAGTCCATCCTTGTTTTTAGAATTCCAAGTTCCAAGTCAAGTTCCTAGTCAAGTTTAAAGTTCCTAATCATGTTCCTAGTTCCAGGGCTCATAAAGCTTTTCCAGCCTTCAGATCTCCATGTCCCTCGTTCCACGCCATGTTCCTTCCTCCCAGCAAGGTCCGCAACCAACCTGTGGTAGGTAATGTAGGGTGCTCAGTGGGACAGTGTGGTCTGTGACCAGCCCACAGCAGGCTGTGTACGGCATGCTGAGGTGCAGTGCCCTTGGAAGCTGAACTCTAACCTGAACCTGAGCCTTCGTCCAAGTTCCTCATCTCCAGAGCCTTCTTCCATGTTCCTCGTTGTCAGAGCCTTCATCCAAGTACCAAGCCTTCAATGTCTTCCTCCATGTTCCTCATCATGCTATGTCCTGTCCTCAGCCTTAGTCTGTCCTGACACACTTGCCATCCAAGCGGCAGGTCTGAAAGGGCTATCGAATGGCCGGAGGGCTACCCTAGAGACCAGCATTGCATTGTTAGGTCTCACTCCATGCGTGCAGGTTCAGTGGAGGCCTGACTGCTATGACCCAAGTTGAAGCTATGATTCAAGTCCAGCCCGTGCCTGGATACGCTCACCTCTCACAGTGTGTACCTTGGAGCTCCGCCCTGAGGTCGTTCCGTGATCCAAGGACTTCGAGCAAGCGACCACACCCTGTGCTCACAACAAATTCCTGAGGGATGCCCTCCAACTGCCTGCTGTTCAGATGACAAATACTGTTGTGAACCTGCCTGCGAGGAGCACGGGCAGGTCCCCTACCTTGCCGTGGCCAGTCGGGCCGCTGGCGCTGCCTCCTTCGCGGCGGGTGTGCCACCGTCGTCAGGCTCCCCCCGGCTGCCTCCGCTCCTGTGCGGCAGAGTCGGGCTGATGAGGGCTCTCCCTCGTGGCCAGGATCACCGCTGCTGCTCCTGCTTTCCCTGACGCGCTGCACCGTTCCCGGGGTCCTTGGATGGCAGGGAGCCGTTCTCTCCGATGCCGGGGTCTTCGGCCGGCAGGGAGGCCGTTCCTGCCGGTGCCTGCTACAGTCCGGGTCCTTGCCCGGCAGGGAAGCCATCCCTGCCGGTACCTGTAGCCATCCTTCTCTTCCTGCTTCAGTCTTCACGGCATGGAGCCGCTCCAGCAGCCTGCCTTTCATCCAGCTTCTGGGCAGGGCTGCTCCCGCTGCCTGCCTGCTTCTCCTTGGGCCTTCCACGTGGCTGGGGATGCCACCAGCCTGTCCTCTCTTCTTCCAGCTCTCCTTAGGCACGGGCATGCGCCTCTCTCCTGCTCTTCAAGGGCCAGCCAGGTGTGGCCCCCTGCTGACCCCTCCCTGGGTGTTGTCCTCTTCAGCCCTACAAAAGGGCTCAGCGTCCATTCCAGCTTTGCCTTCGCAAGGAGTTAGACACTCCTGGGATCCTGCTGTCCTTCGCTCCAGGAGTCATCCTTGTTCCAGCACTTCTTCAAGGTCCTGTGTTTCCTGTTCTTCGTTGGAGCTCCTCGTCTTGTCCTGATGTCCATGTTCCAGTCCAGATGTCCGCCTGCTGTTCCTGATGTCCGTGATCCCGCCCTGAGGTCTGTCTCCTGACCCTGTAATCTATGTTCCAGTCAGATGTTTGTTCTCCTGTTCCTGATGTCCGTGTTCCTGTCCAGTTATCCTGAACCCCTGGTTCCTCGTTGCCACCCTTCCTGGCATACCATGTCGTAGTCCGCGACCAGCCCCATTGGCGGGCTGTGTAGGGCACTTCATGGTGCAATGCCTTCCTCACTTCTGCAGCACTAGCCTCCGGGAGACTTCCACTTCTGTCCTTATCCCTGGTCTACGGAGTCCCTTGTGCTTGCTCCGTCCGTGCCAAAGACTCTGCCAGAATCTGTACAGTCAGCGTGGTCCGCATCCAGCCACTGGCAGCTGAGTAGGGTGCGCCTCGGTGCAGGCCTCTACAGCTTCTGAGACATGTTCCTTTTCATTGCTCCACATCTTGTCTAGAGGCTCTTCGAGTCCAGCGTTGTCCGTGACCAGTCCCGTGGGTGGACTGTGTAGGGCGCGCTGCGTCGCAGTCTCAACCCAGTACTTGCTTGAGTCTTTTGAATGCCTTGTACCTCTCCTGAGTCTTCTGAATGCCTTCTACCTCGTTCCTGAGTCTCATCTGTGCATCCAAGTACCTCGTTCCTGAGTCTTCGTCTGAATCTCCATGTTCCGGTCTTCGCTGCTCTGGCCTCCATCCGGCCTGCCGCTTCTTGCCGTACCTTGCGGCAGGTCCAAAAGGGCTTGGAACAGTCGGAGAACTATTCATAAGACCACCATTGCGTAGCTGGTCTTCCAAAACTTGCAGGTCCGGAGGAGGGTCAGTATCTCCAGTCATCTGTCTTCAGTCCAGCCTCGCTCCTGTCCAGCCCATGCTCGGGCATGCCTCACCTGCCGCGGCACCTCTTCGGAGTTTCTCTGGGGTCGAGCCATGGTCCAAGAACACACATCCCCTGGTATGCGGAACCGCTCTCCTAGCGCTTCACAACAAATACCATATCAGCAGTATCTTCCCTTCATTTTAAGTGGTTCTGGTTTTGCTTCAGTATGTCTCCTCCACATCTTCAAAATACCTCTTCTTATGCATTACTTCAACACATAATCTATGCTGCATGTTCCACCAACACTTTCCTCTTTCCAAATTCAGTCAATATATCCACAAACATGATTATTATGTTTCAGGCATCAAGTCCAATACTCACCCTCACCCCCAGAGAGACTCCACAACGGTTGTGGCCTTAAATTCACCTAATTATCTAAAGCTGTACTAAATTCCAAACCAAACTTCTCTAGTAATGGGAATACCAAATGGTGTTCCTCCAAAGCTGAATAGTTAATAAAGTAATAAATACCAGACACACAGATGCTAAAATGGACTTTTGTTTCAGCAATTTGTCAGACAGCATACCAAAAATAGTTAAGGAGAAGCAAGATACAGCCTGAAAGATACTGCTACTACTACTTAATATTTGTATAGTGCCTCAACATTTCTATAGTGCTACACTACGATCGCAGCACTGTACAAACTCACAAAAAAAGACAGTCCCTGAGCAATGAGCTTACAATCTAATAGGACAAACATACAGGACAAGAGACTTGGGGCATTTCATAAAGCAAGCAATGGTTTAAAAGAAATGAAAGTTAGTTAAGATTAAAAGCAGACAATCGGGCATAAGATTTAAAAGCAGTTTCAAAAAGGTGGGTCTTTAGATGACAATTAAAGCTGCCTGCATCAGTTAAATAAAATTACCAGGCTACAGATCTTAAGGAACAGAGAGGCTGAGGCATGTAACTGATTAAATTCTCATTATTTTCTCTTCTTTATGATTTGCTTTATTTTGGGCCCAACAGGATCCCTCTGCTTCTAGCTCAGTAAGAATCGGTCTCTATTGGGCTACAGTGCCATGAGCTTTAATTTGCAACAATCCCCTGTTTTTATAACCCCCCCCCCCACCACCACCACCACCACCTCAAGCCTAGCTCACTCATTGACAGTCCTTGGAGAGGGGGACAGAGATCATGGCTTTCTCTGGAATCTGATATATGTGCACCCTCAGTCCGACCAGTAGGTGTCACTGTTTGAGCTCAGGGCAGCTCTGGGGAGCAGAAGCCAGACCTGAGAAATGTATCTGGGTCTTCTGCACAATAGTACACAGTGCTGTCATTGAACCACTAAGTCAGCCCAAGTTATTACATTCTTACGGTACTTACCAACCCTGAATTAGCAATAATCCTCCTTCTTTAGCTTCTCTTTCCTCCACCTAGTCTGCAGTTGTATCCTATTTCAATTGAAATACTAGTCAAAATATATCTTTCCTATGTAGAAAAGGAATTAAACGTACTTCCTTTAAAGTCTACTTATTAAGAGTCTGTAGCATAGAAGAGACTACAGGTGTAAGGCAGGGGTGGCCAACTCCAATCTTCGTGAGCCATAAACAGGCTTGGCTTTCATAACATCCACAATGAATATGGATGAGATAGATTTGCATACATTCTACAACCCTTCTGATGCCCTCACTCTCTCTCTCCACTCCCTAATATCACCTTATTGGTAGCCCACCACCACCCTCAACCTAATTCTTTTACTCACACCCCACAGCACATCTAAGCCCCTCACTCACTCTTTTGTCACTCATCCCCTCACCTTCCCTCTCCCCTGAACCCTTTCTGATCCCTTCATTCAGGTCCTCTCCCCATCCTCTCAATCACTCTGCCTCCACCCGCATCCTCCTAATCCCCTCATTTACTTTCTTCCCCCATCCCCTCAATCGCTCTCCCTCTCTCCCCACATCCCCTCTGATCCTTGCATTCACAGTCTTGCTCCCATCCATCCCCTTACATTTGTCCCCATATCCCCTCCTTCACTCTCTAGCCCGCCCCCACCCCCGCATGCTTTTCCCCCCACCCTCATCCCTTCACTTACCCTCACAATCTGGCTTTAGTCTAGGAAGAGGATAAGTGGCAGTGCGATGCCTCAAGCCGCATCCTTCCCTTCTGCTGCTGCCACGCTTGGGACTTCTGTAGTGTTCAAAGTGCAAAAACCTAGGTCGAGCAGCAGAGATATGCAGCACGGGGCTTGAGTCACCGCAGCGCCAATGTCTTCCAGATAAGTCAGGATCACGCTGGGCGTAGGGTGGGGGAGGGGGAGAGAGAGGAAGAGGGGGTGGGAGAGAGACATGAGGGCCACTGCCGCTGCAGTCTCCTACAGCAATTCTGTGGAAGCGTGGAAGTTTCCTGGAAGGGCTGGATTTTGTGGCGCTTCCCATGTCCACAGAATCATGGGAAGCCAGGGGCCTTGACCATAATCTGCTCTTCTTCCGCTTCATTAGGGCCCTGATTCATTAAGACCTTTCCCTGCCTAACCATTTTGTTTCTGTTGGAGAAAAAACTTAATACGTCAGGTGCCTAATACCATTTTTAAGGTTGGATACCGCTGTTTGCATTGTGAACTTTTGAAATTCTGTATAATAGAAGATACTTTGATTTGTTTTACACATATTTGAATCAATGTTGGAAGAGAGATATTGGACATGAGTACTCAACCTCTCATCACGACACTGTTGAGTGGTTGGAGGAGTGTGAATGCAAGAAAGCTTTAATCCTATTTTTCTTAAGGAAATCTAAACTATATTTACATGCATCCAACAGAATGGTAATAAAACTGGATCAACCTTTCTGAAAAAAAAATGGAGCCAACTGGTTACCCTACTGCCCCTACAACCTATCAGTATGGAACCCACCACATAAATCATCCAGTAAAAGTGAACCAACAACCTAGCGATGTGATCATTGTATTAGTCTAACTGTAACAGACCCTCTTGTGGCTCCCTATTTTTGAACTTTTCGCTTTTACTTGTTGGGGCACCTGGTTTCCGCCTGAGCTCTGTAGTCTTGGGGAAGTATTGCTCCAGCTGGGGCTGGGCCTCTCCAGGACTTTTCCAGTCCCTCCAATCCTACTGGTCTGAAGGTCCGGTCCCAAACTTCTTCTCTGCCCTTCCTGGGCCTACCAGCTCCAGAAATCCCACTCTTCATTTGGCCTGTCTTGCCACCGGCTCTTGGGCAAGGTTTCTCCAGGATCTCTTGACCCCCGTTTACTCCTTGCTGGGACTCGTCACTCATTTTTCTACTGCTACTTTGGAGTCTCTTCCTTTGTAGACCCCAATTGGGGGTGGTTGGCTTGGGTAGAACTTGGTCTCTTCTTCTTCCCAAGCTCCTTCCCACAGATATCCTTTATATTTCCTGCTGCTTTTTATTTTCTTTGTACAGCCTTATTTGTACAAGGCATGAGGCCTTGTTTTATGTTTTACTTTCCCTGGTTTGTAGCCATTTCAGTCTATGTGCGCTCTGTCACACTATGAAATATTTTAAGATGCAAGCTTTCAAGACTGCTAAGGCACTTTCCTTAGGTATCTCCAGTCAACCGGTTGGTTGACTTCTTTTTAACAAGATTTTATTTTTAGTGAGACAATATGATATGTCCCTTTCACGTACTATGCCAGTACATATTTTTTATGTAAGTACAAATAAGCCTGGCCACGTTGTCAGCTAGAAAGATGTTTCACTGTTAAAACTGCTTAAAAGATCACCACAACTGCCTTGTGGCACTGCTTTGTCTTCCAGCTGTGTAGGGGTCTGGAGCAGTGCTTGTGGGCTAATATGAAGGATGACAGAGGTAGTGGATCATTCCTTTCTCAGAACAAACAGATGTGTAATGAAAGGCTGAAGGCTGGAGCTTGGTTGGATATAGAACTTCACATTGGCCCAGACACAGTTTTCTCCCTGGGCTTTAATCAAAAAGAACTTTTTCCCCATTCTATGTCTTTAGAAAAAAAAAAGTTTCTTGAATAAAAGCCAGTGTTGCATAATTGTTAACCTCAAGTCTGTTTCATCTGAATTATTTTGTCTACAGCAAAATAAACAGTGTTATGAGTTCATAACAGCTGCAAGACGCCTGCTGGCGTAGGCTGTGATCTGAACAACACTCAGGAGAAGAGAGAGCCGACATCATCATCTTGGAACAATTTTTACACTTCCTGCCTGATCAAATGCAAGATTGGGTACATGGCCATGACATCACTGCACTAGCCATGGCCAGGCAAGACCACAACCCACTGGAGTAACCAAGAGTAGGATCCATCTACACAGAAAGATACATTTCAATCTTTTACCCACATGCTCTCAACCATCCTTCCAGAGCTGGTTCAATGGCTGACCCTTTGGGAGTGGTGCAGGGCTCAGTGTGAATTTGCTGGAGCAGGCCACTCCAACCCTGGATACTGAACAGCAAGCAGGGTCCCATATTTATAAGAGCAGTGTCTATCTATTTACAATGGTTTACAACAAGTCAGAAAAATGCAATTTAATGCATAATTACAATATAAGCATATAAAATACAATTACAACATAAACATATAATACAGTTGCAATAAAAATCAGATAATAAATCATAAAATTCAAATGACATAATTACCACACAGAGTGCTCAGATGTTGGAGGCAGTGCTACTGAAGCTGCACAGGGCCTTCCAAAGCACAGGGTCTGGGGTACATTCCCTGATTCACACCTCTTCTCCCCAAGGAAGGCCCTGCCAGTACACTTGGGTCTTAGGAATATAAGAATTCTCATACTGGGTCAAATAAAGGGACAATCAAGCTCAGCACCCTGTTTTCCACAGTGGCCAATCCAGGTCACAAGTACCTGGCAGGATCCCAAATGGTAGATAGTTCCCATGTTGCTAACATAACATAAGTAAAGGCTTTCCCCAACTCTGCTTGGTTAATAATGATTTAAAGACTTTTCCTTCAAGAACGTGTTCAAACCTTTTTTAAATCCATCTATGCTAACTGCCTTTACCACATCCTCCGGCAATGAGTTCTAGAGATTAACTGTGTATTGAATGAAAAAATATTTTTTTCAGTGTGTTTTAACATTTTCTGTTTACTAGCTTCATGGAGTATCTGCGAAGTATCCAAAGGAGTATCCAAAGACTAGGCAACTGATTCACATTTACCCTTTCTACTACACTCATGATTTTATAGTCCTTTATCTTTATACTTCAGCCATCTCTTCTCCAAGCTAAACAACCCTAACCTCTTTAGCCTTTCCTCACAAGGGAGATGTTCCATCCCCTTTATCCTTTTGGTCACCCTTCTCTGTACCTTTTCCAATTCAACTATATCTTTTCTGAGATATAGTGAACATAATTGCACACAGTACTCCAGGAGTGATAGCGATCACCCTGCCAGGAGGGTGGAGTTAGCAATCTGTTATCGATCACCCCGCTAGGAGGGCGGAGCTAGCAATCTGCTATGCTTCACTCCTTGAGAAGGGAGGAGTTAGCAGTCTGTTGTGGCTTACCACGCCAGGAGGTGGAGTTAGTGATCTATTGTAATTCTGACTCCTGTAGAAGAGAGGAATTAGCAATCTGTGAGCGATCACTCTGCTAGGAGGGCGAAGTAGCAATCTGTTGTCAATCACCCATCAGGAGGCAGAATTATCAATCTGTTGGAGTGTCTGCTAGGAGTTAACAATCTGTTATAGGTTAGTACTGCTGCATAGCAATCTGTAATAGAAGCTGCTCTGGAGTTGCTCCCCAGAGAGGAGAGGTCTGCAACTATCTAAGATCTGTTCTTCCAGAGAGGAGGAAGCTGTTAGCAACAGTTGAGGGTAGACTGCAAGGTAGCAGTTTGTTGTACTCAGCTCTTGGAGAGTGAGAGATGAGCACTCTGATGTAGAATGGTGAATCCTTGGGTCGATGGCAGATGATAGTGCCCTCAAGAGGATATCAAGAGAGGGACCACCGACTAGGCTGGAGTATGGAGACAGACACAGATAGTTCTTTATTAGACAGGTAGTAGAACCAGCAGAAGTGGCAGTAGTGAGCTGATGTGCCCGGCAGGGCTGAAGTCCCTCAGATCCTGGAACTGCAATCTCCGGGTTAGCTGAGCTGTAGAGAGAGAGACTCATAGATAGTGAGTAGACAGGTACGCTGGATACATAACCAGAAGTAGATGATACACTCACATAGATTATAATAAGGCTCAGTAGCTGGAGAGAGTTAGGCTCTCGAGGGGCGAGTACCTGGTTCCAGGAACAGCTCTGATGGTAACTCACAGCTCTGATGGTAACTCACAGCTCTGATGGTAACTCACAGTTAATTATCTCTGTAATGGATTCTAGGCAAACTGTAATAAGAACTCACAATATCTGTATATGAAATAACTTCTGAAATAGAAGGGAGTCTTTGTAAGGTTTTAGGAACATAGGCCCTCGAGGAGCGAGTACCAGTTCCTATCTGCAATCTGTAATAACTCATGATCTCCGTACCTGCGATAGCATCTTACACAGAAGAGAGTCTTCAGAGTTCTAGGATCATGGGCCCTCGAGGAGCGAGTACCAGTTCCTATCTGCAATCTGTAATAACTCATGATCTCCGTACCTGCGATAGCATCTTACACAGAAGAGAGTCTTCAGAGTTCTAGGATCATGGGCCCTCGAGGAGCGAGTACCAGTTCCTATATGCAACTAGAAAGGAAACTCACGATGTTCACGTCTGCGATCGCTTCCAGGCAGTAGGGAGTCTTCTGAGAGTTCAGGGACGTAGGACCTCGAGGAGCGAGTACCGGATCCCTTCTTAGCAATGTGAAACAAGAGGAGAGAGCGGGGCCCCTGAGGAGCGGGTACTAGAGATGTGAATCGTGTCCTCGATCGTCTTAACAATCGATTTCGGCTGGGAGGGGGAGGGAATCGTATTGTTGCCGTTTGGGTGTGTAAACTATCGTGAAAATCGTTAAAATCGTGAGCCGGCACACTAAAACCCCCTAAAACCCACCCCCGACCCTTTAAATTAAATCCCCCACCCTCCCGAACCCCCCCCCAAATGCTTTAAATTACCTGGGGATCCAGCGGTGGTCCAGAATGGCGGCGGTCCGGAACGGCCCCCTCAATTGAATCCTGTTGTCTTCAGCCGGCGCCATTTTCCAAAATGGCCGCCGCAAAATGGCGGCGGCCATAGACGAAAACAATTCGATGCAGGAGGTCGTTCCGGACCCCCGCTGGACTTTTGGCAAGTCTTGTGGGGGTCAGGAGGCCCCCCCAAGCTGGCCAAAAGTTCCTGGGAGTCCAGCGGGGTTCCGGGAGCGATTTCTTGCCGCGAATCGTTTTCCGTACGGAAAATGGCGCCGGCAGGAGATCGACTGCAGGAGGTCGTTCAGCGGGGGTTCCGGACCGCCACTGAACGAACTCCTGCAGTCGATCTCCTGCCGGCGCCATTTTCCGTACGGAAAACGATTTGCAGCAAGAAATCGCTCCCGGAACCCCGCTGGACTCCCAGGAACTTTTGGCCAGCTTGGGGGGGCCTCCTGACCCCCACAAGACTTGCCAAAAGTCCAGCGGGGGTCCGGAACGACCTCCTGCGTTGAATCGTTTTCGTTTATGGCCGCCGCCATTTTGCGGCGGCCATTTTGGAAAATGGCACCGGCTGAAGACAACAGGATTCAATTGAGGGGGCCGTTCCGGACTGCCGCCATTCTGGACCACCGCTGGATCCCCAGGTAATTTAAAGCATTGGGGGGGGTTCGGGAGGGTGGGGGATTTAATTTAAAGGGTTGGGGGTGGGTTTTAGGGGGTTTTAGTGTGCCGGTTTTCCTGCCCTCCCCCTTCCCCCGATTTACGATTTTTTAACGATAAATCGGGGGAATTGGTATTGTATCGTGGCCCTAACGATTTTTGACGATTTAAAATATATCGGACGATATTTTAAATCGTCAAAAAACGATTCACATCCCTAGCGGGTACCCCTGGTAAGTTCGAAGAGGCAGAGCAGCAGAGAATGAAGCGGGGTGGAATGATCCCCACAAGCAATCCCTTGCTAACGCAGTTCGTAAGCAAAGACCTTTTATGTTGGAAGTGGATGACGTCACTACGGGAGGACACCCCCGAGGTTCGTGGTCTTGCTGGTACAAACGTCTGAGCGCGCAAGCGCGCGCCCCCTTATGTCATCAGGAACATGGCGGATCCGCAGCGTCAGGCCAGCCCGGGGACTCCGGGAAGAAATGGCGAGGAGAAGCCGCGGCAGCATCTGTCCATCAGACCCGAAGGGAGGGTGGAGCGAGGGCAAGAACAGGCACGAATGCAACAAGGAGCAGTCTCAACATGGAGTGATTGAAAGATATTGTGACATTCTCCATTCCTTTCATAATAATTCCTAGCAACCTGTTTGCTTATTTGACTGCCGCCACACACCGAGCCAAGGATTTCAAAGCATTGTCTATGAAGACACCTAGATCTTTTTTTTGGGGTGGAAGCTCCTGATACCTAACCTAACATTGTATAACTACAGTTTGGATTACTTCTCCCTATGGACATCTATGGGAATGAGTGGTGATTCCCACAGGCCTGGAGACAAAACTAGCATTACTCCAGCCTTTCTTAAAATATAATCTTTATTCACAGCTTCAATCATATATATAACAGTAGACTGCCTTTACCTTCAATCTGTTTACTCTCTCTATTCACAGTTTCTATTGCTTTGACTCAGCTCAGAGTTTGGACAGTGTTACTCAACAGGAGCTGCTTTCCTCCTGGAGACCCGGGCCGGGTCTGGTTATCCGCACCTGGATCCCAGCTCTTATTCCCCAGCTTCTGGTTATGCCCTCTGAGCTCCACCTGCCCCGCATGTTCCTGCTCATAGAGCAACTCTCCTTAGTGGATTTAAGGTGGACCAGACGTCTAGCCTGGTCCTGCACAGGTAAATAAGGGAACACTAGGGGTACTGCCTCACATACTCCTTCCCTCAGCTTGGACCCATTGGGCTAAGAGTCCCTAATCCCTCCTGGATACCATCCAGGAGAATCCAAGACATCCCATTCCCCTTCCTCTGGCTTCCCACCAACTATGCTTGGGAACTGGGACCTAGTGACATGCTCATCCCCATCTTTTAGGGTTATCTTTGACAACGTCATGAACACTACCCAGTGTGCCATTCTTGCAGTGCACATCCCCAGTCCTTTAAGTCCTTTTCTGTCTCCAGGTTCAAATTTGACCCCGGTGGTGCTTTATGGATTGACTGGGGAACCACAAATGCTGGTTCCTCTAAAACCAGCTGAACCTGCTTCTTGGCATCTAGTATTTCTGATACTTGGCTCCTCTGTATCCTCAGTTGCTGGAGTCTCCACAGCACCTCCCCCTGGGCTCTCCACAGTTTCCTCCTCTGTATACTCTGGCCACTTGTCCATGCCGGTTGCTGGCTCCTCCGCAGCCTCACTCGCTGGGGTCTCCGCAGCACACCCCTCCCCCCGGGCTCTCCATTGCATCTCTCGCCTTTCCATGCCCTGTCTCTCTGGGCTTCTTACAGGAGTTGTCTCTGGACTCCCAGTAGTGTTTGGACACTCTTAGGACCTCCTGCAGTGTTGCCTCCTACCTTCTCAATACTGCCTCTGCCTCCTCCTGGGCAGTCTGTGTTGCCCTCTTCATGCTCTTTGACTGATCTCTCAGTGTTCTTCACTGCCTCCTTCTCGGAGCTTCTCAAGGAAGCAGTCTCTGGACTCCCAGAAGTGTTTAGTCACCCTACAAGGTCTTCCTTAGGACCATCTGTAGTGCCCCCACTTTTTGACAAGGCCATAAGGCTCTACTTCAAATAGAAGTTCTGGTTTCATTTTTGCTCAGTCCAGGCCTCCTGACTGCTTGCAAAGCTTTCTTGTAACCTTCTATCTCCCTCCTGGAGATTCTGAGTCAGTGCTTGCCAGCTTCCTTCAGTCATGGTCTCAGACTGCTGCATTCTGGTGCTGCAGTAGCCTGGTTTCTCCACTCCAGGTTTTCTCGTGGCTGTACACCTTCCTTGCAGAGTGGCTGGCTTGCTGGAAGAGGGCCCACCCAGTTTCCATTCACTGTACTCATAGCCCACTCTGGCAGCTTTTCCAGGGCCAGCACAGCCCTGCTACACCAGTGTTCCTTCCTCTTTTCTTTTTCAAGGCAAAGAAAAAGTAAAAAATAAAGCCTGCATAACCAGCATTGACTAAATCACTTTTAATCTCTATCTACCTCCAGCCAGGCATCTCCTGTTAGTTGGTACAAACCTACCACTTCATGGCTGTCCCTGCAACCTGGCCTACTGACAGTTTCCTCTTTACTTGAAACTTGAAACTTTGTTTTTTTTTCTTCGGTGCAGCTTCTGATCCTTACCCTTTCACACAAGCTACCATGTTCTGTGAACCCCTTCACTCTATACTTTGTTTTAGAGCCATAGACCCTGTTTCTGTATTGTTTAGAACCACATGTCCTCTTCACAACTCTTTCTTTACTCTAGACACTTTCTTGGAGGCTGGGGGTTTTTTGTGCAAAGCTTTAGAAAAACCCCATGCATGACCATATGTGGGAACAGGTGGTGAGTCCTACAGACCTGGAGACAAAAAAAGCCTGACTCCAGCCTTTATTAAAACAAAATCTTTATTCACAGCAACAATCATATACACTACAGTAGACTTCCTTTACCTTCAGACTGTATACTCTCTCTACTCACAGTTTGTATTGCTTCGTCTCAGCAAAGTGTTTGGACAGTGATACTCAATAGGAGCTGTCTTCCTCCTGGAGATCTGGGCCTGGTCTGGCTATCCCCCATCTGGATCCCAGCTCTTATTTCCCAGTATCTGATTATGTCCTCTGAGCTCCATCTGCCCTGCAGAATCCTGCCTATAGAGAATACTCTCCTTAGTGGATTTAAGGTGGACCAGGCATCTAGCCTGGTCCTGTACAGGTAAATAGGGGAACACTAGGGGCACTGCCTTACAAAATCACTTTGCACTTGTTCACATTAAATTTCATCTACCATTTGGATGCCCAGTCTCTCAGTCTCAACATATCCTCCTGAAATTTCTCACAATCTGCTTGTGATTTAACAACTCTGTATAATTTTGTGTTGTTTGCAAATTTGATCACCTCACTTGTTGTTCCCTCTTCCAGATCATTTATAAATATATTTTAAAAAAACACCAATCCTGGTACAGATTCCTGGGGCACTCCAGTGTTTACCTTTCTCCATTGAGAAAAATGAACAGTTAGTCCTATTCTCTGTTTCCTATCTTTTAACCAGTTTGCAATCCACAATAGGGCATTACCTCCTTTTTAATTTTCTCAGGAGTTTGTCAAATGCCTTCTGAAAATTCAAATATACTACATCCACTGGCTTACCATTATCCACATGTTTATTAACCTCTTTAAAAATGTAGTAGGTTGGTAAGGCAAGATTTCCCTTGGATAAATTCATATTGGCTGTGTCCCATTAAACCATGTCTTTCTATATGTTCTCTGAGTTTGTTCTTTAGAGTACTTTCTATGATTTTTCCTGGCACTGAAGTCAGGCTACTGGTCTATGGTTTTCTGGATCACTACTGGAGTCCTTTTTAAAAGCTGGCATTACATTGGCTACCCTCCAATCTTTAGATACAATAATAATAGATCTGCAATTTCATTTTTTAGTTCTTTTAGAACTCTAGAGTATATACCATCTGATCCAGATGATTTGTTACTCTTTAGTTTGTCAGTTCACTCTATTACATCTTTCAGATTCACAGTGATTTGCTTCAGTTCTTCTGAATCACTACCATTAAATACCATTTCCAGCACCGGTATCGCCCCAACATCCTTCTCAAACACCAAAACTAAATTCATTTAGTTTTCTACTATGTCTTGTCTTCCCTATATGCCCCTTTTACCCTTTGAACATCTAAAGGCCCAACCAATTCCATCAAAGACTTCCTGCTTTGGATGTATTTGAAAATAATTTTTATTTTCAGTTTTTGCCTCTATGGCCAACTTTTTTTTCAAATTCTCTTTTTGCCCGCCTTATAAATGTTTTATATCTAACTTGCCAGTGCTTATGCTTTTCCCTGTTTTCTTCAGTTGGATCCTCTTTCCATTTTTTGAAATAAGTTCTTTTGGCTAAGATAGCCTTTTCCACCTCACATTTAACCTATACTGGCAGTCATTTGGCATTCCTGCTGTCTTTTTAAATGATTGGAATACATCTGTTCTGTGCTTCCAAGATGCTATTTTTAAACAGTGCCTATGCCTGATGGAAATTCTTAATCTTTCCACCTGCAACTTTTAGTTTTATTCTATTATCCTCATTTTATCAGTCTCCCTTTTTAAAGTTAAAAGCTAATGCAGTAGTTTTTCTTAATGTCCTCCCTCGAGTTATTAAGTCAAATTTGATCACAGTTATGATCACGGTTGCCAAGCAGCCCCACTACCATTTCCTCTTGCACCAAATCCTGCGATTCAATAAGAATTAGGTATCATCAGTTCCTGGACCAGTTCCAAGAATCAGTCGTTTATTTCATTTAGAAACTTCACCTCCCTAGCACGTCCTGATATGATATTTACCCAGTCAATAATGGGGTAATTGAAATCTCCCATTATTACTGTGCTGCCAAATTAACTTCATAATTTCTGTTAGCATTTCATCATCTGTCTGTTCATTCTGGCCAGGCATTTGTTAATATACCCCCACTGCTATACTCTTCCACCATCATACATGGAATTTCTATCCATAAAGATTCCACAGTGCATTTATTCTCCTGCAGGATCTTTATCCTGTTTGATTCTATGCTATCCATAACATATAGAGCCATCCCCAACAAGCTGATTCAATCTATCATTGCAATAAAATGTGTACCCTAGTATAGCACTGTCCCATGGATTATCCTTCTTCCACCATGTCTCTGAGATATACATTCTAACTCATCCATCTTACTTATGGCATTTGCATACAGACATTTCAAAGCGTGTTTTTTTTATTTATGTAACACTTGATTCTTCTGAAGTCACCTTTCCAACTTTGGGAAGCACTAGGGTGGCTCTCCAAGGTGAGGGACAGAGTCTTTCAGGCCATGAGCTGGAGCAGGATAACTTGCAGGGCCAAAACTGGACCAAGGACACATCCATGAAATAACTGGCTGTCCACACCAAAGTTTGCTCTAAAACAAAGATAGTTTTTCTGAGATTTGGTCAAAACAAAACACTAGGAAAAATAGCAGAAAACCCCCCAGGAATAATCACAGCAGTTCACTCAACTCCAATAGCTTCAGTATTTTTCTTCCACAAAAAACAAAACAAAACAACATTTCTCCTAGCATAGTCTGTTCCAGTACTCACAATGTCCAGAACAGCTCCAGGGAAGATCACTTCAGCTGCAGGATGAAACCTCCTGAGCCCTACACTGAGTCCTAAGCAGGCACAGTTTTCTTCCTGGTCCTGTCAGACCCCAGCTGCAGTAATATTTCCCCACTTCTTTTACTCACGTATACCCAGCACAGCTCTAGGAAGATTCACTCTGTTTCTCTTCAGCAATGAAGGCCTCCGAGCCCTGTGATAAGTTCCAGCCAGGCACAGTTTATCTCCTGGTCCTTGCCAGTACCCGTCACAGTTAAAGATTCTTATCCAACTGCTTTACACTTCAAGTTACTACTTTAGCACCTCACTTTCAGATCTTCTGAGATACTTGGGGAGAATCCCACCTGATCTCCTGGCTTCCCTAGCTGTATTCCCCTGGAAGGGGCTACATCTTTCTGTTACTTGGTCACTCTGGAGAAGCCCCAGACCCACATGTAAACAGGGCTTTTATATCCTACGCTAAGCCATGCCCAAAGGGACTGAACCAGTCACAGAGTAGCCTGTCACACCTTCTGTCCTCAGATCAACCTCTTTCCTAGAACTGTCTCACATCTATATCAACACAACCTTTACTGAAAGGATTTGCTTTGGGAGGAAGCATCAACCCTTGTTGGTTAAACCCGCAAACACCTCTTGTGGCACACACATCTGTAAATACAACTTTCTTAGCAGTTGACAGGGAATCTTTTAACTCAATCTGTTCTTTACTTAAAAGGCACCTGGGTTACTTTTGCCTTTATTGGAACCTCTCTATTGGGATGCTCTAACTCCCCTGTTTTGTTAGTATCCTTTGAAGATAACTCCCTCTGAACCATGCGCTGCTGAGACACTATTGGCTTTCCCCCATGCTCTAGTTTAAAAGCTGCTCTATACCTGTTATATACCTTACGGGCCGATACAGTAAGGACGAGTAAGAAACAGTGCGGCAGTGCTGGGCGCCCGCTAGTTTGCCGCGCCTATATTTTGGTTCACATACCGCTCGATTCAGGATTAACTTACACACTTAGTTTATTATTTTAAATTGTTACCGTACTATGATGGCACATGATTAATTTGTAATCTATACCACCCATATTTCTCTTTATCGTGCCCTTCTGTAAACCGTTGTGATGGTTATTTAACTTAACGACGGTATAGAAAAGTTTTTAAATAAATAAATAAATAAATGACGCGGTAGACGCTCGCAATCCATTTTACTGTATAGAGCGGTATGCAGCGCCTATACAGTATCCAGGGTGCGCTGGTACCTGTCCTTTGAAATGTCATTTGAAATGTCATTCCACCAGGTAAGTGGATGGTTCTTTTCTACAGACCCCGCTGCCTTGAGCGCCCAGCCGGACGTCCAAGCCGTGACCTTGGACGTCCAGCCGGGCGCTCAAGGCAGCGGTGCCTTTGATCATGGACACCCGGATTCAGGCGGGAAGGTCCATGAATGGACGCCATGACCTCAGGCCTAGAGTCGGGCACTCATTGATTGAATAAACATTTTTTTGAGGACTTTTGGCTATTCCTTGTTTTATTCCTTCCCGCCTGTAGGCACCGCTGCCTTGAGCGCCCGGCCGGACATCCAAGCCGTGACCTTGTCCAAGTTCACGGCTTGGACGTCCGGCCGGGCGCATAAGGAGGCAGACGTCCAAGCCGCTGTAGGCAGCTGTAGGCACTGCTGCCTTGAGCGCCCGGCCTCGGACGTCCAAGCCGAGGGCTGGCGAGCGAATCCGCTAGTCTCTCTATATTATAAAAGTATTAGGGATGCTGGGCGATCACGTCAGCGTGCTCACGCACCACTACACACACAGGCGGGCCTCGTATTTTGAGCATTTCTCAACTGCTGTCCGGTACGAAGCTGACTGAACACCACACTAATGCCAGGGACAGGGTAGGCGGTAAAAATTCAGGTTAAAGACGCAGTAAATGAGCTGGTTAACAGGGCGATAATTTGGGCGCACGTTACTGTATCAGAGGGAATAGCTAATCCGATCATTAACATGTCATATACATGTGGCGGGCGGAAAGGGATACGCATCCTTTTCGGCAAGCGGTAAGGACGCGTAAAAGCCGATACTGAATCGCGGGTACGCCTTACGCCTCCAAAACGTGCGTCCAAAGTGAGTTAAAAACCGGGTAACCACGGCCGCGCTTTACTGTATCGGCTCGTTAGTGCTTCATCTCAGCCTATGTCTTAATAAAGATGTTCTCACACTTGCGATTGCCCCAGGTTATACTGACTAACCAGAGAACAAATGTCACATCACAGTTGTTCAGGGAACTATGCCAATTGCTGGGGATATCCATCCAAACTTCCAACTTTCATCCTCAGACAGACAGACTAGCGAAGTGGTTTATTTCTCTATGCATGGAAGACCCAGTTGTCTTAATCTGATTTTCCCATGAAGAAGCTAAACTATTATATATGGAACTGACAATAACACACTATTTCCTACAAGTCTTTTTTTAATGGTAGATTAAATGCATATGGTTGCATGTAACATATTTTGGTCTAATGAAATCTATACCACCCATATTTCTCTTTATCGTGCCCTTCTGTAAACCGTTGTGATGGTTATTTAACCATCACAGTTTTACTTGCCTACCAGGAAAGTTTGTTTGTTTTTTTTTATCCTGTTCCTCTAAACTTTCACGGTAGTGCGAATGCGTTTGTTTGACCAGACTTACTTCCTCTAGTGCCCAACTGCTTTCTTTACCTGTGTCTGGGACATCATCTCACCTGGCAGACAGATGTGGGAATGGCAGTGACAGAATTAGCATCGATTCAGACACCACCTGTGACCCAGAACCCCAAACGGGGGCACATCAGGTTCCCCTGACAAAGCAAGATCCCACCATCCCCAGATTGCATACTTTGCGTGTGTCTGTTGAGAGGATGGTCCAGGAAGAAGTATTTTCCTTTGTGTTTTTGCAGGTGATGGATGGGATGTTAAGGAATGGAAACTTGCTCTCTTTGCCAGGCTGGGAAGGAAGTAAGTTCCACGTGGATGGATTTTGCCATGATGGATGCTCAGCTAACATACCACTGATGTGATGGTGTTAGCACAGGCCTTCTGGATCGGCTCAGCTGCTATCTCATCTGCACTGGGTTTATGGGGTAAGGCAGACCAGCTTTCTGTTGTGCTTTTATTGATTTAACCACAATCAACATCTCATGCCTCTACATCAAGTGCTGCTGTCTATTTGATGTCCTGCAGTAGCCTTTACTGGGAAGTGATGGAGCTACGAGTCTCCAGAAGGTGGGAGTTTCTCCATCACTTTTTCTCTTGCATTATTCCATATTAGTAGGTGAAATGGGTAGATCGGTGATTTATCTACACTCACTTTTCCTATACTATTTGCTATGGTGAAGCTTCATTTTCACACATTAGCTTTCCTAAGGAAATAATGTTACACTAGTAGGTCAAACCTACGGGACTCAAAGCTCAAAAACTAAAGGCCACGGGAAAAAGTATGATTCAATTATGGCTACTGTTTGAGTTGTATGTTTGGAATGATTAAGCATTATAAATATCTGATAGAAGACTAATGTTCTTAGCCCTGTCACTATATCCTCCCAAAATTCGTCTCTTCCCTGTTTTATTATAGCATGACTATTTTGTAATTGCTATGCTGTCAATTGAGGATTTCTGTCAAAAGTACTAACTATTTCTGGGGCTGAAATAAAAACAAAAGTGCTCAATACAAATTGTCAAGTGATTGGCCAAATTATTTGTTCATAACTTCAATAAGCCTACCATTTTATTTGCATTTGTATTTATTAAAATTTGTTACTCGCTTTTGCCTAGGCCTTAAGTGATTGACATACAAAACATGCACAATGGCTGCAAAATTCAAACTACAGCAAAATAATACAACTAAGACAATTTATGTAATGGAGTAAGATCAGCCATTGCCAGAATCATCATAATATGCTACAATCACAATAAAGTTCCAGGCGTGTCATATTAGTCAAAAGCTAGTCTTATCAGAAAAGATTTTAGGAGTGTTTTAAACGTTTTAGTACATTCCAGGTTTTGTGTTCCAAATAGCAGGCGCAGCCATAGAAAAAATGCAGTCTCTTGTCACTGACAGACAAGCTGCCTTTAGTGATGGCACCTCAAGAATTCCTCTGTCTTAAGATCTAAGGTTTTTTATTGGTTGATATATGCGTAATAGAAAATTTGTCCAAGATAATTAATTAGTACTGAGGAGTTTATGGGTTATGAGTAACACTTTAAACTGAACTCGAAAACAGGTGTGCATACGCTAATAAAATGAGTCACTTATCCACAATAACCCCATTCTTCTCTGTACAATTCTCGGAGAGCGCGGAATACCAATTTTTAAAAAATACATTTAAAAAATTTTTTTAAACAAATAAATATGAGTACAAATGGCAGTGATTGGCGCATAATTTGGAAAATTGCTTCAACATATTGTTTGCTCCCTTTTGAAAACTGAGTTCACTCACTGTTAGTCATAGACTCCAAACATAGCCAGATAAATGGCGCCAAATATCAACCTCTATAAATATGGTATCATATTATAAAAAAATAATCCCTATGCTAATCCCCATAATCCCCCCCCCAACACACACACACAGAAGGACACACACATACAGCTCCACCTCAAAACAGGCAGAGAACAGACAGCAGCAGTGCAAGTTCACTCTACCTAATCACAGAACAGGTACAGCACAGGAAGTGGCAGTGCAAGCTTTTCTCACACACACACAAACACACACTCGCACTACCCCATTACAGAACAGATCCAGCACAGACAGCAGCAGTGAAGCTTCCCTCCCACCTGCAAACACTCTACCACATCACAGAACAGGTACAGTACTGGCAGCTACAGTGCAAGCTTCTCTCTCTCACATACACACATATTATCCCATCACAGAACAGGTAAGCATGGGCTGCATCAGTGCAAATTTCCTTCACACTCTCTACCCCACTACAGAACAGGTACATCACAGGCAGCAGCATTGTTAATTTCCCTCACACACACTCTAACTCATCACAGAACAGCTACAGCATAGGCTGCGGAAGTGCAAACTTTCCTCACACACACGGAGGCACTTTACCCCATCACAGAATAGATGTAGCACAGGCAGTGGCAATACATGCTTTTCTCACACACACACATACACAAAGATTCACACAGAGACACTCTACCCCATCACAGAATAGATAACAGGTGGTGGCAGTGCAAACTTTCCTCATATACACACAGATGCATACATAGAGACACTCTACCCCATCACAGAACAGCTACAGTACAAGCAGTGGCACTGGCAGTGCAGCTTTCCTCACACACACACACACAGACACACACACACAGATTCACACAGACACTCTACTCCATCACAGAACAGCTACAGCACAAGCAGTGGCAGTGCAAGCTTTCCTCAAACATACACAGAGGCACTCTACCCCCATCACAGAATAGATGTAGCTCAGGCAGTGGCAGTGCATGCTTTCCTCACCACACACACACACATAGACACACACAGAGACACTCTACTCCATCACAGAACAAATAGAGCACAGGTAGTGGCAAGCTTTCCTCACACATACACAGAAACACACTAGCCCATCACAGAATAGATACAGCTCAGGTAGTGGCAGTACAAGCTTTCCTCACACACATTCACTCTACCCCATCACAGAACAGGTGCTGCTCAGGCAGCGGCAATTTAACGCACCTGGGAGCTCTTCGGATTTGGTCCAAAGACTCTGGAATTCAAAAGGAATTGCTGGGTCTCCAGGCCAACATCAGAATACTCCAGGTGTGGCAGAGAAATACCTGCCTGGGCCTGTCCAGGCAGAAAGGAGGAAGAGCACTGGCGGGCAGGTGGGACTAAGGAAGAAGAATCCTGTCAGCCCACACAGCTAGAAGAAGATGAAGAGGCACATCAGTTTGCACGGCTGAAGAAGGAGGAGCAATCGTATCTGCTATGTGGGCCTAAAGGAGGAAGTTGCTGCAGCTGGTGGGCTCAGGGCAGGAGAGAATGAGTGAGAGTGTTTGTGTGTGTGTGAGAGAGAGTGAATGTGAGTGGGCATGTGTGTGAGGAATGTGAGAGAAGTGAATGTGTAAGTGAGCATTTGTGTGAGGAAGAATGAGTATGCGTGTGTGTAAGAGTTTGATAGTGAACATGTGTGTTAGTGTGTGTGTGTGTGTGTGAGAGAGAGAGAGAGTGAATGTGAGTGGGCATGTGTGTGAGGAATGTGAGAGAAGTGAATGTGTAAGTGAGCATTTGTGTGAGGAAGAATGAGTATGCGTGTGTGTGAGAGTTTGATAGTGAACATGTGTGTTAGTTAGTGTGAGTGTGTGTGTGTGTGTGTGTGTGTGTGTGTGTGTGATGAGAGAGGAGAAAATTTGTATACATGCCACCCACCAGCTTCCCTCTCCATCCTCACTAATCTACAAAAACCTCAGGGTGACTCAACACCAAAAGCTACCAAGTATGCAATTTAAGCTTCACATACACACGCTACCCCATAACAGAAGAAGAACAGCACATCCAGCAGCAATGCAAGCTTCCTTCACACCTACACCCTTTCTAACACAAACAGCACAGGCAGTTGCAGTACAAGCTTCCATCACACACATTGTCCCACTACAGAACAAGTACAACCAGGGCTGGAAAAATTCCCTAAACCTTTGGCATCTGATGCTTAAAATTAAGAAAAAAATGTATAAAAAGCTAAGCTAAAAACAAGCAAAATAAGAAAAATGCCAAAAATAAAATAAGCAAAAGAGCAACACAAAAAAGTGTGGAAAATTTTTTTCCCTGGCTCTTAAATATTTTTGACTGGTGACTTAAGTGTTCTAAATTTGTTCCCAGCCCCCACCGCAGAACAGTTACAGCACAGGCATCCATAATGTAAGCTTCTTATGCTGGTTCATCTATCTATTGCAATCTTGCTGTAGAGGAAGATCACTTTCCAAGCTATGACCTTCTCGAGTAAATTGCAACTGCAGTCTAACCGGTGTAGAAAGATAAAACCAATACTTGACTTCACACAAGCCCCAATGAATGACCGTCAGTTAGTAAATGGCTTTTGGCTATTGCAGGTCAGAGCCAGACAAGTGTGAAACACTGCAGCAACCCAGCGAGAAATCTGGTCCCTTTAGCATGGGCTGCCGTCACCTGTCCTTTTATATTACTCTTCAGGCATGTGTCATAATTCTTATTCAGCTCTGCTCCTCTGTATAAGGGACACATGTCTGAAGAAAACCACTGACTTCTACTTCCCTGCCTCAACGATTCAGAAACCTCGGATGGCCTTAAAGAAGACCCTGGTGTGGGGATGCCAGCAGAAGAGTCCTTCTTTAAGGCTGTCTTGTTGGTTTTATTTCTCACAACACCCTGTCCCCTTTCCTTGTCTCCTTTCCACCATCTGTTGGTTTTATTCATAGCTCTCCTTGCCTTGATTTATCTAAAGATGCATTATTCATTTATCAGGGGCAGGATTCCAGCGTGATATCTGACTGCAGCGTAGAGTTACACATCAGAGAAGATGTATTAGCTTATCTGATCGATGGATACTGGTTGTTCAGGTCCCCAAAACCCTTGCAGCCAAACGGGAGGACCGAATTGGGTTCAGTATTGTTACTTTTTGGGAATAAAATGAAAACAAAAAAACCCCCCCAAAAAAAGTTTTATGCAACAATGATAAGAATTTGCATTTATGTAACACTTTTCATCTGACCAGGATCCCCCTTGCACTATACCATCATATGTCACCGCCACTCACTCCTGAGCCTAACATTTCCAGCAGCAGCATGTGTAGCAAGTCCCTGTAACGCATGAAAGGTAACTGAGGCACAAGCTCGTTGTAGAAGGTTTAAATTAGATTTCCGCAGTGATAACAGATTCATTCGCTCAGCCCTGCAGATCTCCCTGCAAATTCATTGTGTTTATGGGATTAAACAGAATGTTAACAGCAGGCTGAATCTTCTTTGAATAGCTGCTATTTTGTTAGGCCTCTTTCATTAATAAAAGCCTCAGAGATGCCCACAGCTTCAATTCTAGCTTATATACATCCAGGCCTCGGGTGCCTCTTTGTGAGTATCAAAAAAAAGACATGCCTAACTGAGCAAACCTCAGGTTAATAGAAGGACACAATGAAACATAACAGCGCCAGCGTTTAAGCTCTCACCAAGGTAATCCTCCTCAAATTCCAGTTCATATCCAGATGTTGAATTTGCCGCTAATCCCTGTTGCCAACAGCTCAGAAGATCTAATTCCTACCTAAAAAGCCTATTATGTTTATAACTTGGAAAATATTCTAATAAACGAGTACTCAAATTCGAAATCCGAAACCTGGAAGTTTAGGCTCCACCAAAAAGATGGACAGAGCTTGAGGCTCAGACATTGCTACGAGGTGGCAAAAAAACAAACAAACCCAGAACAAACAAAAAACAGCTTCCCAACCCTTTGCCACCCCAGTTTCAGACATTCGATCGTGCAGGGATAACCCAAACGCCTTCCCAATCCAATGTGTGTTGTGTGTCTCCCCCCCAACAAGCTGGGGCAGCAGGAGCAGCATTAGAGGAAACATCAACTCTAACACTGCTCTTGCAGCCGCAATAAGAGCTGTGAGATCGCACTGCGCCTACTGAGAAACGGACCCGTGGCAGTCGGAAATGAGGTGGCCTTAAATGCCGCCAGGGCAACTGTGCTCCTGGCCCCAGCCAGAGAAGCAGCAGGAGCTTGCGCGTCTGTCCCCGCTCCTTCTCTCAGTCTGTGCCAGCAGGGCCCAGCATCTTCAAACGTCGCTGGCGGGCATGTCCAGTAGGCTGATCTCACAATCAGGCCGATGCAATATCGGGCGCTCATGACCGACCTCTCCGGGGCGCCCGATTTAATATTTAAATCAGCTGCCGCGGTAAAAAGGAGGCGCCAGGGGAAATTGTGCACCCCTAACGCCTCCTTGGCAGCGGGTGCCCAGGAGCAGTGGCTGTCAGCGGGTTAGGAAAAGGGAGGCTCAATTTTACAAGCATCCTTTTTCGGAAAATGGGCGCTCATTAATTGAGCATCCCTTTTCCTAACCTGACCGCCGGCACACTTTAAAAAATACATTTTTTTTTAATCGTTCTCCTCCTTTTTGTTCCACCAACTTGAATAGCCAATAGCCTCATCAACATAAATTTACATGTAATGAGCGCTATTAGCTTTGCGGGGGGTTGGACGCGCGTTTTGGACATGCTAATCCCCTTATAGCATAAGGGATTGTGGACACGCGTCCAAAACGCATGTCCAACCAGTGTGCTCGGCAGAGCATACTGTATTGCATCGGCCTGAATGGATGAGATCAGCCTACAGGATGTGCTGACTGGCCAGCATGAGTCAGGCCCCACCAGAATCAGGAACAGATTGACTACATTGTAAGCTCCATGGAGCAGGGACAGCTTCTATTTTATATGTCTGTACAGCTTTGCATGCACCTAGTAATGCTCTAGAAATGTTAAGTGGTAGAAGTAGCAGTAGTAGTAGCCCTAGGCCCTGCCAGTATCAAAATACAGAGTTCCAAACCCCATAACAACGAGGAAGAGGTAAGCCCTATTACAGACTGAAACAGGTCAGTTATCCGGAGTAGCCAGCAAGACAGATCAGCTGTGTGAGTGTCTTTGTTTCCAGTAGGCCTTCTGGTATTACAATACTTGCAGCCTGACAGACAAATCTGGCTGAATGGTTGCCTGTACTTCCACTGTTTCATATTACCCACTTTATCATTCATTCCAGTAGCTCCAACACTTGTGGTTGAATTGTTCAAATGGGTATTTTAACAATTAAACACATGCCACTAAGTCATGCATCTGCTTTTTCATCACTTTTTTGCAGCCAAGGGTTCTCTGTGCTTATCCCATGCCTTCTTCAAGTCTTTGCAGTTTTAGCCTCCACCACCTTCTGACGGGGTGTTCATCCTTTCAGTGAAAAATGAGTTCCTGATGTTACTTCTGAGTTTACTCCCTCAATGATTATCTTTCATGAATGTAGTACAGAGTTCAAGCAGCCATAGCTCCCTGGAGAAAGCTTGAATCTTTATAGTTTATGACACTTCATGCCAGTCTTGTGTGAACCATGGACTGCCAGGTGGTCAATACAACATCAGGAGGAGAAGCGCCAGCCACTTATGCAGGAAGAGGAGCTTAAGAACATAAGAATTGCAATACTGGGTTAGGCCAAAGGTCCATCAAGCCCGGTATCCTATTTCCAACAGTGGTCAATCTAGGTCATAAGCACCTGGCAGGATCCCAAATATTAGATAGTTCCCATGCTGCTAATGCTCAGGGGTAAGTAGTGGCTTTCCCCAAGTATATCACATTAAGGTTTATGGACCTTTCCTTCAAGAACTTGTCCAAATCTTTTTTTAAAGCCAGCTAGGCTAATTGTCTTCACCACATTCTCCCACAATGAGTTTCAGCGCTTAATTGTACATTGAGTTAAAACATATTTCTACAATTTGTTTTAAATGTGCTACTTGCTAACTTTATAGAGTGTCCCCATGTTATTATATTTTTTGAAAGCGTAAACAACCAAGTTAGGTGGTCCTGGGAAAGCTGAAGCCAACTAGGTGCTCTTTGGCTTGGATCATCATCTTTAGAGATGTGCCAATGACAAGTCAAGTCAATACTACACTGCCAGTGTTCAGCAACTCAGCCACATGATGACCTGCACGATATACTCTAAAAACTTAGACCCTGAAGAGGTAGCACAGGGGCAAAGCACCAATTCAGCATCTCTCCACGGAAAACTCTCCCCTCCCTAGCATCTGGTGGCCCCAGGGCAAGGAATAGCAGCTGCCAGCAGGGCCCAGGTGCACTGACTTTGTTTAAACAGAGGGCATGGAAACACAATGGAGCTGCAAAGTCACAGCTGATGGCTCAGAAACGCATGAGTAAACAGGCAGCAGGCAGCTGCAACAGAGGCCTGGACGTGCTAGAATAAGTATTGTCACCGAGGGGCTCAATACAGTCTGATCGGCCTCTTCCCGCAGTCTACAGGAAAGACAGTTGTCCTCAACTTTGCTTGTAATATGTTTGTCTTTCAGTTTCCATTTTTGCCCCTTTTTTAGCCTTGGTTCAATATAACAGAGGCTATCAGACGGTATAATGTCTGTGTGGTTTTGGTTTGTGCTTTTAAATCTGTGTTTCCACCCCCCCTTATAATTTTGGAATGACCGGCTCTAGCTTCAGCAGACTGTGTGATGGTAAATCTTTGTGTGTGTGGTGGTGGTGGTGGTGGGGGGGGGGGTGACGTTTGACTTTTCTACTTTTCAAAGTTGGTGAGTGATTTGGGTGGGGAGGAGGTAAAGGGGGTACAGGAGCTGGCAAAGTTGGCACTTTTCCAAAAGAAATGCATAGGGGGGAGGGGGGATTTGAACCGAGGCTATACAGAATGTCACAGTTGTAATCCTCCTCAAATAAAACAAGTCTCTCTGATGCTGGTGCAGTGGGCCTGACCCAGAGGCAAGAGCTGTAAAAATCTCTTGCTGGACAGGGAAATCAGCACCAAAGAGTCCTTTTTCTCTCTGTGACTTATCTGACTGCACCCCAATAGCCACTATGTCCTTCACTCCCTTCAACTAACAGACTCACACTTATGAACCCACGCTCTGGGATTACATAAGCAGGCTCGCTCAAAAGGGAATCTTCAGCACACCAGGAACTTTGATTTCCCTTTCTGGGATTTTCAGCAGTCAACAGAAAAAAGAAACAGTAAAACAGCCACAACAGTGGATGAATTCACAGGATTTTCATAGCAGAGATAAGCAGCACAGCAAAACCAAAATACACGTAACAGTTTCTCTTCCTCTATTGGTACTCCAGGAAGTTAAACTGCCTGGTATACATTTTAGAAGCTTAGGGGACTGATATTCAAAACAGTTGAGTGCCTAAATTTAGGTGCCTAAATTAGGTGCCTATTTTCAGTCAAACTTAGGGCCTAAATTTTTGGATGAAAATTTCCCTAAATTTAGGGTCCTAAAACTAAGGTTTGCTATTCATTTGCCTAGATTTAAGCTCCTAATAGGAAGATGCAATGAGCCATGGTAGTGCGCTAACGTGCATTATATTGCATATATCACATGACATCGCCATGACAGAGCACTATCGCTGTGTTATCACGCGATATACACAATATTTTGCATCTCCCCGTCCAAGTTCCCTCTCCATTTACAACAGTGCAAATGTTTGCAAAGAAAGTCATGCATAGGTAATCCCATGCAAATATTTTATCACAGCTGACTGAGAAGGTGGTCAGCTGAGATAAAATTATTCTTGGAAACGCGGCAAATATGAGGCAGGAGGCCCAGGATCATAATGTGCGTTCCGAGGCTCCTGCCTCACATTTAAAGCAGTGGCAAACAAAAAATAAAGACAGGAGGTTGAGCAGGGGGCCACTTGAGGCAGCCCCAACACGTCCAAAAAAACAAAAACATGTAGTCGCATATCGATGGCTCCCCCAGCCCTTCCCCAAAGACCATCAATAAAGTATATAGTCCTGGTCCCCTCTTGCCCCCTCACCCCGAAAGACCATCACTAAAGTTTATTGGCCTGATCCCCTGGTCCCTCAAACGCCATCCCCAAAGACCATCAATAAAATCAGGGCCCTGGTCCCCCGAGAACTTAAAATAAAATTAGGGTCCCAAGCCCTGTGCCCCTCTTCCCATAACCACCCACCTCCTGCATGCCCCCCTCCCCAAACCTTAAAAAGGATCCTGCATCGGGAACGGGTGCATTCTCGCACCCAGCCCGGTCAGCACCATTTTCCAAAATGGCGCCGACCTGACCTTGCCCCAGCCACTGATAATCAGGGCTAAAGCTCCTAACTTTGTTTCCTTACCTAACTCCACCCCTGTAGCCAGCCATTTTTTAAGCTCACAAATTTAGGAATCTAGTGAAACTGGGAACCTAAACATAGGCACTCAGCTCTAGTACATTTTCAAAAGGTCCAATTTAGGTCTCTAACTCCAAAGGTTAGGAGCACAAACCCTTTGAAAACTGGTCCCTTAGTGTCTTCCTCAAAAAATGATGATATTCAGTACTTGCATCCCCATACAGAATTCATCTCAGTAAGTGCTCTGGACCAAGTATCAGGGTGGTTCAAGATGCACTTGGTCTTCATAGTTCTCCCTCGGTGGTCAGGTGGCACTGCCCAGGAGTGTAACGGGGGCCAACTGGAGGCAGTGCCATGCTAATCAACCTCTAAAATGGACTGTAGAGGACTGTGTTCTGGCTCTATTCCCGCCAGAACACAGAATAACAACCAGCAGCGACAGTTTATATTGCACCAAAGAACACTCCCCCTAGAGGCCGTTTCCCAAACAATTCCTTAAAAAGACAGGTGAATCTCCATCATAAACCTCTGAAATGGTCCACATCACCAATAATCCAAAAGCAGAGGTTAAGGGAGGAAATGCAAAGCAATGTATAGAACACATTTTAGTGGCAGGGTCCTGATTTAAGGTCAGGGTCACATAATAAATAAAAGGCTACCAAGCTTCATATTATTCAAGATACTAACTGTTCTTCTAGGTCTATCTTTCAAGCTTACTTATGGAGTTTTCAATTGCATCTTTTCACCAAGTATCCAGCCCTCTGGGTCTTTGAAGTTAAAGCAGCACTTCCGCATCACAAATTTAGAAGCCTGCAGATATTCTTCTCAGGGGTGCATGGTAATAAAATATGGTATTCAAGTAACTCAAAGTAAAAGCTGGATTGGAACCTATGCAATGTGAATCTTAAAATATTCTCTGCTATAAGAAATATTTTCGTAAACTAGTTCTGGCCTTTGTTACATCACGAGTCCAGTTGGGGAGGTGAAAACTAATATCCAGATATTTTCTACTTTTTCTATTATCTGTCCTATACAGATTTTGCATTTTAAACCCATTACTTCCTCTGTTTATACAAACTTTGGTGCAGGGATCTTTTAGCCACAGTGAGAGAAGACGTTCCCAGGCCTTGTGTAGGGAAAGTAGACTTTATCCTAAATTTTCAAAGTGGACTTCTTTATCCTAAATTTTCAAAGTGGACTGCTTTGAAAATTAACAGGTGTACATGGAACCCTGTCAGCACATTAGCAGAGGTAAATGTGTACATGTAGATTTGTGCACATACTTTCAAAAATCATTAAGCACGAGCATAGATGGCTTCCTTGCCCCAACTCCACCCCTAGAACGCCTCTTTCTAGTGCATGAAAAAATATTATTTATGCACATCTTTACACACACACACACATATACACACACCCCAGGGGGCAATTTCCAAAAGCCCATTCACACGCATAAAACCAGATTTATTTTTAGTTATTTATTTATTTAAAAATTTTGTCTACCGTCATTCGCAAGAAACATCACAACGGTTCACATCATAGAATCATAAAATCATAAAAGCAACAATAAATTCTGGTAGTTAAAATACAATAAGATATTTAAACAAAATAAAATTATTAATAAAAGGACGGGTAAAAAAAAATTTTATGCATGTAAATCCTTTTGAAAATTCAGCCCGTAGATGGCATTTTCAAATATACACACATAGAACTCTACCCGAACAAAAAGCAGGTTAAAGATGCAGCATGCACTTTGTACCCATGGGAATTTTCACAGTTAATGCAGGTAAAAAGTACGTGTGGTCTTTGTCCTAATCCAGAAAGTTTGAAATCTTGCCCACTAGACAGCAATACCCCTAATTCCACCATAGGGGACTTGCTGCCTCATGCCTCCCTGCCATAATCCAAAAGAGCTGTATATGATGAGGCGTGAAAGACTGATGTGCACGGACCAAGAGAGGGATCTTGAGGTGATAGTGTCTGGCAAGATGATGACGGCGAAGCAATGTACCAAGGCACAGCTACAGCCAGAATAATGCTGGACTGCATAGAGAGAGAGGTAAAAACCAGTAAGAAAAAAGAGGTTGTGATGCCACTGTTCAGGTCCTTGGTGAGGCTTCACCTGGAGTACTGCATTCAGTTTCAGAGACTGTATGTCAAAAAGGATAGAGACTGGATGGAGGCGGTCCAGAGAAGGGTGATCAAAATGATATGGGGTCAGTATATATACCCTGGATAAGAGGAGGTGCCATAGAGATATGATACAGACCTTCAGATACCCGAAAGGTTTTAATGATGCAAGAACTTTGAAAGTTTTCCATTGGAAAGAAATCAGTAGAACTAGGGGTCATGAAATGAATCTCCAGGGGGGGATGACTCAGAACCAACATCAGGAAATATTTCTTCACACAGAGAGGCTGATGGATGACTGGAATGACCTTCCAGATGAGGTAGTGAAGACAAAAATAGTCAAAGAATTCAAAGGGGCATGGGATATACACTGAGGATCCCTAAATGCTAGAGGATGGAAATGAAGAAAAGAGTGCATGAGGTTAACTTGCTACTGCGGCAGCAGTTGCTACCCTTAATAGAAGGTATGAGGATTATTACCCTTAACCAATAAGCCTTGATGCAACTGCAACATTGCTCTCTTGTTACGACTGTTGCTGCCCGATGTCTCCACTCCGGCCTCCTTACCTCTCTGGCGACTCCTCCTGCGGTTGACGGACGTTTGTCTGCCATGGCGTCTGCCTGCTGTCCTCTCTGGCGTCCCCGGACCGTCTTGGGCGCTGCCTCTCTCCATGCTGTTCAGCTGCCTTAGGGCGCGCGCGCCGCACGGCCCTGCTTCAAGTACCTTCAGTGGCGCGAACCTCAGGGGCGTCCCCCTGTGATGATGTCATGCATCCAGGATACAAAAGGCCTACGTGATTGCTAGCTAATCGAGTTAGCAAAGGTTTCCGAACAGATGGGATTCGCTCTCCGTACCTTGCTACTCTGCCTCCTTTGGACCTACTCTATTTGGGGTACCCGCTCCTCGGGGGCCTCTCTCTCTTTCTTATCTTTCAGGTCGCTGTCTGGAACCGGTACTCGCTCTTCGAGGGCCCATGTTCCTGGACTCGCTACCTGGACTTCACTTCTGCTTGGAAGACACCGCTGCCTATAACATCTGTGAGTTACCATCTCTATCTCTCAGAGCTATTCCCTGGAACCAGGTACTCGCTCCTCGAGGGCCAGCCTTTATTCCAGCTCCTGTGCTCCACACTGAGAGACCGCTGTGTGAGTACATTACCAACGAGGCTCTATTCCTGAACTCTGCATATACTGCTACTACTCACAATATTAGTTCTCTCCATTACAGCACAGCCATTGTGGGATCACTGTTCCAGAGCCTGAGGGACTACAAGCCCAACTGGGCTACTTTCCAGCTTACTACTGCCACCTCTGGTGGTTCACTAATCCTGTATAATAAAAGAACTAAGTGTGTGTGTGTCCTACGCTGAGCCTGACCTGTGGCCCCTCACGGGACTTCCCCCCGTGGGTGTGGTCATCTGCCACAGGTCCAGGGATCCACCCAAAACCCTTCAAATAATAACATCTCTATTTCAATGGCAAGTGGGAAAAGGGAACTGGATTCAGACAACAATCAATGAGGGCCCTAAATTTTATGGTCTGGGGACCTGATAGCATAGGGATAACCTGCATAGAGTGGTAGTTACTACCCTTAACATAAGGCATGGGATTACTACCCTTAACCAATAAGTCTTGATTCCCTTGATGCAACTGCAACATCATACTCCATTTTGATGGCGAGGGTGGGGAGGGTGGGTAGAAAGAGGTATTAGATTCAGATGACAACCAACACAGGCCCTAACTTTACAGTCTGGGGTAATGATACACAAACATAAGGGAAAAAGCACAGGACTGCTTCTATGGCCAAGTCCATAAGCAAAACATGTCTAGCAGCACTGCCTAAATTTTCAAGAAGGCTCATTACCCAGTAAAAGAGAAACATGGGGGTAACCTGCACAGCATGGCAGATACTACCATAAGAAGCTTGCTGGGCAGACTGGATGGACCATTTCTGCCATCATTACTATGTTACTATGCTCCTGTTGCGTCCGTTGGTTGCAGACGGCTGCGACCGCTCTGCCTCACCTCTCTTCTACCCTTTTCCTCCTCCCTGGGAAGGATGGCTGCCTCCGGTGCTGATTGCCGAAACCCTTGGCGTCTCCAACACAGTATGGGCGTCCCCGTCCGTCATGCTTCTTCCTGAGGCCTCCTAGGTACGCGCGCGCATGCCACCTACGCTTTTGAATACATCATGGCGGGAATACATCGGGGGCGTCCCCACCGCATGACGTCAGTACTTCCAGGTATTTAAACCTCCGCTCCGCTATAGCCCAACGAGTTAGCTTCTAAGCTGCTCGCTTGGATTCCTCTCTACCCTCTGGGGTAACTCGCTCTTACGGAAGCTCTGGGTATCTGCTCCTCGGGGGCCTCTCGCTTCTATCTGCCCTTTGGGGTTCATCTACCTAACCTAGGACACCCGCTCCTCGGGGGTCCTATTTACTTTCTTCCAGGATCCTTCGGCGCTCCTAGGTACTCGCTCCTTGAGAGCCTATCCTGCTCAGAGTATCCTGCACCTCGGACCTCGGGTTCCTCTCTTCATTCTTCTACCAAGGAAGTTACCAGCACTGCCACTCTGTGAGTATCGCTACGCTCCAGCTCTCCTTATTCCACCCTTCAGGTTCGACTTATCCCACGCTGCAGAACACTACCCAACCTTGCTACATCTGGGTGAGACCATCATCTATAGAGACTGTCTGAGCTTACTGTGATATCGCTGGCCTACAGTACTATCCCTTCCTTGAAGCAAGATTCAACTTACATCAGCAGTACAATAAAGCTTTCTTCCCTCAGTGTCTGCTTACTAGAGCCTAGCCTATCGCTGTGGTTCCCCATGAGGCCCCTCCCCATGGGAGGAGTCATCGCCACTTCGACCAAGAGTCCACAATATGCCACAAACCCAACAGCCCCTTATTCCACCATAGGGACTTTCTGTCTCATGGCTTCCTGCCATGCCCCTAATTCCACCATTGGGGACTTCCTGGCACATGTCTACCTGATGATATTCAGTTTTTTTTATCCCACTCAATTATCTGAAAATCTTTTTGGGAGCAATCAATAAATGGATGCACCACAATTGCTTATCACTGAATATCCCTAAAACAGAGATTATCATATTATCCCAAACCAAAAACTCCCCAAAGAATATTAGGTTTGAATTTGGTGAACATTCCATATCCATTCCTGCAATTGTTCGTGATTTGAGGGTAATTCTTGACCCCATTCTCTCTGTGAGAGATCACATTAAGAACTCGATCCAGTTGGGATTCACAAAACTACGTTTGTTAAAACACCTATGTTAACTACAGAGGATTTCAGAACTATGTTGCAATTGCTGATCTTTGCAGGCACATTTTACTGTTGGGGAACCTGTATCAACCAAACGATCCCTTCAGCTCTTACAAAATTTTGCAGCTCGATTTCTATCTGGTCAAAAAAAACATGAACATATCACTCCAGTTTTTGCTACTTTACACTGGCTTCCAATTTGGGCAAGAATTCAGTATAAAGTTTTAAAGCTGATCCATAAATTCATCAATTCCATAAATGTACCATGGTTCAGTGTATTCTTGCATATCTATACACCATCTAGAACCTTACGATCACAAAATAAGGGTCTCTTGGAGGGCCCTGCTGGCCCAGCACTGTGGCATACCCTGCTGGAATAACTGAGAATGCTAGTAGACACAAAGGCATTTAAGAAGGCCTAAAAAATCTGACTATATAAACAGGAATTTGCAATCGATATTGCAGCTATTTATAGTATTCTGGCACAGATTGAATTTCAGCAGCCTAGTATTGCTCCTTTTCTTATGTTCTGTATATAGTTTTAATTGATTTTTGTAAATACATTATTTTATTATATACTAGCCGTTAAGCCCGTAACAACGGGCTACATTAAAAAAATTTTTTTGGTCCATTTCCCTCCCCCTCATTCTCCCTCCCCCTCCCTCTCCCTTCTACCTCCCCCTCATTCTCCCTTCCACCTCCCTCTCCCTCCCCCTCATTCTCCCTTCCACCTCCCCCTCCCTCCCCCTCGTTCTCCCTTCCACCTCCCCCTCATTCTCCATTCCACCTCCCCCTCATTCTCCATTCCACCTCCCCCTCCCTCATTCTCCCTTCCACCTCCTCCTCCCTCATTCTCCCTCCCACCCCTATTCCCATCCCACTCCCTCTCACCTCACTCCCTCTCACCTCACTCTCTCCTCTCTCCCCCCTCCCCTCCCCTCAGTCACTCGCCCTCGCTCAATCCCCTCCCCTCCCAGCTCATTCACAACCCCTTCGGATGGTGCAGACGGAAGATCTCCGGGGGGGAGGTCCCTCCCTCACGCGCTGCCGCCACTGCTACTGGTCCTTGCTGCCGCCGCCGCCGCTACTGCTCCTCCCAGCACCATTTTTGTTAACAGGCAAGCTCTGACCGACGTGCTCGCCCGCACATGCGCGATAGAGCTGCTCTCTACTGCGCATTTGCGGCACGTCGGTCAGGGCTCCTTTATCTAGTAGATATTTGTAAACTGCTATAACTTTTGGAGTAGTGATTTAGAAACTTTTTAAATAAATAAATAAAATAGCTGTCATCCTCAGAAAATCAAGAAAACCAGAAAATCAAGAAATGGAATATCCTGAATTCAGCTACAGAAAATGGGAAAAGCCCATAAAAACCCTTAGACAGAAAGAAGAAATGCAGGCACAAGAGAAAAGATGCTGAAGAGAAACAATTTTGATGATCAGAAAGTGGCAAAAGTTTCAGTAGTGAGACAGAATTCATGCAAAACCAGAAAATCAAGAAATAAAATAGCCTGAGTTTGGCTACAGAATATAGGGAAAGTTTTCTTAATAAAGCAAACATCGCTGATTAGAAACCATTTACAAGTTCTGAATGTAATATAATTTTCATTCATAAAGCTCATTTCACAAGAAACCAATAATTCCATCCAGCAACAGATCAAGTTGAAACTTTTACCACATTCAGAAGATATAAATCAATTATTTTAGAAATCATTATATGTTCTGAATGTGATACATTTCATTCGAAAAACCCATTTCACAAGAAACCCATAACTCTACCCAGCAGCTAAAACAAGTTCAAGTAGGGAACTTATGTCATAAAAATGATATTTCTCACAGTTTATTCTCTTGTACTAAATCTGACAATTGGCAAGTGCTTCAACAGAATGACTGACATCTCCCTTGTGACTATGCCTTATTGATATACCTCTTATGTTACACCTTAGGGGTCTTTGTGGCACTCAGTCTTGATGCCATACCCCAGACCTTACACCTTGAGATGTTTCTGACACTCTGGAGGCTGCTTTACATCTCTCATGTTGCTTTGATGTCTCTTTGTGCTGCTTTGCACCTTTGTTGGTACTTTGGGGTATTTTCTGTTACCTTTTCTGCTTTGTTTCCCCTTCATGGTGCCTTAGAGTACTAATGCACACTCTTGGTTCCTTTGAGAGTTCATGCTACTTTGTTAGGTGTCCTCTTTTGAAGCCTTAGGGTGGTCTTCTCACTCTTGTTTCTTCTTTGCTCCTCTCACACTGCCTTGGAGAACTCCTGCTAATACTAATACCCATTTTCCTTTCACAGAGCTTTAGGCAGCCATACAATCTTTGGTGCCACTTTGCCACAGTTTAGGTACTTTGGAGTTCTTTCCCCTTCTGAAGATTTTTTTTTATATTCCACTTTTCACAGCACTACAAAGTGAATTATGTTCAGGTACTGTAGGTATTTCCCTATCTCCAGAGGGCTTATAATCTAAGGCATGTTTTATGGTAATGGGCCGTTTAACACTGGGGGGACCATGTTTACTATCAGGGCCACTGAGGGGGGGGGGGAGAGAGAGAGAGAGAGAGAGCTCTAGGGGAGGCCCACCTAGTAACTCGAGGTGAGGTTTAGATATTAGTGTAGGGGTTAGGGACAAGTTTGACATTCAAAGTGAGACATACGAACAGAACAGTGCTCTCTTGTGAAGATTTGATGACCTTCGGAGTGAGGAAACTCACCCAATGATGAGATTTGTGCAATGTTCTCTCAACTTTGCTTGATGTTACCCAGGTAGAGAGTTGCCCTTAACAAATCCCACTTGATGAGATGAAATAACAATATGAAGGATGAGACTCACCCTATCAGCAAGAATTTTTGCAAAAATCTTTAAATCGCAATTAAGTAAGGAGATCGGCTTGTATGAAGCTGGTAAAGTGGGATCCTTGCCCTGTTTGGGTAATACTGTAATGTGCGCTGTGTTAAAGCTGTTACCGTTTCCCGGGCCGGCAGGGCTGTCCTCCGGGGTCGGCGGGGTTCTACCTCCGTTCCCGCTGTTCCCGTGGCGCCGGCGGCGCGTCTTCCCTCTGCACGGGTCCGACGTGTTCCGGGAACGTCCGTGGTCAGGGCCGATGCCGCGGGCAAATCTCGCGCTACTACGCGCCATGGACACGCCCCCTGACGTCAGACGCCGGCCAGTCGCGGTTTGCGCGGGAAAAGATTGCGATATAACAGAGCTCCCTGCTGAGCCCTTCGCTTCGGCCACAGTGCGCTTTGGTGAGTTTTTTGTCTCTGCCCTGCCTGTCGCTACAGCTCTTGACCCGGACTGCTTCGTGGATTCTTCTGCCTGCTGCCTGCCCTGACCTAGGTCTGCCTTTTTGGATTCCTGGCTGCTCCCTGTTTCCTGGATCTGGTTTGCTCTGGTACTCCTGTTTGCTGCCTGCCTTGACCCGGACTGAGCCTTGGATTATTCTGTTTGCTGCCTGCCTTGACCCGGACTGAGCATTGGATTATTCTGTTTGCTGCCTGCCTTGACCCGGACTGAGCCTTGGATTATTCTGTTTGCTGCCTGCCTTGACCCGGACTGAGCATTGGATTATTCTGTTTGCTGCCTGCCTTGACCCGGACTGAGCCTTGGATTATTCTGTTTGCTGCCTGCCTTGACCCGGACTGAGCCTTGGATTATTCTGTTTGCTGCCTGCCTTGACCCGGACTGAGCCTTGGGTTATTCTGTTTGCTGCCTGCCTTGACCCGGACTGAGCCTTGGATTATTCTGTTTGCTGCCTGCCTTGACCCGGACTGAGCCTTGGATTATTCTGTTTGCTGCCTGTCTTGATCCTAACTGCCGCCTTGGATTCTTCTGCGTGCCACCGTCTCCGACCTGGACTGTAGGATCTTCTGTTCCTGTGCCTCCCAGACTCAAGGTAAGCGGGGTCGACCCAGGTTCCACTTAACCCTCGTAACAAAAGCCTTTCAGGAATTGCTCACGCTGTAAGGCATCATGGAAAAAAGCCTGCAACGGGACGGCAATATAATCTTTCAGGATTTTATAGTAATCATTAGGGATGTGAATCGTTTTTGAACGATTAAAATTATCGTCAGATAATTTTAAAATCGTCCTAAATCGTTAGAGTGCACGATACAATACAAATGCCCCTGATTTATCGTCAGGAGCATTTGTATTGTATCGTTAAATAGGGCACGGGAATTATTTGGGGGAGGGCGGGAAAACCGGCACACCAAAACAACCCCTAAACCCACCCCGACCCTTTAAAACCAATTCCTTACCCTCCCCCACCCTCCTGAACCCCCCCCCCCAAAATGTTAAATTACCTGGTGGTCCAGTGGGGGGGGGGGGGGTCCCGGCGCGATCTTCCGCTCTCGGGCCATCGGCGCCATTTTGGCTGCCACTAATTAAAATGGCGCCGATGGCCCGATAAAAAAAAAAAACCCACCCGACCCTTTTTTTTTAGGGAGGCCCACGCCGCTAAAAAAAAAAACCCACCCGACCCTTTAAATCAACCCCACTCTCCCGACCCCCCCCCAAAACCTTTTTAAATTACCTGGTGGTCCAGGGGGGCCTCGGGGGGCCTCGGGGAGAGATCCAGGGGGGCTTCGGGGAGAAGAGAGATCAAGGGGGGCCTCGGGGAGAGGAGAGATCCAGGGGGGCCTCGGGGAGAGATTTCCCGTTCCCAGGCATCAGCTGTTCTAAAAAAAAATGGCGCCGATGCCCCTTTGCCCTTACCATGTGACAGGGTATCCATGCCATTGGCCGGCCCCTGTCACATGGTAGGAGCACTGGATGGCCGGCGCTGATGCCGGCCAATTTTAAAAGGTTTGGGGGGGGGTCGGGAGGGTGGGGTCGATTTAAAGGGTCGGGTGGGTTGTTTTTTTTTAGCGGCGCGGGCCTCCCTAAAAAAAAAATTAGCGATGTGAATTGGAATCGGAAACGATTCCAATTCACATATCTTAACGATCAGATTCCCCCCCCCCCCCAGCCAAATCTGATCATTAAGACGATCTGGCACACGATTCCCATCTCTAGTAATCATATGAAAACCCGTCTGGGCCTGATGCTTTGCAAGTTTTACTAGCTGAAATAACATTGAGAATTTCAAACGTCTGTAACGATTTATTGAGAAATTATAATTGACGCTCTGAGATAGTAGGCAGTTGAAGGTTCTGAAAAAATGATCCCTCTTCTTTAGAGCCCCCTACTCTTTCTTCAGCATAAAGATGTTCATAAAACCCACGGAGAATGTCACAGATATCCGAACGCCTAGTAGCCCAAGCAACTTGGGGAGTCCTGAGCTTCTCTATGTATGTCCTACCTTTCCACACTCAAACTACATTTGCCAGGAGCTTACCCACTTTGTTTCCAAAGCGGAAGTAACAATGTTCTGAAAACTGTAACATTCTTTGTACCCGTTGATGGAGGCAAATGTTCAAGCTCTCCAGGATAGAAAAATACTCAGATTTAGTGAACCTGGACAAGTTCTGTGTCATTCTATCCTTGACTAACTTCAGTTGTGCCTCTAAATTCAAAATCATTTTATTTAATTTAGCATTCCTTCCTTTTAAGAAAGCAATGATCTCACCCCAGACAACTGCTTTACAGGTCTTTAAAAAATGCCCAGGAGAAGCAAAATCTTCCCATTTTATTTGAAGAAATTTTCAAAATTCCTTATTGTCGCAAAGGAATGAGGGGAATTTCCAAAAAGCGGCACCCCTTCAGTAACTGCAATATGAAACTCTATCCAGATGGGACAAGGTCTGAAGTACCTTTGTTTCCTATCATTGCCTGGTAGACATGAGGGAAAAATTCCTGAGATGCTAAAATATAATCAATCTTGGATAAAGATGTATGTGCCCTGGAGACATGGGTAAAATCCTTGAGTGTGGGATTGAGAACTCTCCAGTAATCTAGTACATGTAAACGGTCACATAAATATGCGATACCTTTGTGCTGCAAAGAATCTCTCTTAGCCTTGTGAGGTGGAAGTCTATCCAAAAGGGGATCATGCACGCAGTTAAAATCCCCTGCCAGAAAAAGCCAACTTTTCTTATTTAAGAGCAGTAGTTGGGCCATATCCTCGAAAAAACTGTGATCATACTCATTAGGACCATAAACATTGCAGATAGTTACATCCCTACCTTTGAGTGTCCCTATTAGAATAAAAAACCGACCTCCTGAGTCTTTAATTTCCTGATGAACTTGAAAAGATGTGTTTTTGTGTAAAAGAATGGCCACCCCAGCTTTCTTACCCAAAGCCCTTGAATAAAAGCAGGAACCCACGCAATGCCACTTTAATTTTTTGCTTTCGATATCTTACAGATGTGTCTCCTGGATACAAGCAATATCCGCCTTGTGTTTTTTTAATTCTTGTAATATCTTATCTCATTTAATAGGTGATCCTATCCTATTTACATTTAATGACACCAATTGAACCTGGCCACCCATGCTCCCAGAGAAGCTCGGTAGACAGGAAGGTGCTAATCTGTCTCTGAGAACCATGGTCCCCCCCCCCAGCCTAGATCCACAGCCATGCAAAAGACACCCCTAGGTTTGCCATAAGCCTTTAAAGACCCAGTCCCAAACAGAACATACCTCCTGAATTCCCCAGTGAGAAAATGCTTATGCCTGGTTCTAACTGCATCTCTGAAGCCCTAAATACCCCCTTCCTCCCTTCCCATTCCCCCACCCCTAAACCTATCCATCACTCGCTGACAAAATCTCTTGGTGATCCAAGATACACTTAAGATATGGATGGACCCCCCCCCCCAAAAGATAACAAGGAAACCCCAATGTAGTGAAGAAAAGGTCATGGAAAATATAAAGGTTTCTACCCTGATGCTAGAGAAACTCAATATACAAGAAAGGTTAATAACATGTACTAGGTATCGTAGGAGTGTTAAACCACCCCCACAGATGAGAGCCAGCCAAGAGAAAGTCCCTTCTGGAGCAGAGTTGCTCATCAAGCTCTAGGAGTCGCCTCTGTTGTGGCTCTTCTCAACAGCGAAGGCCAAGCTGAAAAAGTACTTCAGAAAGATCGGAGGCCCAGGTGCTCCTCAGATGGTAACGAGTCCTCACTTTTTTTCCCCCCCAAGCAAGTAGGAGCTGTCTCCGGCACGACTCCCCATCATGACATAGCAAGGGGGGCAAAAGGTATTTCTAGAACACATCCGGGGAAACACCTATCCAGCACCACTTTACGAGAAAAGTTCCTGAGAGTCCCACACAGTGAATTTCAATGGCAGTCCCAGAAGGAATCCTCAAGCTCACAAAAGCCTCTGAGCTACGCCATCTGCAGGGCACAGATGCTACAACGCCGAATCCATTCGCTCCCAATGATCGCTGAGTTCTGGCACACCAGAGCGTCTGTACTGTGTCTTCTGCAGTGTGCTTATGCTGTGTCACAGATTCTTTTTGCTCCCAGAGCTCACGAGATTTTGGCACAAGGGCAGCAGCCATTCCAAAACAACAAAGCTTTATTTGCAGTTCAACAAATAACAAAACAACAATTTTCAAAACTGTGAAAAAGCAAAAAACCAGAGCAAATTAGCCCAAAGGTAAGTCACAATGGCATGTATTAGATCTGCACCTGCTAAGGCAAACCTTCCAGGAAGACTTTGGCCTGTTGGATATCATCAAATACATGCATAGTACCATACTCGCAATTTTGCAGGGAATTGAAGAGTAAATTTCATCTCTGTAGTCACTAAGGCTGCACCAATGGGGGTGAATGCCTTGCACCACTGAGAAACTTGCATCGAGTAATCTTGGAAAAGGCGAACTTGCACTCCTTTGTACTCGATGTTACAATGTGTTCGGTAGGACTGCATTATTACTTCTTTATGGGACCAGTTAGTGCATATCCTTGCAATAACAATCCTGGGTCTCGAATCTCCTTTCTTGCTTCCCACTCTATGAGCCCTCTTGATTTTAAGGTTAGCCGATAGGGCAGGGAGCTCCAGAACATCCAGAAGCCAATTTTCCAAGATGCCTGCCAGATTCCCATCGAAAATAGATTCTGGAAGCCCCAGAACTCGAATGTTGTTCCTGCAAGACCTATTCTCTAGGTCTTCCAGCTTTTCTACTTGTATTCCCAGTTTTTTTTGCTTAGAGATTTGTACCTCACTGGTGGTAGTATCATCTTCTAAGCTGGCTATCCTTCCTTCCGCCATGTCTAACCGCAGTTCAATCTCAGCCAGGGAACTCTTAAGGTCCGTGATATGGGCTGAAATGCTTTTTAGTTTAACGTCTAAAGCAGCAACCATTGCATTAGTTACCTTCTCTGTGATCATTTCGAGAGAAGCCAAAGGGAATTAGGGGTCCGGTGAATCTCCTCCCTCCGCACCATTTTCTCTAGTATGGTCTTTGCTTTCTCTATTTTTTCTTACCCCCCCCCTTCAAGGTCATCATCCCCGGCGATTTGTGCATATATTTATCTATTGACATATGCTCTTTGTATTCTGCAAGAACATATGAAGTTTGGGGTTCAGATGCTTCAGATTCATCCCAATGAAGGGGGATGGTGCCCAGAGACCAGGAAATCACATCTTCCTTGGCTCGCCACATCACGTGACCCCCCCCCCCCCTCCTTTTTTTTTTATTGCAGACAGCTGAAAACAAATTGGACATGCCTTTAACTCCAGATAGTGTGCCTTAGGACGAAAGAATCACAGTTGTTACACTGAATAAAAGACATTATGTTAATATAATATTATGACTAATCTACAAATAGTTGAATTAATTTTTAAATTAAATGAACCAATATTTGACCTAGAAACACTCTAGGCTGGGTAGAGGGAAACAAAAACAGCCTAGCTTCAAGCACCTTTAAAATCCCTTAAAAACCTATAATTAAGCCAAGGTGAAATGTAGGCTCTAGCAAAAGATTTTGAACAGGTATTTGAAATAAAGTAAAATAATTAAACACAAGCCAGGAAGATTAACAGGCAGAATCTGACAGCAAAAATTCACAAGCAATATGACAGTTAAGTTTCCATAGTTATAATTTTATCAGAGTTACAAGGTACTACTGTGTAACTGGAGATGATGTAATTAAAGATAATTAGTCAGAAGTCCAGGGAAGACTTTATAAGAAAAGTATCCTTTAGAGGTGGGTGGGGTAGACGCCGTAGGCAGGGAAATAAAACAATTGATATTAGTAGCAGAAAAACGTAAGGGCAAGAAGTAATTGCAGGATGCCCCTCCCTAAGAGACAAAGGCCAAGAAAGTTACTTTTAGGAGCCAAAAAAAAAAAGATAATTTCTACCAAAAGCTCTTTTACCTCATTTTTCTCTGTTAATTTTTTTAAACCAACTCCCACAAAAACACATAGGTATAAATATACATACTGCCCCCCCCCCCCCACCCCGAAATCAAGAAAAAAACCCCACAATTATGCACTGGTCAATCAATCAGTAAGAGCACACTTATTCTCAGAGGTCTGAAAACAAACAAGTAAATAGAGAATGATCATTTACCCTTTCAAATTGTAGCTGGAGTAGTGGATGCTCCATGAAAGCAACTGGTAGCAGATTCAAAAAAAAATCCAGAGTAGCTTTTTCAGTCAATGCACAATTAAGTTGTGGAATTTGCTGCCAGAGGATGTGGTCAAAGTTAATAGCATAGCTGGATTTATAAAAAGATGTGGTCAGGCTTCTGGAGAACAGGTCCATTAATACATATTAACTACCAGGTATGGGAAACCGCCAGGTCAGTGCTAACAGCAGACAGGTTTATTATCGATATTGCTTGAAAGCTCTTCTAATGTTTGATATAGCAAGACCTGCAGAATGAATAAGTTGTTGTGTTGTATGCTTTCAGATGGTTTATTGTTATATTTATGTGCTTTTATGATTGTTTTATTTGTACATCACTTAAGGCCTGATTTCTAAACCCCTGCGCGCGGGGAAAACAGAGGTTATGCCCGTGGCTGGGCCTTGTGTATGCTGCGTGCATTTTAGAAGAGGCCCAGCCGCGCGCGTAACCCCTGTTACGTGCACAAGAGCCAGGCCTCCTCCAATGAGCGGTCCCGGGGGGCGGGGAGGGGCGGTCCGGGGGCAGGGTGGAGCTGGAGGCCGCCGTACAGTGGCCATTTGCCTCTGTGCCAGGGGACCACACGCTGGCAGCTCAAGGGCTGGCGTAAGTTAGAGAACAAGAAAAAACCAAAAAGGTATGGCCTTCAAAGGTGTCGGGGAAGAGAGAGGGAGGGAACTGGGGGAGGCCCGATCTCACTGCCGCACATAAACTGGACAAATCTACCCCCCCCGTGCGTGCTGGCCTGGATTTTATAACGTCCATGTGCGCGTGTATTTTTTTTTTTTTTTTTAAATCTACCCGTTAGTGCTCAGGTTTAAGCATTCTGTTTTGTTTTGTTTTTAACACAAAATTCTTATTGTTTTCCCCAATAATCATCACACTATAGAAACTGTCAGTCTCATGCTCTGTCCCAGGCCACGTTTTGCTGTCGCAAAAAAATCCCTGCTCCCCTGGCAATCCAAACTGTCAGAATTGACACTCTCTCGCAAACCTATTTTACCCCATTCACAGGTCCAAAATTTCTAAAGAATGCAGGAATGATCACCAGCTGCTCCTGCCCCACCTACCAGTACATGAAATTAGTACCGATTGGACCCTGTAGCTGGCACTAGTTTGTTGTACATAAAAAAATGCAATGCTGTGATGCCATCCAGCAAACCCTGCAAAAAAAGACACTTGGAACCCATATGGTATTAGGCCTATTGTAACACGTATTACATGTGTGTTTGGCCCTTGGATAGCCTTGATTAAACTGAATAACAGCAATATAGTAAAATTCCCATACCAAAACAGTAATAACTGCAAGCACTCAAACAGAAACAACCCTATCTATGACAATTTTATGATTTTATATGGAATAGGCCCGCCTCATATGTTTTCTCGACTTTGCTGGAAATCATCAACCAGGGCTTCATGTTCACAGCATAGTCATCAGCTTCAGTTCCATCGCCAAAAATTTTTCAGCACGTGAAAATACAAAAAAAGAACTTTTTTTTATGTCTATGCCCATGCTGTGGACTCAATTCCCAGTGTATTTGAGGGAGGAAAGCAATTGCTGTAATCTGAAAACCTGGTTGATGATCTCAGATTTATGAATGAATTTATCTTGAATGGCAACAAAGTGGCTCACAACTGTTTAGTTTGTGTTTTATTATTATTATTTTATTGTAAGTATTAACTTGTACATCGCTAAGAAAGATCTTAAGGTAAGATCTATATAGTGATTCATACATTTTATACATAAAAAAATAAAATAAAAAATGCAAATATTACATCAGGCCCTAAAATACCTCCTATTAGGAAAGCAGAACAAACCAATCTACTCTAAATTCCTACATAGAAACTACATACTAGCAGAATACCTCACCTTGCTTTGACATGAAGAACACAGACAGACCCTTACGAAATACAGAATAAAGAGACCCTAAAGTATAAAGAGAAATTTTATGTAGAAACTGAAATGGAAACTGCAACAAGCCAGACTATGTATGCAATGAAGTAATGCAAAAACAGAAACATCACTAATCCTCATAAATCAAACAATAAAATCAGGAAATATAAATCAATCATAATAAACCGAACAAATAAAAAGAATATTGACAAACAGATGACAAACAGAATAACAGCCAATAATTAAGAACACATATAAAAAGTTTTAAAATTTTCCAAAAAGCAATAAAATATATCAGAATAGCAGACATTTCAAACACCGAATAATTAAACAAGAAGGGAAAAATCCCCCACTTCTCATACCTGAAAACTTTTGATTTCCGGTTACCCTGAGCTTGTCGTGGACTGGTGGAGCTAGCATAAACTTTTTTCACCCCCCAAGGCAGGCTCCTATTCACATCCATCCCCCCAGGCAGGTTCCCATTGGTGCACATACACATACCCATCCCCAGCAGGCAGGCTCCTATTCTCACACATGCACACACACACACAAACACACACACACAACCCTCCCCAAACAGGCTTCCATTCGCACACACATACTATTTATTCATACTATTACACTTCCTGTATGCTCATCTCGCAACACGAGATGAGCATACAGGAAGTGCTAGTACCGCTAGTGTTTACCATGGGATTGGCAGGCACACGAGAAGGAACCACAAAATGAGCCCCCTCTTCTTCAGCCGGAGTGTGGGCTTCTCTCTTCTTCCACTACTGGTGGGATGAGGAACACTGATGGCTGCATGGGCTCTTGCTGCTCCCTTTGGTGGGCCCCGTCTGCTGCCCTCCTGGGTGTGCCGCCCCATGCAATTGTACAGTTTGCACACCCATTTGGGCCAAGCCTGGGAACCCCCACATGCCACATCTGGGAAGAAGCAACACAGAGGTGAACTTCCAAGTGACCTGGATTTTCTATTGTTGGGGACAAGATGTTGGACTCAATGGACAATTGATCTGGCCCAGTATTGTGTTTCTTATGCTCTTATGTTCACTCTGACAGGTGTTAAAGCAATGGCTAAGAACATAAGAAATTGCCATGCTGGGTCAGACCAAAGGTCCATCAAGCCCAGCATCCTGTTTCAAACAGAGGCCAAAGCAGGCCACAAGAACCTGGCAATTACCCAAACACCAAGAAGATCCCATGCTACTGATGTAATTAATAGCAGTGGCTATTCCCTACGTAAACTTGATTAATAGCAGTTAATGGACTTCTCCTCCAAGAACTTATCCAAACCATTTTTGAACCCAGCTATACTAACTGCACTAACCACATCCTCTGGCAACAAATTCCAGAGCTTAATTGTGTGTTGAGTGAAGAAGAATTTTCTCCGATTAGTCTTAAATGTGCTACTTGCTAACTTCATGGAATGCCCCCTAGTCCTTCTATTATCCAAAAGTGTAAATAACTGATTCACATCTACTCGATCAAGACCTCTCATGATCTTAAAGACCTCTATCATATCCCCCCTCAGCCATCTCTTCTCCAAGCTGAACAGCCCTAACTTCTTCAGCCTTTCCTCATAGGGGAGCTGTTCCATCCCCTTTATCATTTTGGTTGCCCCTTTAATCCCTACTGCTACTAACCACCTCAGATTTCCTACAGAAAACCACACCCACTTGAAAATCAACCAATGAAATTGTGTTACCTATCACAGAAACTCCTGTCACGTTAACCTATAGCAGAAGCATTTAAACCAGTGGTTCTCAACCCTGTCCTGGGGACCCCCCCAGCCAGTCGGGTTTTCAAGATATCCACAATGAATATGCACTGCCTCCATAACATGCACATTTTCTCTCATGCATATTCATTGTGGATATCCTGAAAACCCGACTGGCTGGGGGGGTCCCCAGGACAGGGTTGAGAACCACTGATTTAAACAAACCGATCTTATTCTGGCATATACACACAAAGCAACACATCAAGGATAACAGCATAGGTACACCACAATTGCTCCAGAAAACAAAGACATTATAAACAAGTGTCTTTTAAGAACTTGCATTTCCCTGCTCAGTCATTTGTATGATTTTCATTGTGGTAAGAAAATACATTAATAAATATGCAGAACAAATGAGCTTCATCAATAATGCAGGATAAAGAATGCCTGTGAAAGACCATCAATCTTCCCTCATGAGAAAAAGTATGATAATTCCAGTCAGTCTTCTTTCTCAGGGAGATAAATGCCAGAGGCATAGGGTCTTATTCAATAAAGATTTTTTTCCCATTGATATGGAAAAAGTCCTTTTTTGAATAAGTGCTACAAACTATTATAAATTTTCTATGCATATGTACAATACAGTATGCCTGCATGGGTATCTTATGTAAATGTAACTATATGATGAGTATCCCAAAGCCTCCACTGTTTTTATTTCCATTACAAGATCTCAGTTTAGCAGCAGCTCGAAACATTATTGAAACAGTTCAGTAAATTGGCTTCTAATTACTCACTTGTTCCATAACATTTACGAAGGCAAAAACTCTGAATGCCAGGGCATGAGAAAAAGAAGTTACTGGGAGAACTGATAATAAGATCATGCCCTTTCACAATAGACTAGTCCAATGGTTAAAGCAAGGGGCTGAGATCCAGGGAAGTCACGGTTCAAATCACATTCCACCCACTGACACTCCTTGTGACCTTGGGCAAATCACTTCACCTTCTATTGCCTCAGGGGTGAATGTTAAAAGCGTTGCTCGCATTAAAAATCCCAAACGCACGAGTATATGGTCCGTGCATGAGCAACACACATTTTAAAAGCCGAAAATTACGCACGTGCATGTGCATGTAAAAGAAAAAGGGGTGGAGTTGGGGGCATGTCACGGGCATTCCCGGGTGGGGCCAAAATGTATGTGCATAAATCCGTATTTTAAATCCTGTGGCCGCGCACATTCACTTCTGCTCTTGATGAGATGTAAGCCTACATAAATCTCTGTTTAGCCCTAACACAACAGTGAGAGGGTCGGGTCAACTGGGGGGAATGCAGTCTGAAGAACCAGAGAGGCCTGGATGACCTCGAGATGGACTGGGCAAACTGGTGGACTAATTGGTAAAACAGGGAATGTCCTTCACCCGAGCATGTTTTAAAATCCACTTTTCTGCGTTATAAAGCCAACAAAGTCCTAAGGAAGGTATGCGAGATATGTTTGCTTGCATAACCGCTTAAAATTAGGAGCACACAAAGCCAGTAGTCATATTTTAAATCATACATGTGTAACTACATGAAAAATTTAAAATTCCAGCATATGGATGTCCATGCGTTTGTTTAAAGTTACGTTCTAAGTGGGTCACTTACTAAGCTGCATTAGGGATTTACTGTGTGGTAAATGCCTTAATGCAGAGATAATGCACAGTATTTCAAATACCACATATTATCTTCTCCCTCCCCCCACCAAAACAAAATACAGCTCAATACTGGTATTAAAATGAGTTGATTTGCATGCAAACACATGCAAATCAGCTCCTACATAGGGAAATGTAATGCAAATCAAATAACGCAGTTTGCTCAAAATTTGCAAGCTGCGCTATTTGATTGAAAGTTAGCTACACCTCAAGAGGTATAGTTAACTTTCTCCGGGGGCATCGGGACACTGACATACATTCTGATGCTTCTGGGTTATATCTTTAAAGGGTTCGAGTAGTCTGTGTATGCTCTCCCATCTTAGAGTAAAAATCCTAGGGATCCCATCATGTGATAGGGACAAAAATGAATATGCAGCCAACCAGTGCCATTTTTAAAATGCCAACACTGGGCCTAGAGCCTTAGGGGACTTGTTGTAAATACTGAGAGGGTTCGGGTGGACCAGGGTGGTGAGGGTGTGACTATTTTTACCCAAAGGGGATGGATTTGACAATGGAGGCTGGGCCAAGGACGTTGGATTGTTTTCTAATTACTTTTCCAACTTTGGCCACTGCAGGGGATGGTGGGGGTGGGACAGGGGGTTTCAATAGACTTCCAGGGATTTTTATTCAACCAGGAGGGGAGGCAGTATGCGGTATGCTTGGGCCTTTAAAAGATGGCGTTGGGTCACCTAAGCTGCGGTACATTTCCCCCTTTTACCACTAGAGAAAATGCTGCAGGATTCACAAACCTGTGGTACTCAGTACCCCCTCTGGGGAAAATACTACAGCTTATTAAAAAGACCCCTGAGATATATAATTGAAGAGCACTGGGAAATGTTTCCTTTAAAATGATACTTTTGAATATGACTATTAATTAGGGTTTGTTCTACTGTAGAGTTTCATTATATTTTAGCTGGAATCATGCATTTATGAAAACAGTATTCTATGTTTTATTGTAAACTGCTTTGATTTTTACTTGAAAGAAGGTCTAACAAGTAAACAAATTAAACTAAACTTAATTGTAAGCTCTCTTGGGCAGGGAACTATCTACTGTATCTGAAATGTAACTTGCTTTGAGCTCGAGTTTGGGAAAGAAATGAAATCTAAACTTAAAGGTCCTGAAAAAGAAGACTGAAATATTAACATAGTTCCTATTAGAATAGTATTCAATATAAACTGAACTCTGAATAGCCAGCCTTTGGTGACTTGGTCCTTCCTACATGCTGCTAACTTTCCAGCTCTGGCTGACTTCTGCTCAGATGTGATGATTAAAACTAAGCAGAGATATTTTCAACAAATATGCAGCAAACAGCTCAACACCAGCTGAGGCAGTAAGCACCTTGTCTGCTTTTCAAGGACTTCGGTAACCACAATCCACCACGTGATCATGCCATTCTTGGCAGGATACTACAGCGGTCTGCCGTTGCCTTCCACAGCCCACAGTATCTCATCTTCCCTGGTGTGCTCCCATGCAGGTACTAACCAGTCCCTACTCTGCTTAGCTTCCAAGATTATTACCCAAGGTGGTGTTGCTAAGGTCAACGCCTGTATTCTCTAGATAAAGTGAGATCATTGAACACCTTGGACTTGATATCTGGCTAAGTTACATTCCCGGATAAATTGAATATTAGGCCCCTCATGTTTAATGTATACTGCATGCATAGAGAAGCCTACTGAAGGAAGAAAAGATGGTTAAATTCCTGTACATCACAGTTATTTTTTTATTGTTCCAATACCCCATGTTGATAGTCAATGTTTCAAAAGAAACTATTTTTGTTTTCGTTTGCAAATGGCTTAAGCTGATTGTTGTCTACCATCTCCCCATTTTCTATTGTTTGATTCCCATTGTGCTCTGACACAAAGACACACAAAATGCCAGAGGGGAGCTGGGGTGATGTGTGAAAGATTGTGAATGACGCCTGAATGTATTTAGATGCATGCATGTTGGCAAGAGGTGTGCACAAGTATTTACATACTTCACTGGAGGGATGTGCATGAATAAATAGTGTGAAACGCACAGATACCCAACTCATGACTCTTCAGAGCCTGGGAAGTGGCTGCCTCACATTAAAGGCATTTTAAAACAGCACCAAATATAACGGAGTGAATACTTACAATTTTAGATGATAAAGAAGAGACTGTTGATTTCCCTGAGTAACAAAAGACTGTAAAAATCAATGAACATGCATGGAAGCTTGGGCATTACATCCTCAGTCTGAGAGGAGATTCAAGCATGGATAAGTAGAATGCACAAGCATGTGATTCTGTGTAGGTATATTACAAGATGTGTAAGCGACCTCGTGCCCATGTGCAAGCCTTGCATGGGATAACTGAGTACAGGACATGGGCACTTTGTCCATGTTTCAGAATGTGGGCTATTTAACCTCATTTGCTGACGCTGCAGTGCACAATAGCAGACAGAAGGTTTGTGTGGGGATAAACAAAGCCCCCCCCCCCCCCCCCCCCCCCGTGAGCCTTTGTAAATAAGACAAGGCATGGCTGCCAGCTGAGGCTCCCAATAATATGCATGCTATTCAGAGCCCTAGAGACGGAGCCCAGACTATCCCTCTGTGCTCTGCAGGCACACCACATTCTCCGTCGCTGCTGCCTCTTTGGTGGGTGCTCTCTGGTACTGCAGTCTTTCAGGCAGACCTGGATTCCCTGCTTCTCCAAGATAAGAAGAGGGCCTCTTTCAGATTTATAGCCTTCACCACTTCCAAGAAGAACATGAAAGAATGCAAACTTGGAATTTTGCTAGCAGACCTTACAAGAAACTCACCTGGTTTAATGAGTGAAACACTGAAAACAGCTTGTAAAAGAGAAATGAATTTAGTCCTCTGCTAGCAAAAACATCCAGTGTCTCAGTAATGTTTGTAAACCTGACACACACACATACATGCATGCCTACCCATCCCCACCTCCCTTCTCCCCCAACACACGCAAAAATAAAACTAGGTCAAAATATATCTAAATGAACTAGCAGGGTGTGTGTATAATACATGGATCCTAGCTGCTGCCAGAAAGCCCGGAGTGTGTTTTGGATAAAAACAGATGGGCGGCATGGGCCGGGCCTTACTCCCTGTAGTCACCAGCTAACAGGGAAAACAGAAAGAAGGATTTGCCCACTCTTTTCTCTCTTTTTTCAATTTGCAAAAAACAAATGAAAGAATCTCACACTATTTCGAGTCTTGCTCTGAAATGCAGCCATTCATTCATTTTGTTTCCTGCCAATAAAAAAAGAGAAGCAAGCAAATAACAGGAAACACAACAGGTATCAACTTATCAGTTCACTGATAAAGAGAACGGGTGAAACCGTTTCTATCACATTCAAATAAGCAGGTATATATTATATATTTAAACCCTTGCGCACATTATCACATGCCATGGATATACAGCTTCTGCTAACTAATCAGTGTCACAATGGAACTTTTATTACTACGGGGTAGATATTATTCAGTTAAGTGAGTTAGTCGGAAAAGACTTATCTGGCTAACTCAACAGGATATTCAGCGGCATGGCTATACTGCTGAATATGCCCAAATAAGTCACTAGTCTTATCAGGCTAACTTTAAAACTGCTACTGAGCAGGCCTAGCTTAGCCGGTTAACTTAATTGGATACGTTCGAATATTTCTACTTATCTAGCTAAGGCCTAGATTCATCAAATTGCTATAAATATAGCAGAAATAGTGCCCGCAATAAAAAAAAAAAACCGGGTGTGGTTAGGTTAATTTCCTGTGTCCCGCATCACGTAGGCATTTTGCGTGAAGCACGTTGCATTATCTCATCACACGTTGTGTCAACACGTCATTTTACGAGGCACACATTGACTTATGCATAGCGCGTCATTTTTCTGGTTTATACATACCGGCTTCCTCCAGCTGCCTCTTTGAGGGTGTGTCAGGCATTTGGAGAGAGGAGAGGAGAGTAGGTGAGTTGGTGGTAGTTGGTAGTTGCTTGGAAGTCTTTAGCGAGTTATTAGTGCGGTGTCCTGTGGCTTGTTTCTAATCTGCTTCCCTTTTCCTTTGTCTATTGTCTAGATCTGTGTGTGTGAAAATTTGTGTTAGTTTGTCCTGTTTGTCTGTCTTTGTGTTTGGGTGAGGCATGGTGGTGAGGTGGAGGAGGAGTGGTGAGGCGTGGTGGTGAGTCAGAGGAGGAATGGTGGAGGAGCATAAGAGGTGTGGGGAGGAGTGGAGAGGACAGGCATCAGGTGAGGAGGGGGAAGAGGGAGGAGAGGGGGAGGGGATGGAGGATGAGGGCAGAAGTGCTAGGTGGAGTAGGAGTAGGGACAGAGACAGTAGAGATATGCAGGAGAGAAGGGATAGGAGGAGGCAGGAGGGGGAAGGGGATAGGCAAGCGAGTGTGGAGCGAGGAGGATGGCAGGCTAAGAATAGACAGAGAGGGCACAAGGGAAGAGAGTTTGTAGGCCAAGGGCAAGAGGGGGAGGGAGAGAGGAGTTGGAGCGAGAATGAGGAAAGGGAGGACACCTCTCCAGAAGAGGAAGTGGCACCCTGTTCTGGCAGCCATGCAGCAGGGCATGCTTGTCTGAGGGCTTTGAAGTTCAGTGTGGAGGACAATGAAATGATTATTGCAGGAGTCCTTGAACATTACACCATGCTCTTCGGGAACCAGGTGGCTAGGACCTTGAGGGCATCCAAGGGCCAGATCTGGTGTACCATTTCCCAGGCTATCTCCAGGCACACTGGCATGAAGCAGAGTAGGAAGCAGGTGGTCCACAGATACCGTGACATATAGGCCTGATTGAAAAGCAAGGTATCCAACAGGAACAAGTATATGTGGCAGCCGGGAGGAGGAACCCCTTATCCGCAGGGCCAGTGTATCCAATTAGGCAAACTAGGCAGCCGCCTAGGATGCCAACCATTAGGCAGTCTTGTAGGGCTAAGAGCGGAGCCTATCCCGCTCGCAGCTGAGAAGAGTAGAGACTCAGTGGGCTGCGAGCAGTGCCCATCATGTTTGTGGCCCAGAATTGGCTGGCTGTGAGCAGCACCCATCCTGCTCATGGCTGAGAAAAGCAGACACTTGGCAGGCCATGAGTGACATCTCAGTGAATGAGGTCGGGGCCGAGACTGGAGGGGAGGAAGGATGGGGTGGGTGCAAGTCAGATTGTTCACCTAAGGCACCTAATACCCTTGCATTGGCCCTGCTTATCCAATACTGCTGACACCAATGGAAGAGTGCCTCATCCAATGACTGGGACCAGATGTGTTTGAGGGAATGGCTGAGCAGCTGGAAACCATGTGACACCTATAAATTGCAAGGCTGCTACAGTTGTCCGCATCATTTGCAAAAGATGCTCACATTTATTTATTTATTTATTTAAGACTTTTTTTATACCGAAGATCATGTACAAGTACATATCGCTTCGGTTTACAGCGAACTAACAGTTGGAAATTACAGCGAACAATATGAACATAATTTAACACAAATTGAACTAGGATAGAATTAGAATAGAACATTTATAACGAGGAGATTATGGTGAATAGCGATTAGGAAAACTTGAGAATCGAAACAAGGAATAAATGAGATGCAAAATGCGCATCTCATGCCAAATGGTACATGTGTACTTCTTGGCTTTGTTGGTCCCAGCCCTCAAGCCCCAGGGACCAACAGCGCATCAACACTTTTCCATGTCCCCTTGCTGATGGAAGCACAGATACAAGTCAGCGAGGAGGAGAAGGAGCTGCAGCAGCAGCACCAGCCTCCTAAGCACAGCCAGATGTAGGAACCCCTCAGCTCAGCAAGCCCATTCAATGTGAGCTTAAATATATCAGCCTTCATTGAGGAACCCAGCCTGCAGTGGGAGCCAGGTGAGCCACCGCAACCTCTGTCGAGCACACCATGTCATCAGCACAAGGCAGCAGGCACTCAGCAGAAGCAGCTCACCAGCCCTCTCATGCCACTTTTGGAGGCCCAAATATCAGCTCATGCCACAACAGCACAGTACCACCACCACCAGCAGCACCATCACCGGCACCTGCACTGCCACAGACAGCAGCACCAACAACCATTTTAATGCATGAGCAGGTGGACCAGCTGGAAAGGAGGCATGGGTTCTCCTTCAGCACATATAGGCATAGCTAGTGCACCTGAGGAGGGTTGTCAACAATCAAATCCAGGCCCTGCATGATTAGATGGCAGCACACACACAAGCTCTGACAATGGTGGCAACATCATTTAACAACATGACCAGCGTATTGACTTAGATATTATAACATATGCCCAAACCTCCACCTGTGCCTTCCCCAGCATCCCAGGACTCCACATCCTGCAGCAGTCCCCATTCCAGGGGTAGGCCCCCCAAAGACATGGCACCCCAAAGTGGCAAGACATGGCATGGTAAAGGGCCAATAAGGAGCATACCTGCTGAAACTGATTGCCAACTAACAAGAGTTGTCCAAAGAAGCCTGGCCAGGCCTCTGTACAGAGTTTCTGTGCTGGCTTTTAAGGAAGAATAATTCTGGGCCCATCCTCAGTATAGAGTTCAAGTGCCAGCTAAATGGAAGAAGATTGCCGGGTGCATCCTCACTACAGCATTCTTGTGCCAGCTAGTTGGAAGAAGATTGCTGCCATCTTCACTACAGTGTTCCTGTGCCAACTAGATGGAAGAAGACTGTTGAGCCCATCCTCACTACAGAGTTCCTGTCCTGGCTTCATGGAAGAAAACTAATGGGCATCTCCTCACTACAGAGTTCCTGTGCCGGCTTGCTGAAGAGGATGGTCTACTGTCTGCCACTGTTGTCCTGCTGTCTAGTTCTAAAGCCCTCCTCGATACTCTGCCTGTACTCCAGCCTCCTTGATGAGGTCTCCAGTCACGGTCCAGCTGCTGGCTCTTCTAATCATCTCTCATCTCCTGCTCCTGATGCTGGTGTCTGTCTCATCTCAGCTCATCCTACTGCTCCCTCCATGATGGTGTCCCATTTCATCTCATCTGTTGCTGCCTCTATGCTGTGTCTCAGCTCATCTCAGCTCATCCTGCTGCTGCCTCTATACTATCTCATCTCATCTAAGCTCATCCTGCTGCTGCCTCCATGCTGCAGTGTCTCCTCCTGGCCTTGGCCTCCATGCTGCGCTCTTTGGCCTTGGTCCTGCTGCTTTCTTGTTGAACTCTGCTGCCTTGGCCCTTAGACTGTCCCCTTGACTGCACTCTTTCAACATGGACTGTCTGGGGCCTTCTTGGTTAACATTATATAGTTGTGCTGCTATAAGCTCTAACATTAGAGTTCTACTGTAGTTACTGGGGCGTCACTTCTTTCTATGTTCTTTGCTGTAATCATGATTGTGCAAAAGGATAAGATGCTAATACTGTATATGTAATGTTGCTATTTGGAACAATGTATGTACAGGTCTACATTTAATGTGCTGTTCATTTCAGTTGCAGTATCATATACAATTAAATATCTTGTCCTTGCAGAATGTGATTAGCAAAGATTTGACTTGCTTTCAATCTGTTGACATTTGTTGTGTAATAAAGTAGTCACAGGTTTGAAAGAACACTTTCTGCTTGTCAGTTTTCATTGTGTGCTTTTTCTCTTAAGGGTTCACTAGGTCCAAGGTTTGGGATCCACATTACCTTGCAAGCTAGAGTGACATTGGCCATTCCAAATAAGCACTTTTCTGGCAACCATATGGCCTATGGCATACAACCAAAAAATTCATTGTATGCTCCCAAGGAATACAGTAAGAGCTAAATAGGAAGCTCCTTACTGTGGAGCTTCACTATTGGCTCCAGTTGCTTTCTCCAGAGAGCATACTCTTAGCTAACTCTTGGGTACATGGGCATATATGTGAGATGGCACTAGCTAGCTAGTGCTCAGCTCCAAATACAGTCCAGTAGAATAGGTATAGAAATGCTTAGCTAGAGATGCAATAGCTATGCTTTCACTCTGTTGGAGACCAATAGGTTGTCTAGCCTTGCGAAGATCATAGTGCACCTATTACAAACCATTGGCCTCTTCCATTGTGAAGATATCTCACTCCTGACCAAAAAATGGGCCTTCCCTCTGGCTGTGGCACCAAATGCTATCATGTCATAAGTCTTTAGTCAGAGGGCTACTTGAAAAGTACATTACACCCTAGGTATAGTTTATCTCTAGGGAACATAAATGTATAGCTGCAGGTTCCCAGTCCAGAGAGTACACAGTGTACATGTAAATCTTGTGTGGTGTTAGGGGTAAGTTACACTAATTACCCCACAAGACTTAACATTGGGCCCCTTACTTGGGTCCTCACTCCATTTAATAGGCAATCTGGACAAAACCCTTTTTAGGTTTCACAGTAAACAAAATGACTTCTACTTGCAGGCTGCTCTAACACCGTGTCAGCAGCTGTGCGACAACTGAGGAGTAAAGGAGTTGTATAGGTTAGAGAATTCCCACAGCCCAAGAGCAGATAGCTAGGGGGCCTGCTCTTGCTTGGGACCAGGCAGACCTCCATAGACTGCTTGCTCCCCCTGTACTGGCCTGGTATGTGAATCTGTATAATACCTATTTGCTAAGGATGATAGTTAGCGAACAGGTATAATATAGATCCACATGCCAGACCAGTATGGGGGGGGGGGGGGGGGCAGGCAGCCAGTCTGTGGAGGATAGAATTTAAAATTATTTTGAAGGTGTTTAAAATATTATATGATTTAGCACCTTCCTGTCTATCCTTTTGATTGTGTAGACATGAACTTGTGTGTGTGCTTCGCTTTTCTCTGTGCATGTTGTCAATCCAGGGAGGCTTAAACTATCTGAGACTAAGAAGAAATCACTTTCTTGTATATGCTCTCTTTGCTGGAACTGTCTCTCTTTAGAGTTAAAAATGATGTAAGGCCTGGTTACTAGTGGAAGTTTTGAATTAGGGGTAGTTGGAGGAGTTGTTAATTAAGGTTAGGTCCTTTTTTGTTGATTAGATGTGACCAGTATTATTTTGATACTATTTTTATGATGACTTAGTGATTTCATGTTTTGTTGATTTTATATTTTTGTCTTCTAACGTCAAATTTTTGTACATCACTATTTAGCCAATGGAGAGGGTGGCATATAAAAGTGATAGTTAGTAATATGAAGGTAAGAACATAAGAAGTACCATGCTGGGTAAGAACAAGTTCCATCGTGCCCAGGATCCTGCCTCCAACACTGTCCAGTCTGGGTTGCAAATACACAGCAGATCCCCAATAGTTGATCTATTTCTTGTATTTCACACGCAATGATAAGCGTGGGCTTTCCCAAGTCTACCTGGCTAATAACTGTTTATGGATTTTTACTTCAGGAATTTGTCCAATCCACTTTTGAACCCCGCTATGTTAGTTGCCTTGACCACATCCTTTGGCAACAGATTCCAAAGCTTAGCTATGTGCCAAATTAAAAAATAATTCCAATGATTTGTTTTAAATCTGCTGGTTGCAAGTTTCATGGAATATCCCCTAGTCCAATTGTTATTTGAAAGGGTGATTAACCGTTCCCTATTTACCTGTTCTACCCCACTCATGATTTTATAAATCTCAATCATATCCCTTCTCAGTCATCTCTTTTTCAAACTAAAGAGTCCTAATCTGTTTAGCCTTTCTCCATAAGGAGCTATTCCATACCATATATCATTGTTTTTTTCCCATCTCTGTACCTTTTCTATGTCTGCTATGTCTTTTTTGAGATGGGGAGATCAAAAATGCACACAATTCTCAAGATGCAATCACACCTGTTATGCTCAGGCTAGTGAGCCCTTGGGTCGACAGGAGGATGGTATTCCTTGGCGGAAGATCCGTATGCTCTCCCTTCGGGAGGTGAGGAGGAAACAGAAGATGTGACCAGCTGACCCTCGGCACTGTAGGCAGGAGTGACTGAAGGTGGAGCAAGAGTCGTGACATCGAGGAATGGAGGTGTGTCTTCACCGCTGGAAGTCTGCGGTCACCCCAGGAGGAGCCCGTAGGGACCCGGACCGCTGGGACTTAGGCGGACTTTTGAGAGGTCGAGGAACAGACGACGGTGCAAGGGCTGACTGGAGCTTCCTCCCTGGAAGCCCGCGGTCCCCCCAGGAGGAGCCCGTAGGGACCCGGGCCGCTGGAACTTAGGTGGGCCCTTGGAGATGAGGGTCAGAAGAAGTCCGAGGTCAAGTGCCAGAGGGTCGTCGCTTACCAGTCCGAGGTCACACACCAAGGGATCACCACTTGCCAGTCCGAAGTCACATACCAGAGAATCACCGCTTGCCAAGCCGAAGTCAATACCAGGAATCACGCTAGCCAAGCTGAAGTCAGGAACCAGGAATATCAAGACGGAACTGGAACAAGGAGTCAAGACGCTGGAACTCACCGAAGCAAGCAGACTCAAACAACACTCACAGGAGACGTTGCCGAGTCAAGGAATGGTCAGAGGAAGTCTCCTTTTATACTTCCTATGGCCCTGAGGACAGGAATCAGCTGAGGACAATTAAAGGAACGAGGTCCCTTTAATTCTGGTGAAGGGGCCAGCCTCGTGCCTAAGATGGCGGTGGCCATCTTGGATCTGGGCCATGGAGGAGAGCAGCAGGCGACCGCAAGGGAGGAGCAGGATGGCTTTGGAGCCGGCAGCTCGCCCGGAGGCCCGCACCGACGTGCCGGGCTCAGACGCAGGGCCATCAGACCCGATGCTGCTGCTGGCCCGGTCAGGACACAAGGTAGGGGGCTACGCTTGCGGACGGCCGTGGGCGCGGAACACAACAACACCATAGATCTATACAAAGGCATTATGATATTCTCAGTTTTGTTCTCTGTTCCTTTCTGAATAATTCCAAATATTCTATTTGCCTTTTTAATTGCTTCTGCATGATGAATCACAGATTTCAAGGTATTGTTCACAAGGACTCCAAGGTCCTTTTCCTGGTTAGCTACTCCTAACACAGAACTCAGCATCATGTATCTGTAGTTGGGATTATTGTTGCCTATGTGCATTACTTTGCACTTATCCATATTAAAAGGCATCTACCATTTAGATGCCCAGTCTCCTAGCCTTGCAAGGTCCTTCTGCAGTTCCACACAATCTGCTGTGGTTTTAAAAACCCAAAACAATGTTGTGTCGTTGTTCCTTTCATCAGATCCTTTATGAATATGCTAAATAACACAGGTCCCAGTACAGATTGTTGCATTTGAGATATTGAGTTGTGGACCCCTGGTCACTGCAAGAGATGACTCCTCCCACAGGGCATAGCCCTGTGGGGACTTGTATTGATAGGCTGGTTCTTAGCAGTAATACACACAGTGGAACGATAGGCTTTATATTACAGCAATGTAGTTGGTGGCCCGGGGAACGAGCTGTGAACCCAGCCAAAGGAGAAGAGTCTCTGATGGTGTAGTCCAGTCTGTACTCTGCAGCGCAGATAAAGAGTCTCACCAGGACTTGAGAGGATGACAGGTTCGGTAGTGGTCCGCGGAGTGGGGTAGGCCGAGAACCCGGGTAAAGGTGATATGCCAGAGAAGGTAGAACTGGTAGTGGTCCGCAAAGCGGGGTAGGCCGAGAATCTACAATTGCAGAGGTGAGACAAGGCAGCGATAGACCAAGAGCAAAGGTACTCACTCTGAGGCTGGAAGCTGCTGTAGAGAGGAACCCCCCGAGGGCGGAGGTCCAGGATGGAGCAAGATCCCCGAGGAGCAGGTACCATAAGCGTCCTACAGAAGTTGGTAACCCTGGAGGGTAGAAAGGAGCGAGGCAAGGCCCTCGAGGAGCGGGTACCTTGAAAGTCCTTGGTGATAGCTGGTATCCCTGAAGGGAAAGTAGGAGCGGGGCAAGGCCCCCGAGGAGTGGGTACCCAAGTCGTTCCGGAGCGAGATTACCCAGAGCGAGAGCCGACTGGTAACAGGCAAAGATCAGCAGGGAGATTCCTTGCTAACTCGTAGCTGGAATGGAGAGCGGAGGTTAAATACCCAGAGGTAGTGATGTCATGTGTTGGGGACGCCCCCGAGGTTCCCGCCATGACGTACTCAAAAGGAGGGCCCACGCGCGTGCCCTAGGTGACCTCAGAGGAAAAATGGTGAACGCAATCGCCCATGCCGGAGCAGGGACGCCGGAGAGGTCAGCAAGGAGAGGCGGAGGCAGCCATCTTGCCCAATGAAGCAGAAAAAGAGAAAAGAGAGGTGAGGCAGAGAGGGCGCAGTCGTCTGTCACCGATGGACGCAACACAGATCTCTGGAGCACTCCACCAATGATCTTTCTCCATTTGGAAAACTGACCATTTAGTCCTATGCTATGTTTTCTGTCTTTTATTCAGTTACCAATCCACAGTAGGACACTATCTCTAATCCCATGACCTTAAAATTTTCTAAGGAATCTCTTATGAAAGACTTTGTCAAAGGCCTTCTGAAAATTCAAATGCACCATATCAACTGGCTCACTTTTATTGGCATGTATATTTGCACCTTCAAAAAAATCTAGTAAAACTGGTAAGGCAATACTTCCCTTTGCAAAAGCCATGTTGACTTTCCCTCATTTTGAAGAATTTATATTTATTTCAAACCATGCTTTATGTAGTCAGTAATTTTGTCTAATTTGTCCAATTTGCCCAGCACTGACTTCAGGCTTACTAGTGTATAGTTTCTCGCATCACTGTTGGAGCCCTTTTTAAAAAATGGTGTCACATTGGCCACCCTCTAGTCTTCTGCTATCATGGCTGTTTAAATGATAGGTTGCAAATCACAAAAAAAGGTATACAATTTAATATTTCAGTTCCTTCAGAACTCTTGGGTGAATACCATCCAATCCCGGTGATTTGTTATTCTTTAGTCTGAAAATCTGATTTATTACATCCTCTAGTTTCACAGTAAGTTTGTTTAGTCGCTAGAGTTATCACTATCAAAAAATGTTTCTGGTATGGGTATGATCCCAACATCCTCCTCAGTAAAGACAGAGGCAAAGAATTTATTTAGTTTTTCTGTTATTTCCTTGTTGTCCCTGAGTACTTCTTTTACTCCTCTGTCATCTATTGGGCAAACTGATTCCTTCACAGACTTTTAGCTTCAAACGTACTTGGAAAAGGTTTTATTACTTGTTTTTATCTCTATCACAAGCTTCTTTTCAAATTCTCTCTTAGCCTCCTTAATTACTTTTACCATCTAACTTGCCAGTGCTTATGCTCTTCTCTATTTTCCTCATCTGAGTCTGCTTGCCATTCTTTGAATGATGTCCTTTTGGCTTTAATTGCCTCTTTCTCCTCACTATTAAACCATGCTTTCAGTTGTTTGGCTTTCTTTCAACCTATTTTAATGCACGGAATACATTTTGTTTTGGCTTCAAGGATGGCACAACAACAATAACCAAGATTTGAATATTTGCCCTCACTGAGCAGATACATTTTAAACAATATCAAGTTATGGAGGCAGTGCATGCACATTTTCTCTCATGCATATTCATTGTGGATATCTTGAAAACCCGACTGGCTGGTGGGCCCCCAGGACAGGGTTGGGGACCACTGCTCTACAGAACTAGATCTATTATAATTTCCCTTCTCCTTGGATCCATGATAAACCCCTGCATGAAGCTATCAGTGATGGCATCTAGGAACTTTATCTCCTTTGTATGTTCTGATGTGACATTTACCCAATCAATACTTGGATAACTGAAGTCTCCCATTATTTTATTTTTATTTTTTTGCTCATTTTACTAGCCAGTCTGTTTCCTTATTCTGGCCATGCTGTCCATAATATAGCCCCACCACTAAACTTTTCCTTTTTAACCTTGGAATTTCTATCCAAAAGAATTCTGGAGTGCAATTTGTTTCCTGCAAAACCTTTATCCTTTTTGACTCTATGCCATCCTTAAGAGAGAGGTTGATTTTAATGGCGTTGCTCGAGCAAAAATGCCCATATCCACAAGTATGTGGGCCAGGCATGAGCAACCTGGATTTTAAAAGCTGTGATCTATTTGCACATATGTGGGTGCGTGAGCAAAAAATATGAGGGTGGAAAAGGAGTGGGGCATGAGCGGAGCATGGTTATTCCAGGCGGGGCCAATTTTTACATGCATAACTCTATATTTTAAAACCGGAGACTTCAGTGCATAGCGGCTTGATAGCTGCATGACTTTACTGCTGCTCCTGATGAGAAGCAAGTCTGCAGATCTCGCATTTTATGGCTTACACGACAGGGTGAGGGGTCCGGGTCAACTGAGGGGCATGCAGGATGAAGAACCAGAGGGGTCTGAATGACCTCAAGATTGACTGGGCAAACTGGTGAACTAAATGGAAAAAATGGGAATGTCCCTCACGTGAGCATGTTTTAAAATCCACTTACATACACGCGTTAAAGCCGGCAAAGTCCTATGGAAGATACGCAAACTAGGTTTGCTTGGGTCACCTCTTAAAATTAGCAGCATACATGCAGTAGGCATATATTAAATCATACACATGCAAGTGTGCGCATGATTTAAAATTCCAGTGTATCTCCACTCACGCACCAAAACGCGCTTGTATGGGTACACGTGTGCTTGTTTTAAAATTAGCCTGATATAGTGCCACCCTTCCACCAATTTTAGCTGAACTCTCATGTTGATATAATTTGTACCCTGTCACAGTGTCCCATTGTTTATCCTCCTTCCACCAGGTCTCTGAGATGCCTATTATTTCTATATCTTTCTCTAGCACCATACATTCTATCTCTCCAGTCTTGTTTTTCAGATTGCTGGCATTTGCATACAGACATTTTAAAGAAGGTTTATTTCTATTATTTATTTTTATATGTACCTACAACAGCTTATTATCAGATGACGCAGGCAGTTTGAAATCATTTTTAAGTGCATGCTCTCCATTTAAATACATCTGGGCTTTTCCAGCTTTTTAACCACCTCTCTATTGGGATATTCTAACTTATTTGATTTGCCAGTATCCTTTAAAGATAGCCCCTTTAGAACTATCAGCTGCTGAGTGACTGTCAGTTTCTCCCATGTTCTGGTTTAAAATGTGCTCTGATTCCTTTTTAAAAGTTAGCGCCAGCAGCCTTTTTCACTCTGGTTAAGTTGGAGCCCATCCCATCAGAATCTAAATCTAAAACCTTTTCCCCTCCGCCATCGTCTCATCCACACACTGAGACTCTGGACCTTAAGAATGCTTAAATTTAGCCTCCAGAACCTCCCTTCTGTGGCTTCCTATGTCAATGGTAACATGTATGATAACAGCCAGCTCTTCCCAAACACTTTCAAAAAAGTCTTATCTAGGTGAAGCGTGAGGTCTACTACCTTCCCACTGGGCAGGCAAGTTACCAAGCACAATCCTCACACCCACCTGTCACCCAGCTATCTACTTTTCTAATGATCGAATCACTCACTACAATGGCTGTCCTAACCCTTCCCAACCTGGGCACGGACCCCAGAGACACATCTTCAGTATGAAAGGATAAAGCATCACCTGAAGGGCAGGTCCTAGCTACAGGATCACTTCCTGCCACAGCAAGATGATTATCTTCTGCCAGAAGACCTTGTTCCTCCAAAGCAACACAAGGGCTGCTAGACTGCAGTTGGGTCTGCTCCACTATGACCCTGAAGGTCTCTATATGCCTTTCTGTCTGCTTCAGTACCTCCAGGTCTGCCACTCTGACCTCCAGAGATCTGACTCATTCTCTCAGAGCCAAGAGCTCTTTGCACTGGGTGCACACTTGCAATCTCTCACCCAGGGCATAGGGTGATTGCTGAACTTGCTGGTGCTCCAGAAACTTTGCTGCTGTCATGTGCCCAGAATGCAGTCCACCCTACTACATTACCCTGTGGGCTCTACTTTTTTTTGATGCAAAAAGCCCATCTATATGTATGCAAGTGAAATTAATAAAGAGCAAACTTCTGCTTAAAATAGAAATGAGGAAGAGATAACCATAACGCTGTAAAAGCCAGTGATAAGAACCATCATTTTCACAGCAAGAAGTAAAGTTACACAAGAACTGGACCTTTAAAATACAGACAGACCCTCACCAAAAACAGACTAGAAATATGCCAACTAAAACTGAACTGGAAACCACAAGCCCAACTATGTTATGCAGTGCAACAATGGAAAAACTGAAACATCATCATTCCTCTCAAAACATCAAGCAATAAAAATTGGAGTTATAAAACATTCATATTAAAACCATGCTAATAACAAGATTAAATGTCAAAACAGCTAACAAACATCCAATTTAAAAAACTTGCATAAATTTGTTCTAATATTTCCCAAACACCAATAAAATACTTCAAAACTTCTGATGAATAAAACATCCAATAATTAAATTAAATAATATATATATTAAAACAATAGAACCATAAAATTACACCCAATAATTAAAACTAATAAGGATTTAACAATCTCCTGTTATCCATACATGGGATCTTTTGATTTGTGCATTAGGGGAGGTAGGACTGCAGAAACTATCTTCTCTCTTTCTCTCACACACATACTAATACATTCATTCTTTCAGACACTCCCACTCTCACATACATGCCAATACTTTCACACACACTCCCTCTCTCTCTTTCTCACACACACATTATGTGTGTGTGTGTTTGTGCACGTGCCTCCGAAAGCCTGTGTATGACACATAAGCTCTCACATGCATGCGTTCACACACACACACACACATGCACACAGGCTCTCACAGACACACAATAAACACACTCACAGTCTATAAACACAGACATAGACACATAGCCTCTCTCACACAGACACATGTACACAGGCTCTCACACATACAGGCTCTCTTACAGACATATGCATATACCCACAGGATCTCACACATGCACACAAATTCTCACACAGACATACACACACACACACACACAGAGCCTCCTCTTCACTTTGGACCATGGTGGAATGGACTCCACTATGGCCCTTGCCAGCCTCCCCTTCACTTTGGGCCGTGGTGGGATGGGTTCCACCATGGTGCAGTCACAGGCTTCCTGAAATGAGCAGGTATGGGGAGGGGGGGGGAGTTGTGCATGGCCACGGGAAATGTTCTGCACTCACACACACATTCAGCTCTAAGCTGCACATATGTACTTGTTTCCCGTGCACACGTGCAGTTTTTAGGGAACAACAGTGGTGGGCAGCAGAACTTATTGTTCTGGGGGGAGAGCCAGAGATGACACGATAGCTTCCCAAGTTGGTGGTGCATGGCGTACACCGTTTTAAAGTTGGTGGTGCACAATGAATGCTATGCCCATGCTCTCACCAATAGGTAGATAACATGTGGCACTCAGTGCAAAAGACTGGGTAGCCCCCATTTCTCTGCTGGGATTCAGTCTGCATGTTAATTTTTAAGCTACTAAACTCTTAAAAGTTGATTAAGGTATGTCCCACTTTAAGGGTTGTTAAATTTGACTAGGGTTTTTTAATTTCTTTATTAAGTGTCTTTAAAATCTGAGAAGGTCCATATACAGTAGACCAGTTAGTGGACAAGTTATCCGGCTAAGTCAGAATCAGGACTGTGGTTGGCGTACAATTCCGGCCCCTTTCTAAGCTGTTAAAAGGTTTGGGGGAGGGGTTGAAAAGCACTATTACGCTTTGGGGTGGGGAGGAATGGAGATTTCCTCATGGATACCCTCTCTTCTTAGGTGAGGATGGCAAGGGGTGAAAAACCTGATGTGCACAGGCCAAGAAAGGGATCTTGGGGTGATAGTGTCTGTCGATCTGAAGATGGCAAAGCAATGTGGCAAGGCGAGAGCTAAAGCCAGAAGAATGCTGGGCTGCATAGAGAGAGGAATAATGAGTAACAAAAAGGAAGTGATGATGCCCTTCTACAGGTCCTTGGTGAAGCCTCACCTGGAGTACTGCATTCAGTTCTGGAGACCATATCTTAAAAAGGATAGAGATGGGATGGAGTTGGTCCAGAGAATGATGTGGGGGTCAGTATTGGAAGACTTATGAGAGGCTGAAGGATCTGAATATGTGTACCCTGGAAGAGAGGAGATGCAGGGGGAGATATGATACAGACCTTAAGATACCTGAAATGTTTCAATGATGCACCAACTTCTAACCTTTTCTGTTGAAAAGGAAACAGTAGAACTAGAGGTCACTAAATGAAACTCCAGCGGGTACGACTCAGAACCAATATGCTGCCACCATCACAATCTGACCTCTGACTGGCCCCTCCTGTGACAAGAAAAGGTCTGTCTAGGAGGGAATTATGGGGAAGATTGGGGGGGTGTTGCTGGCAGGCGGCTGGATTTTTTTTTTCAAAGTTCACTGGTTTCCCTGTTTTTAAAAGTTGGCAAACCCAGTCACTGCCCAACTGTGCAACACAGCCAACCAAGAATTTGACTTTGTGAAACTGCTCAGCTACAGAGGACAAACATAATGTAGAAAAAAAAGCCATTGCTTCTGTAATTATTTTTTTCACTCTTCAAAGATTCTATGGCTCCTTGATACCACTCTTCTCCACATCCTCTTCTCACCCCAGGGGAACTGTCACTAAACACAAGTTCTCTGCTAACACCCAGCTGGAAATGCAAAACCGTAGAATTATAATATATTTTAGAAGACATCATTTTTTAAAAAATGATTACATCCAAAGCATGCACAGTGTTATAAGCCCATGACTGAGCAATTTTGTTTAACTGAAAATTTGGGAGCTGTATAGAACTGCTGCTTTAAACAGCATATATTAATGCCAAACTGACTTTTTTTTTTTTTTAACCTAGATTATTTGCTGCCTGACAGACAGCAGTAATGTGTGAGGCTCCATGCTGAACTCCAAAAGGGCACTGTAAATGATTCAGGGTTTGGTTTTTTTTGTATGGGTAAGCAGCATAAAAGTTCACATATTGCTACTCATTACAGCGTGAAAGCAGAGTCCAGACAAGTGGTGAATTCTAGAACCACAGGCTGATCAACACACTCTTGAATCTCCCAATGTATTAAAATGCATAGAGGTCAATATTCAGATGGTTTGTCTAGCTGTTTGGGACTTAGCCAGACAAATCGCAGGTTTTAAATTGTCCATGCTCTGAATACCTTAGATTTATCCGGCTGTTTCGTCAGATGAAAGTTGGATAAATTGGAGGCATTCCGGGGGTGTTCTGGGACAGAGTGAAGATTGGCAGATAATTTATCTGGCTGATCTAGTCATGCCGGAGCTATAATAAGTTTATCTGGCTAAATAGGATTTTATCTGGCTATAGTCAGCAGAGTGCCTAATTGGCATTCCTCTGCTACATATCCAGCTAACTGACCAGATAAATTATCTGCTTGCTGCAATGCTGAATAATTGACCTCATAACTGGTGATCTGTAAGTCCCCCTAGCCCCTTGGGAAGATATGCAATTCTAGTGCTGTTTTTTCTTAAGAACATATGACTTGCCATGCTGGGTCAGACTAATGGTCCATCAAGCTCAGCATCCTGACAGTTTCCAATCCAGGACACCTGAGAGTATCTGGTCGATCTGAGTAGGAAGGTACATTCCAGCTGCTATCTCCCAAATTCTACTATGTTGAAGAGGGTTCTCTCTTCCTGCTGGCAGCATCTATTTTGAACTAGCAACAGCAAAGCAATGGTATAAAAAATATTTGCTCACAAAAGAAATCCCAAAGTTCCAAGAGTCCAAATTCATAACTGGATGCCATTGTGGAAGAATGTCTCTGCTGGGACTAGAACCAGCATCTTTTTGGTCTAGAGGCGGCAGCAGCAGCAGCTCTTTCACACAACCAATTGCTTGTTGCGGTGGTTACTATCCCGAACCAATTAAGTCTATTACTTCACTTGGAAAGCATATCCAGCGCAGCTCACTGCTTCAACGGCAGGGGGAATTAAGAAAAGTGGATTTATATTCAGGCAACAACCAACAAGGACTAAATTGCACAGGCAGGGTAAACAAATAAGCCTGGGAGTGGCTTGTTTATTGCGGCGGTTACTACCCCTAACAAATTAAGCCTGATACTTCACGTTAATGCATATCCAGCACAGCTCACTGTTCAATGGCAGGGGCGAATGAAGAAATAGGATTTACATCCAAACAACATCTAACAAGGCATTGATCTGAGCAGTATGAGTATACAAACATCGGGGTAACTTGCTCGATACGACGGTTTCTATCCTCAAACATTAAGCCTTATACTTCAATTTGATGCAGCTCCAACACTGCTCTCTGCATCAATGACGGGAGTGGAAGGAAATTAGAATAAAAAAAGTTAGCAATAAGGGCCCTGAACTCAGCAGTTGGAGTAACAGATAAGTATGAGAAAATAAGTGTAAAAGCTTGCTGGGCAGACTGGATGGGCCTATTGGTCTTCTTCTGCCATCATTTCTATGTTTCTATTATGAGCTTTTCACATTGTAGAAAGTAGGGGGCTTTCTGCTATCACTAACTGAACTGCAGAAATTTGTGCAAAAAAGATGCTCCTGATGCCAGTAAAAGCTTTCTTCAAGGTAAATGAGCTCGCAATACACTCAAGGCTAAAATGTATTAGGGATGTGAATTGTTTTTGAACGATTAAAATTATCATCAGATAATTTTAGAATTGTTCTAAATCGTTAGAGTGCTCGATACAATACAAATGCCCCCGATTTATCGTCAGGGGCATTTGTATTGTATCGTTAAATAGGGCCTGGGAATTATTTGGGGGAGGGCGGGAAAACCGGCACACCAAAACAACCCCTAAACCCACCCTGACCCTTTAAAACCAATTCCTTACCCTCCCCCACCCTCCTGAACCCCCCAAAATGTTAAGTTACCTGGTGGTCCAGTGGGGGGGAGGTCCCGGCGCGATCTCCCGCTCTCGGGCCATCGGCGCCATTTTGGCTACCACTGATAAAAATGACGCCGATGGCCCGATAAAAAAAACCCCACCCCGACCCTTTACAAATTACCCCTTTGCTTCTCCCACCCTCCCAACCCCCCAAAAAACCTTTTACATGTACCTGGTGGTCTAGCGGGGGATCCGGGAGCCATCCCTTCAATCATACCCTCGGTGCCGGTGCCGGAGCTTTCAAAATGGCGCCGATCACCTTTGCCCTCACTATGTCACAGGGAGCGATGGTCGCTCCCTATGACAAAGTGAGGGCAAAGGCGATCGGCGCTTCGATCGCCTTTGCCCTCACTATGTCACTATGTCACACACGATTCACATCTCTAAAATGTATCATTCAGCTGGATGGATACCTTAACCTCACTGGATAAAAAGCCCTACTGAATTTTGAAAAAGGTATTCTCTGTCTCCATCTCTATATTAGTGGCTTCACCAATGCTGAAGATGATTTTGGAGTGAATTCACTTTTGCAGAGAAGTGATTAATTACATTTTACTTAAAGAAACAATCTTTCAACAGGCAGAAGGCCTTAGCAAAAGAAAGAGAGCCAGTACAGCTACCATGTTTAAGTGTGATCTGAGCCAAAAGGTCAAAAAACAATTACCATGCTTAAACGTACACAACTCTCTACTAGGCTTTGGTGCCAAAGCCACTGAAGACTTCAGACTGATTGCTTCTACTTCCTTCAACAAGTATCTGCATCCTGTGAGCCATATAATACTGTTATTGCCCTGCAGGGTGCAGGTGACTTTCCTTTACACCCTCATCATGACCTCACTTGACTTTTTCTCATGACATTTGGCATAAGGAGCAGTGTAAATAACTCACGGCAGGATTGCAGGGTGACTCTGTTTTGCCATTTGCTAGGGGTTCCTTTTAATATATTTGTGTAGCTGAACATTTTTCTTGCTGATTACTAATGAACTGAAAAAGGACCTCCGAGAGTGATATAAAAAAAACAACCCCCTAAGTAGGTAATCAGTGATATTTTAGGAATGGGGATTTACATAATATGTTTGGCACCAAACATCATTCAGTCTTTCTGCATAAGTAACAGAGTTGTGGTGTAGAGTACAATGTTGCTCATTTTCCCAGGGAAAGCTCTCTGAACAGAAGGACAGAACATTTTTCTTAAAGCATGAACGCTTCAACAGAACTGTAGTTAGGTGCTTTAGCACCCACAATTGCATTTTAATTATTTTCCATCTTCAAGGGGTTTTGCACCCCAGACAGCTGCCCCTCTCACAACACCCCTAGTTGTGGTCCTGCTTTCACCAAGAATCATTCTATAGCTCAGTTACTTTGAATCTTTGGCAAAAGCCAATAAGCACTTCCTGCCACAGCTCCATGCCAGCTTCAGACCTAGGGAGTGGTTCTCCCTCCTCAGTTCTACTCATGTGCTCTTAGCTGATGCTGGTTTGGTGTTATGCGTACCAGCTGGAGTGGGTAGATGTGCACAGCAGAGGGGGAGCAATGTCAACATTTCCAGTGGCGTTCCCAGATGAAAAAAAAAATTGTATTTGGCAAGTTTAGGGAAGACTTCCTTCAAATAACCCTGCAGCTTGAAACTTCAAGGGTGGCCACTAGCAATGGCAGCATTGTGCAGCTTTTGATGGAGGAGTATAGAGCTGAACCTGGTTGCAGTGAACCAGGGGTCAGCTTGATGAAGAAGCTGTGGAGATTCACTCATTTGGACTTCTCTATTGACTGAAGAGCCAGTGTGCTCTTCAGGGAATGCAACAGCTCCCCTATGAGGAAAGGCTGAAGAGGTTAGAGCTGTTCAGCTTGGAGAAGAGACGGCTGAGGGAGGATATGATAGAGGTCTTTAAGATCATGAGAGGTCTAGAATGAGTAGATGTGAATCAGTTAATTACACTTTCAGATAATAGAAGGAACAGGGGGCATTCCATGAAGTTAGCAAGTAGCACATTTAAGACTAATCAGAGAAAATTCTTCTTCACTCAAGGCACAATTAAGCTCTGGAATTTGTTGCCAGAGGATGTGGTTAGTGCAGTTAGTGTAGCTGTGTTCAAAAAAGGTTTGGATAAGTTCTTGGAGGAGAAGTCCATTAACTGCTATTAATCAAGTTTATTTAGGTAATAGCCACTGGTATTAATTGCATCAGTAGCATGGGATCTTCTTGGTGTTTGGGTAATTGCCAGGTTCTCATGGCCTGGATTGGCCTCTGTTGGTAACAGGATACTGGGCTTGATGGACCCTTGGTCTGACCCTGCATGGCAACTACTTATGTTCTTATGTGCTCTGGTTTGGAGATGGCCCTGGTAAAAGCTAATGGCATGACTCTAGAACAGGGGTGGCCAACACTGGTCCTCAAGAGCCACAAACAGGCCTGATTTTCAAGATATTCATAATGAACATGTATGAGATATATTTGTATACAATGAGGTAGTGCAGGCAAATCTGTCCCATGCATATTCATTGCAGCTATCCTGAAAACCAGACCTGTTTGTGGCTCTTTGGAATCAGAGTTGGACACGCCTGATTCTAGAAATGTTGTCGGTTGCTATGATGTCCATTGAATGTTTTACTACAAAGGGAAGTGAATTAGCTACAGTCATGGTAATGGTATTAAGGTAATTCAAAATATAATGAGATGGAGTGAAGGACTCACACACTCAATAAGCAATGGAGAAGGCAAAAACGTGTGGGTAAAGAGAGAGCCAGTGGAACATCTCCCGCACAGCTGCTGCCCAAATATACAGAGACACTGTAAAGGATGTTTTCCTTGTGATGTCCCTCCTGATGCAGCCCTCTGGCGAAATATAGACCATTTTGGGGGACCTAATTCCTATAAAGGTGAATTTTAAAAGCTCAGAGCACACTAACTAGGGGATACATGAATAATTTGGGCTCACGCGTACCGAGCAGATTTTAAAAGCTGGCCCAGATATGTGCATATCTCCCACAGCGGGCATAGCTCTAAAGTTTTCAAAAAGGGGCAGGGGCATGGGCAGGGGCATGGGTGTTTCGGGGCATGAACCTGAGATGTGTACGTAAATACTTACGCGACCCAGCACATGCCGAAGTCCCCTGCGCGTAACTTTATTTCTTCTATGGATGACGTGTAAAGTTAAAAAAAATAAAACTAGACAGATCTGCATTGTTTTAAGGGTTGGGGCTAAATGGGTGGAATGAAGACTATCAAGCCAGGAGGGGTTGGAGGACCTGCCTCTTAAATGGGAGAACTGAGGACAAACTGGTAAAACTGGGAGTAGTGTCAGCGCACGCCCCTTTCAAAATCCCCCAACTTACATGGTAGAAGCGAGATTAGTGTGCCTACTCAAAATCTGGGACACACGTGCGTGGTCAGGTTATTTTATAATGTGTGCATATATATGCACGCAAATTATAAAATAGCCGCATCCCTGGGCTGGGGCCGACACATGTGCGCTGATTTAAAAGTTACTGTCATAATGTGTAATTACAAATGCAGCTTTCGATAAACAGCACTGAAGAACTTTGACTATGTTGCTTTGAAATGTAGGGCAGTTCATAAAATATTTTACCCACATGTTTTGGCTTTCTCCAATGGTATTAAGCTTACATATCTTGGAGAAGCAAGATTTTGATCTCCCGGAAGTGAAGCCTTCAATGATTCAAAGGTCCTCAGGAATAAAAAACAATAATCTGCAGAACTATGCTAAATGTTTAATTTTAAGGCTTCTGAATTTTCCTTAGTCGCTACTTATACAGCCTACTGAAATGTTTAAAAAATCTTTTAGAAGTACTATAGGTGCCAGTTCAGACATAACGACAGACTTCCAAGGTTTACTCTTTACCTCAAGCCAAATGGAAGCACAGGATCAGTCAGGGCCTTTTAGAAGGTTTGGTGTCTTTTGAAAGTTTGGATTTGTCACAAGTTTTAGCCTCAATTGAAGTGAAGGTTTAATTTGTGATTCTGCTGCTGGTGGCTTTCTTGTTGAGTCTAGATTGTGAATGGACATGTGAAATGTTCTTTCACCATAGACAGGAGTTATTTATGGGACAGAAGATATATACTTTTCCAGATGTTTCAAAGCTAAGCACACACTTTATCTTCAGCATCAATCAAGGGTTTTGGCTCTTGGAGCTCAATTTTATCTTACATTTCCCTGTAAATGCCTTTTGAAACTGCAAGAGGCGAGATACACCTTCTTAGACCCCAGTTAACTTGATTTATTCTTGAAAAGTACAGCGATGGTAAAACCAAGTTCTGGGACTCCAAATCAGTAAAAGTGGGGCCGTGAGTGGGGGAGGAGATAAACTGCATTGTTGAAGTAATTTGTCTGTTTTCTTTCTTTCTTTAATCCAATTCTCGATTTTTCTGTTTCTTTGAGCTCCTAATTGAAGACTTATAGGTGCTAGGAGTAAAATGATTCTTGCTTATAATTTTCTGTAGCAATTTGTAAGGTACTTCGATCAATGTATTTCTTCATACAGTGTATTCTCTTGTATGTAAATTTTCTCTTTTTATTTTGAAAGATTTAAAAAAAAAAAAAAGAGAAAAATCCGGGACTTCCGGTGAAGATGGCTGCCTGAGAAGTCACAAGATGCTGCTGCTCCCAGGGTCACTCTATCTACTTTAATAATTTCATTATCTCTCTCTGAGCTTCCTGTAGGTGTTATGTAATGCATGGCAATGTATTATGTGTTTCGGTTGAAAATGATGTGAGTCATAGAACTGACTGATGACTATTGCTCTGGTAATTATATTGACTTTTATATCATCCTATATGTCTCACATTATCTAAATAAAGTATTAAAAAAAAAAAGAGAAAGATCCTAAGGAATGCAAGTCTTACCACCATATATCATTGCTTAATTTTACAAATTCTTGCTAAAGCACTGGTATTGGCTTCCAGTCCTCAAGTGCCACAAATGGGTCAGGTTTTCAGGATACTCCTAGTGAATATGCATGAGATCAATTTCTATACAATTGAAGCAGTGTGTAGGCAAATCTATCTCATGCATATTCATTAGGGAAATCCTGAAAACCTGATCCATTGTGGCCCTTGAGGACTGGAAATGAATACCACAATGTTAATGTATTAGCAAGATGTCTGGAGCGTCTCCTTCCAGAGACGAAACTGGTTGTGTTAAAGAATGTCAAGGGGCAAATAACATCAGAAGAACATCTAGTTATGAATATGCATGAGACACATTTGCATGCTCACTGCATCAACAGAATGAAAATCTCTCTCACGTATATTCATTAGGGCTAATCTGAAAACCAGACCACTTTGTGGCCATTGAGGACTGGAATTGGACACCTCTGTGTTATAGCATTAGAATCTCTTATTCAGATTATTGAAGAATTTTTAAAGGCAATTTAGACAAAACTGAGATGTTACACTAAAATTTGAAAGCCCAGACCACTCTTTCACTTGGTGCTTGAATTCTTTAAATTTATGAAGATGTTTTCTCATGTTTTTAATTCTGCACGTATGCGGAGATTCAAGTCTTTAATGAATGGGGCAATTGATAAATGGAAGAAATAAAAATAATTATCTGGGGATACTTTTTCTGACAATTTGAGTAAATTAAATATGTTAAATTTTTCACTATTGAGGGAAATGATTAAGGAGGATCTCGGACTTTGGTTGACCTATCATATATCTTGGTTTGGTAGAGTAGCAGAGATTTAAATGAATATTCTTTCACAAGTTAATTTTCTTTTTAAATTATCAGTTCATATTCCTTCCAGCTTCTTTAAAACCTTAAGAAAAACTCTTGCCTGATTTATTTAGATGGGGAAAAAACTGAGGGTCTCTAGGAATTTGAGAAAAAGTAAAGGACAGGGGGCCTGGCCTTACTGGATTTTAAGATATATCAGAATACTATACATATACAACTATTATTAATTAGTGTAAAAGCAAGCCAGGAAAACAATGGATTGAATTAGAAGTTTAATTACCCTATAAAGATTTTTCAGGAATTCTTTACATTTCTAATAAATCATGGAAGAATCTCAGAATAAATCAGCTGTTGATTTTACCTGCTGTGTAGGGATCACCAAGTGGTCAAGGTGCACCTATAAAGTATACATGGAGGATCACTGTATTTTGTTGAATGGCTAAATTTTTCCTTTCTAATTGAAGCGTAAAGTCTGAATCCAGTCAACTGCTCATGAATGTGCCAGGCACAAATATCAAAGCAGGCCATCACAAAGAGACATGAGTCACCAACACAAAGAGCAAGATTTATACCAGACAGTTATTAACCCAGAACTCAGCACATCACAGGAAGATGTCTTGGCAACTCTCCACAGATCTAAGGAAAGTACTGATGACCTCTTCTAAACAGATCATAATGATGTCCAAATAAGGTTTGAAGTGAACTCTAGCCAAATAAAGCTTGACAATAAATTCAGTTGTATTTACAGGTAAAATCTGTCCAATCCAGGTATGACACCAACACAGTCATATCCAATCAGGTGTCTATGAACTTGCTAAGCACAGCACCAGCTACTCATAAGCTAGACACCAGGCATGATGGTGAGTTAAGCAGTGCCCATGATGCCACATACAAAATTGAGAGCAGGAGCTCCAGCAGGAAGACCACAACAGGCAACAAGAAATGCTGACAGCAGATGTCACAGAGAGCTTTGGCAGTAACAAGATATGTCCTGCTAAAGAACTCAATTGGCCATGACTTCAAAATTAGTTTGACTTTGGGTGATTGTGAGGTAGTGTCCCTAGTGTTCCCCTATTTATCTGTATAAGACCAGGCTAGACCCCAGTTCACCTTAAATGCCTTAAGAAGAGTATGCTCTATGGGCAGGATCCTGCAGGGCAGGTGGGGCTCAGAGGGTGTAACCAGAGACTGAGGAATAAGAGCTGGGATCCAGATGGGATAACCAGACCAGGCCCATGTCTCCAGGAGGAAGGCAGTTCCTGTAACGTAAACCTGTCCAAACAATGAGCTGAGACAAAACAGTACAAACTGTGACTATAGAAAGTACTCTGTCTGAAGGTAAGGTGATCTATTGTTGTGCAAATAAATGAATGAAACTGTGAATAAAGGCTTGACTTTGGCTAGTTCATGTCTCCAGGCCTGTGGGACTCACCGCTCGTTCCCACATATGGTGTAATGCATGGAATTTTTTCTAAAGCTTTGCACAGAAAAACCTCAGGTTCCATGAAAATGTAGGCTTGGAGTACAGAAAGAGTTGTAAAGAGGACATGTGGCTCTAAATGTAGTACAGAACACAGGGGACCTGTGGCTCTAAGACAAATTACAGAGCGCAGGGGTACACAGAGCACAGTAGCTTATATGAAAGGGTGTGGTTGAGAAGCTGCACTGAAGGAAAAAAACCCAAGTTTAAAAGTTTCAAGTAGAGAGGAAGCTGTGAGTGGGTCTGTTGCAGGGACAGCCAGGAAGTGAAGGTTTGTACCAGCTAACAGGAGAAGCCTGGCTGGAGGTAGATGAGGATTAAGAGTGATTTAGTATTGCTGGTTATGCAGACTTTTTTTTTTTTTTTACATTTTTTGCCTTGAAAATAAGAAAAGATGAACACTGGTACAGGAGGGCTGTGCTGAACAGGGTGTGGCCCTGAAAAAGCTTCCAGACGGGCCGATTAGGTAAAGTCCACAGGAAAGCGGACGATAGCCCACCCTCCCAGCGCGCATAGAGGCCACTCGCCTGTGCGCGCGATTCTGTATTTAAATGAGGTGGTGCGGTAGAAACGGGCAAAAGGAGGCACTAGGGACACTAGCGCGTCCCTAGCGCCTCCTTTTGAACCGGAGCGGCAGCTGTCAGCGGGTTTGACAGCCGACGCTTAATTTTGCCGGCGTCGGTTCTCGAGCCCGCTGACAGCCACGGGCTCGGAAACCAGACGCCGGCAAAATTGAGCGTCCGGTTTTCAGCCCAACAATCGCCAGCCCATTTAAAAAAAATTTTTTTCTTTTTTTTTTTACTCTTCAGGACCTCCGACTTAATATCACCATGTTAATAAGTCAGAGGGTGCACAGAAAGCAGTTTTTACTGCTTTTCTGTGCACTTTTCCGGTGCCGGCAGAAACTAGTGTCTACCCAAAGGTTGGCGCTAATTTCTGAAAGTAAAATTTGCGGCTTGGCTGCACATTTTACTTTCTGTATCGCGCGGGCATACCTAATAGGGCCAACTCGCGTGTCCAACCCACGGCACCTAATAAACTGCCAGACTCAGGCAGAGTTTCGTCCATAAACAGGGGCTGCAGGTTTCCAATTGAACCCGTATGGCGGCTGGTGTACTGCTGCTGGAATCTTTATTACCCCAATAGAGAAGAGTTGGAGTTGTGCACAACTCTTCTGACAAAGAAATATTGGCTACACTATTTCACAGGCAAACTCTGAACAATATAGCCTCTGAAGCAGCCCCTGTTTATGGGCAAAACTCAGCCCGAGTCGGGCAGTTTATTATATGATCAATATAATTCACTTCTTTTGACATCAATCCACCTCTGGGTTTCTGCTTTCAGCTGGAAAGGCCAGCTAGGATAATCAAGTGAGGGAACCCACTCCCAAGAGTCCAGGCCAGGCAAGAGAGTGAATGCCTAGACTGGCTAGACACTGAGTACTAGAGATGTGCATCATTTAAGGTTTACGGGTTGGGCTGCGGTTCGGGCGCCTCGTGGAAAATGTCGTTTTCCTGCGGCTTTTTTTTTCCAGTGATTTTCGATGAAAAAACCCCTCATCCTAACCCTTCAAATTTACTTAATTACAACCCCCCCCCCCCCCACCATCACAATCAACCCCCCCCCAGACTTACTAAAAGCCCTGGTGGTCCAGAGGGGTCCCAGAAGCGATCTCTCCCTCTCGGGCCGTCGGCTGCCACTAATCAAAATGGTGCCAGTGGCCCTTTGCCCTTACCATGTGACAGGGGCTACCGGTGCCATTGGTCGGCCCCTGTCACATCTCTACTGAGTACCAACAGCTCATGGAGGAACTGGATAAGTGGCCAACAGAGGTATATGTGAAGTGACTGGGTTGTGGCCATAGATTGGCGCTACAGATGGTCCTGAGGAAGACGCTATAGGGTGCCCAAATACTACCGGGAGTCCAGAGACTGCTCCCATGAGAAGTCCAGAGAAGGGAGCGATGAAGAACCCTGAGAAAGGGGTCACAGAGAGCCCTGGAGAGGGCAACACAGACTGCCCAGGAGGAGGCAGTAGCGAGAAGGTGGAAGTTGGTGCTGCAGGAGGTCCCAAGAAAGAACCTGTATGGTGCCCAACACTACCGGGAGTCCATAGACAACTCCTGTGAGAAGCCCAGAGAGAGAGGGCACAGAAAGATAAACAAGAGATACTATAGTGAGCCCAGAGGGTAGAGCTATGGAGACCCGAGAGAGTGAGGCTGCGGAGAAACCAGTGAACGGTGTAGGTGTGTGGCCAGTTGAAAACTGCAGAGATCCCAGAGGGAGGCACTGCAGAGTTTACAGACAAGGAAACTGCAGAGAGCCCGGGGGAAGTGCTATAGAATGTACAGAGGCAACCATGGAGAGCCCAGAGGAAGGTGCAGTGGAGAACTTGGAGAAAGAGTCCACTTAAAGCCCAGAGGATGGTGCTGTGGAGACTCTGGCAACTGAGGATTTAGAGGAGCCAAGGAGAGGCTTTATATTACAGCTACCAGATGCCAGGAAGCGGTTGCAGCTGGTTATAGAGGAACCAGCACTGGCAGTTCTACAGTCAGTCCATAAAGCTCCATCGGGGTGGAATTTGAACCTGGAGCCAGCAAAGGACTTAAAGACTGGGGATGAGCACTGCGTGAAAGGCACACTGGGTCGTTATGCTTTCAATGGTAACCCTAAGAGATGGGAGTGAGCATGTCACTGGGTCCCTGTTCCCAAGCATAGCTGGTAAGAAGCCAGAGGAAGGGGAATGGGAAGTCTTGGACTCTACTGGATGGGATCCGGGAGGGAGTATGGATGCTTGGCCCAGTGGGTCCAAGCTGAGGGGAGAGATATGTGAGGCAGTGCCCCTGGAGCTCCCCTATTTACCTGTGCAGGACCAGGCTAGATGCCTGGTCCATCTTAAATGCTTCAAGGAGAGTATGCTCTATGGGTGGGACCCTGCGAGTCAGGTGGGGCTTGGAGGGCATAACCAGACACTGGAGAATAAAAGCTGGGATCCGGGTGGGGATAACCAGGCCCAGGTCTCCAGGAGGAAGGCAGCTCCCTTCCTCCTGGAGACCTGTCCAAACACCCTGAGCTGAGACAAAGCAGTACAAATTGTGAGTACACTGCTGAAGGTAAAGGTAGTCTACTGTTGTGTATATGGGTGAATCTGTGAATACAGATTATGTTTTAAGAAAGGCTGGAGTCTGACTAGTTCATGTCTCCAGGCCTGTGGAAATTACCATTCATAGATTCATAGGGTAGCAATGAAGGTGGTGCGCTTCGGGGGTCATTTTCAAAGGAGTTACGCATGTAAATGTGACATACTATCGTAGCAATTTTCAAAAGCTATTTACTCGAGTAAAGTGCACTTACTTGAGTAAATCCTATGGACAATTCAATGGCATATATTGTAGCAATTTTGAAAAGCCCACTTACTTGAGTAAAGTGTATTTACTCGAGCAAAAACCAGTTTTGCTTGAGTAAATGCTTTTTAAAATCTACCCCTTCATTAATAAATTTTAAGTAAATTCCTATCTTATCTCCTAGTCAGTTTGTACTTAGGAAGAAGGCTGGGAATGGAAATTGTATTCCAAAATGTTTTCCTTACAGCAGGAGTTTATGAGACGAATTGGGCTCCTATCTCAATTAAGCCATCTCTAGGGTAATCCTGATTTTCTAGATTTTTACTAAGGAAATTTGATGTGTGTTGTGTGTCGGGGATTTCTGGAGTTGGTTACTTGTTTTATAACAGCCAATTTTGCTCTATTTATAAGGTGGTAGATTTTAAAACATGCGCTAACCCAAGTGCAAGCCTCATCACATGCATGTTATAAAATACGATACCCGCGCGCATGTGCGCCAAATTTTAATATTGACGACACATGTGCGGGTCATGACTCGCATGCGCGGGGGGGGGGGGGGGGGAGAATTTTTATAGTACACGCAGTGACGCAATTGGACATTTGCTCGGTTATCTCAACCTAGCTTGATGTTACCCAGGTAGAGTCCATTAAACCAAGTTGAGAGAACATTGTATAAATCTCATCTTTATGTGATTTTCTTCTCTCCAAAGGACATCAAATCTTCACAAGAGTGTACTGTTCTGTTCATACGTCTTACTCTGCATGTCAAAGTGGCCCCTAACCTCTACACTATTACCTAAACCTCACCTCGAGTTACTAGGTTGGCCTCCTATAGAGATATATATAGCTAACGGTTCAGTTTGGAGAATAAATGACAGGGGAAATGATAGCAGTCTACAAAAACATGAAAGGACTTGAACAAGTTAATGTAAATCCGTTATTTACTCTCTCAGATAATAGAAGGACCAGGAGGCACTCCATGAAATCAGCAAGTGGCTCATTTAAAACAAACCAAAGAAAATTATTTTTCACTCAGCACATAGTTAAGCTCTGGAATTCATTGCCAGAGGATGTGGTTACAGCAGTTAGTGTAACTGGATTTAAAAAAAGGTTTGGATAAGTTCCCAGAGGAAAAATGTATTAATTATTACAGTAATTAATAAGCAAAGTAGCTTGTGATTTATCTAATGTTTGGGTCCTTGCCAAGTACTTGTGACTTGGATTGGCCACTGTTGGAAACAGGATTCTGGGCTTTGTCTGACCCAGTATGGCACATCTTATGTTCTGTTTAGTGCTGTTTTTGATTTAAAAAAAAAAAAAAAAAGCAAAAATATCAGGATAAAAAGCCATTCAATTTGAATATTCTTCAACTAACAAAAACTCAATAATAATTTTTTAAAAGGCACACAAAACCATAAACCTACAAAACTTTAATAAGTAAAAAAAATAATTTTATAATTTAAATTCATTGGAGTAATCATAATAATTTGACTTCTGCGGGCTCCCAAGGTGTAGATGGAAAAAATGGAAGAGCTAGTGCACGCCAGGTGAAGAGTTCAAAGGAGAGTAGAGAGTTTGCTTTTATTTGAATACTTAATATTCAACAAAATCAAAAAATGTGATGAATGCAGGTTACAGTAATACAATCATAATCATGAAATGGCAAATACAAACATCAATACAACATTGTAGGAGAGCAGAAAACTGACAGGACTGTATATTTACAATCATCTGTCTTAGGTGTCACTAAAGATCTTCAGAGCAGTGTGAAAGGACATGGCTGGGGACAAAAGGAAATACAAAGGGGAGATCCAGGGAGGAATTCGGCTACCATGACTTAAAAGAGCATCACAATGTGATAATCCCTCTTCTACTACAACCCTGCAGTACTGGCACTGTAATGGCTGTACCACACAATCAGCTACTGCCTCAAAGCTCACAGAAATAAGCTCTACACTCAAACTAAAACAATTAGTCAACTGAAAAAAAGCTTTAGAGGTTCAGCCTGCTCTTCAGCCTCAAACCTCTCAACACTTATCTGTGGCCATAGTGATGTCTACAATAGCAAAACCTTTGTCCTCTTGCAACCTACTCCTTGGAAATACATTTGCCTTGTGTAAAGACGGTCAGACTTATCTTTGAAGTTCTCAAGTGTGTTTCCTTTCTCACCTTCTCTTCTTCTCCTCCATGTGTCCCATCTTGCTGGTACCCTATGAAAACTTTCTTTTCAAATTGAAAAGGGGGGGGTGAAGAAAGGACTGGGGGGGGGGGGGGCGGCACTGTTTAGTCACATGCCCATGGGAGGAGTTCCTCTGAATAGGAGGCTCCTGCTGTAGAGACTAGCCAGGGAGCAGAACTGGGCCCTCCACAAACACTGCTGTTCAAAATAAAGTTTACGAACATCTGCCGTGCTCAATGGCTAACTACAGCATGGATAGCATAGCACGGATAGCAATGATCCTGAGAATGATGCTCGTATCTTATAGCCTGTTTCCACACCAATATGAAACCTCCATGCCTTGTATATTGTCAAGTGTTGAGCAATAATTGAATAGTCTCTGTACTGTTTCACAGTTTTGTGAAAGAAGACATATTTATGGTATATATATCTATCACAATCCCCTCAAAAAGTGTGTGTTAGCTGTGGGTTATTTTGGGCAAAGAAAATTATGGTCAAATGTACTCAATGCCAAGGGCCTCTGGATAAATTGTACAGTCACTTTCTGTTCAGATCCTAGTACGTATTAAATAGCATCCGGTTAGCGACCATTCACTAAATAGCATCAAGGATGAGCAAATCATGATATTCAGTGTGAACTCAGTAACCCCTCATTTACATACGGCATTCTTTCATTTGTATGCATGTTCACATTAATGTATTTTCGGATCCTTTTAATGTACACTATTTTTAGTGTGCACAGGAGGGTCTTAGCATGCATACTATTGCATAGGCATTGGGATAAAATTATTTTTTTTAATTAACATTTTTTAAATTAACATTTTAATTAATTAATTAACATTTTTTTAATTAATTGCCTGGTAGACTGACAAGAAGTTCTAATATTTTACTACTGAATGCAAGACACTGACATTACAGGATCATACAAATAAGCACATTACACTCAAACACTGTAAAAATATAAACATAACTACACTTCTGATTCAATCTTAAGACCTCAGATCTTGAGTGGAATGTTTGATTTATGTAAACTTTTCCCAATAAACAAATAATATTATTTAGTATGCCTAGAAGTGTGCATTACTGTCCCTCTACATATTGCTAAATGCACCTGGCAGAATATTGTGATCTGTAAACATTTTCAGATGATTCTAGAGTTTTATCATTTGCTTTTTTTCGTTTCAAAGTAAAAAAGAAAGAAATATATAAATGTCATCAAATACAATGTGCACTGATAAAGGAACAGCAAAAAAAAAAAAAAAAAAGATAACTGCGGGGTGATAATGGTTATTCCTACCTGGAAAGATAAATTTGGTTTCATTATAAAACAAACATTTAGTTTTGTGTCACTAACTTGAGCTAATTCAATCCCTTTTGGAGTCTCTGACAGGTTTGTCAGTGAGAACACGGGGTCTATTGGCTAAAGTATTTCTCCCATTTTGTATCTAAGGGAAACATGCTTAGTAAATAGGGCCCTTATTAGATTAGCAGGCCGCAGCGAGGCTTCCTGGGGCGGTGACGAGGTTAATAACGACAATGGGACCCGGCTCGGCTTTCCCAGGACACGGAGCAGCTTCGGCACAGGCCACGAGTCTCCACATAAATACGCAAAGCGCGAACGCAGAAGAGATTTCTGGCTCTTCCCCCGCCAGGAGAAGCCTCGGACGGGGCCGCCCTCCAGAAGACCTTCCTATGCTACTTTGCATCATCTCCGAATTAATAAAAGTAACTAAGAGAGCGTGGCAATACGGAGCCCCCCCCTATCCCCCCCCGTGCTGAAGGTCCTCGGAGTTCTCGCTCTGTCCCAGGAGGAGGAGGAAGAAGAGGGTGAAGCTTTGCTCCTCCCCCCCCCCCGGTCAACCGCTTGTTCTGCTGCCGGTTCCCCCCTCACGCCTGACTCCGGAGTCGCGGGTGTCGCAGTCGCCGGCCGAAGTGAGCGGGAGGCCGCCCAGAAAGAGTTAACGGAGTGGGCGGCAGGGAAGGGGGAAAGAATACAGTTGCCATAGTAACCGCTCGACTGTTCCGGCAGCCCCGGCCCATACCATCAGACGGGCGGAGGCGGGGGGCGGGCTGCAGGCAGCGGAAGACCCGAGCGCAGACCTTACCAAACGCGGCCTCCCCCCGGCCGGCCAGAGCGGAGCGCAGCCGTGACGGAGCTAAGCGAGCTTTGGGGAAACGGCAAGTAAAACCTCGGTAGGGGGGGAGAAAGGCGCTGAGCTCTTCTCTCTCTCCCCGCCCGCCCAGTCTTCCATCTTGGAGGTGGTGGGGTACTGGAGAGAGCTGGCGCGAGGCTGCCTGCAGACCCGGCCTTTCCTCCTCCCTCCTCCCTCCTCCTCCCCTTTTAGGCAGGCGGAATGCGGGCGGCCCTCGGCTGGTCGATTTGAAAAGCCCTTAGAAGACAAAGGCAGCACGAAGCCGCCGTCGGCTCCGCCAACTCCCAGGCCAAAGGGAGCGAGAGAGAGAGAGAGAGAGGAAGTCCAACCGCTCGAAACCGCCTCGCGCAAGCACGGAGGCGGCAACGCGGCCCCGCCGCTTCCGTAACGGACTCAACCCCGGCGGCGGCGGCCGCAGCCAGCACCGGAAACGGGGGAAGGGCCTCGGCACCCAGCCACCCCCTCCTCCCCCCCCACTAATTCCCCCTCCGCCCGTGCCGGCCGGGGCCTGCCCGACACTAGCTGCTGCTGCTGCAACAACGCAGGACTCGAGGTCAGGGCCCACGAATCCCCCCCTCTCCCGCTGCGGGCCGCGAGGAAGAGAATGCCCGAGGCCTGGGAGCAGCAGCAAGAAGACAGCGCGAGGGGGACGAGGTGAGGGGCGGTGAAGCGGCTGGAAAAGGAAAAAGCGTTGGAAGGCAGACCCCGATCCCCGCAGTCCGCGCTGCGCCACGTTCCCGGGGATGTGAAGCCGCTGGGCCCCGGAGTGCTCTTTGCTCGGCGGCCTGAGAGCAAAGCCGCACCCAGGAGAAAGGCGGAAGCGGGGAGAGGCGGCGGTGCTGAGTGACTGCAGCCGTCCCGCTACCCCGGCCGGGCGAGACGGGAAGAACGAGGGGGCCGGCCCCCCCGCCTGGGGGAGGAAAAGGCGGCGGCGGCGGCTGGTGGAAGATGGAGACGCACATCTCGTGTCTGTTCCCGGAGCTACTCGCCATGATCTTCAGTTATCTGGACGTGCGGGACAAAGGGCGAGCGGCGCAGGTATGCACGGCCTGGCGGGACGCTGCCTACCACAAGTCGGTGTGGCGGGGGGTGGAGGCCAAACTACATCTGCGCAGGGCCAACCCGTCCCTGTTCCCCAGCCTGCAGGCCCGGGGCATTCGGCGGGTGCAGATCCTGAGCCTGCGCCGCAGCCTCAGCTACGTGATCCAAGGTATGCCGAACATAGAGAGCCTCAACCTGAGCGGCTGCTACAATCTGACCGACAACGGCCTGGGGCACGCCTTCGTGCAGGAGATCGGCTCGCTGCGGGCCCTCAACCTGAGCCTGTGCAAGCAGATCACGGACAGCAGCCTGGGCCGTATCGCCCAGTACCTCAAGGGACTGGAGGTGCTGGAACTGGGGGGCTGCAGCAACATCACCAATACCGGCTTGCTGCTGATCGCCTGGGGGCTGCACGGACTCAAAAGCCTCAACCTGCGCAGCTGCCGCCACGTGTCGGACGTGGGGATCGGGCATCTGTCGGGCATGACTCGCAGCGCGGCCGAGGGCTGCTTGAGCCTGGAGCAGCTCACGCTGCAGGACTGCCAGAAACTCACCGACCTGGCCCTCAAGCACATATCAAGGGGCCTGGCCGGCCTGCGTGTGCTGAACCTTAGCTTCTGCGGGGGGATTTCGGACGCCGGCCTGCTGCATTTGTCGCACATGGGCAGCCTCCGGAGCTTGAACCTCCGCTCCTGCGACAACATCAGCGACACGGGCATTATGCACCTGGCCATGGGCTCGCTGCGTCTCTCCGGCCTGGACGTGTCCTTTTGCGACAAGGTGGGCGATCAGAGCCTGGCTTACATCGCCCAGGGACTGGACGGCTTGAAGTCGCTGTCCCTCTGCTCTTGCCACATCAGCGACGACGGCATTAACCGTATGGTGCGCCAGATGCACGGGCTGCGAACCCTCAACATCGGCCAATGCGTCCGCATCACGGACAAGGGGCTGGAGCTGATAGCCGAACACCTGAGCCAGCTCACCGGCATCGACCTGTATGGCTGCACCCGCATAACCAAGAGAGGACTGGAGCGGATCACACAGTTGCCCTGCCTCAAGGTGCTCAATTTGGGACTTTGGCAGATGACCGAGAATGAGAAGGTCAGGTGAGAGTGCTGGACACACTGCTCTGGGAAGGGAGGCTTTACAAAACAAAACAGAAACTTTTTAGAAAACATCTAATGCAACAGACCCAAGGAACATCTCCCCCCAGATGAACAGGGAGAACAGTTTATTTCTGCTCAGTGGACTTAAAGAACCTGCAGCTTCATTTCTGTTTTTATTTTAAATAGTGTAACATCTAAATGTATGGCACGCACTCACTAGAAAACAAGCTTTCTCTTTGCCATCCTGTAACTTACTAAGGACTTGATTTACTAAGCGGTTTTCCCATAGACATAGCATAGGGGAAAAGCCTTATTAAATAAAGTCCTAAAGTAGTGTGCTTTTGGTTCCTTATGTTACCGGACTTTGTTTTGTTTTGAAAAGAATTGAAGTCAGTGTTTCCGTGGGAATTTTAAGTACCATTTCTGCTGAATATATCCTGTCTACATGTCTGGCTACCTCGTTTTAATTTGTTACCCTGGAATTATCACAAGAAAGATTTCTCAAGAAACATTTTTGTGCCTAGACTGGAAAGATAACACATGGGTTTGTAAAATAATTATATATATATATATATATATATTTTATTTTTTAGTTTTTCTTAATGTGCTTAAGCTCTGCATTTAGCCTGTTTGTCTCAGTGTGACTTGCGGGTTCAACAATTTCTGATTCTTCCTTTCTTAATTTATAGCACAAACCTGAAAACTATACAGAGAGGACTGAGCTATTTTTAACAAACTAGTGTGGGTTACCAGTATTTTACAAGATTATATATGCAAGTACCACAACCCCTAGTTCACTGAAGAAAAATGACAGAATTAGGCTTCCTGTTGGAAGGAGAGAGAGAACAGGCCCGAGGCTCTAATGTGAAGGGGGATGGGAATTTCTCTCTCTCATCTTTGTTCTGTGGATAAAATACAGCTTATTTAGGGATTTTGTTAAAAGAAAAATTGCTTCAAGGAGCCTAAAAACAACTTGGCCTTTTTTTATTCATGTTTCTTGATTAGTTTCATTATTGATGATTCTTTTTGAGCATCGCCAGAGTAACAGGCCAGACCATGGAGTTAAACCCAGAGCCCTACCCATTTAATTGTATTGTTTGTGAATTTGTATAAAAATAACAGATCCTCTTAAAACATTTTATATTCTTACAGTAAAAGGTTAAAAACTGATATTTATATAATAAAAGAGGAAATATGAAGTATGTTTTTGAGAAACAGCTGTATTTTGAGTTATTTTCTTAAGCTTTGAAAGCATTACAAGATTAAGAACAGCATGTTTTTCAGAGAGGGTGAGCAGCATCAGTCATTTTTGGTCTCCAACTGGACTCAGTTTTGGAAGTGCAAAGATATGGAAATCTCTTTTCTGTTAGAGCTGTTGCTAACTTCATAAATCTTGCTGTTTTATGAACTACAGCTTTTAAAATACTGAAGGAAAGCTTTTTTTCCTTTACAGTATTGCTATAATATATTTTCTCTCAAAATGGATCTGCCACATCAAAAAAGTAGGGCAATCATTTTTATGGGGCCAAGCTCTTATGTCAAAGATCCTTTTTCCCTTATTTGAAGGGAAGGGGGGGGGAGGGGGAAGGAAGGAAGATAGGGTTAGCAAGGAGACTGTGAAACATTGGAAGGAGCAGAAACCATTGTTCAGGAAAGTTGAAAGCATCAGAACTGGCCTTGCTTGCTCAGTCATGCATAGTGAATCCTTGCTGTGTGAGGGATCCCTGTGGAGAGGAGGAGGGTGGGGTCCTCCCTTCCTTCTTTTTAACATTCCTCTCCAGGCCTGACCATATTTAAGCTGCTTTTTTTCCCATGCAGTTCTTGGAGGCAGAGGGGTGGCCTAAAGTTCTTCTATATTTGCATTTTAAGTATTGCTAATTCAGAAACAGGGCATTCTGCTGCAGAAAAGAAGACTGCTTAAGGGAGCCACAGAGGAGGGCTTTAAAAAACACATTGTCAAAATATTTATAGATTGAGAATTGAGTACACACGTATTTTGCACTGAGGGAGAAGTTCTTGATCATAGATGACTGTGGTTTATAACACATGATGGGAACTTATGGAATAATGTAGCTCCAACTTTGAGGAGTTAAATGGTATGTGAGCTTTATACACTTGCAGAGATTTTTAGATTGAAAGAAAGCTTTGCAGCTATTGAGTTCAGCTGAATCTAAACAGATAAGTTTGCCTCCCTCAGCTCAGAAGAGTTCATGGGATTGTATTTAGGGTCTGGCACAGATTTCTTATAGAGGCTAGTGCTGGTTCTGTGTAGATCAAAGAATTGGGTTTGCCTATCATGGTAGGAAGCTGCCACACTAATTTGTTTAAGGTATAAAACAAACAATTGAATAGGGAAAGATCAATTGTTAGGCCCACAAAAGCAACCTTCTCTACTAGACTATTTTGTTGGTTTTCTTTGGGGAAAAAAAAATTTGGGATGTGAAATAAAGGTGCCCTTTGCTGTAGGGAGACTTAAGTTCCTGTCCACTGACCAGTTGAGTTACTAGGAGTATAGACTGTTAGAAAGTATAATTCAGTTTACCCCGAGTCAGCCATTGCATTCCAGGGCAGGGAAGATGATTTTGTTTTAGTTTGAGAGTACTGTACTATAGAACTATGTGCAGTGGTAGAGGATTTTGTTCTGTTGCCTTGCCAAGCTCGTCCATGAAATCAGTATTGTTTTCTAGGCACATTCTTTGGTTTCAACAGATTAGATATTCAGTGCCAGCTCTCCTCGAGGCAACTAAGCATGTGTCGTCCCCGGTCCCCCCCCCCCCCCCCCAGCTTAAATATGGTCAGGCCTGGAGAGGACTGTTTAAAAAGAAACTGGCCATATTTTTAGGAATGATAGACTTATGCAATAAGGGAACACTTGGTTTAAAAAAAAAAAAAAAAGCAACTCCAGGCCAGGAATTACACTAGTTTACACTAGAATTACAAGGAACTTTGCAGTATGAGAGAAGCAGAAGTTAGAAAGATGCCTGCAACACTGACCACACAGCTGCTACTTAAGAGAAAAATCTACCTTCATCTTTTTTCCTTTTTGGGTTAAACGTTGGTACAAATCCCAACTGTTCCCATAGCTCCACAGTGGTATTTAATGCTTGCACACTCCTTGTAGAGGTTTGGGGTGCTTGGGGTCTTTATCTGGCTGTGAGGGACAATAGGGTTGGTGCTTGCTTTTAAAAGATGAAGTCTAGCAAGAAGTTTTTATAGTGAACCTGGATGAGTACTCTTAATTTTCTAGATAGCACCATCAGACTTTTATTTTGTTGTTGTACTTAACAGTCCCCAGTTATTCAGCTGCAGATAATACAATGTCTTTGTAGAGATATTCCTTTGAAGTTGCAGGGTGAGTTGGTTGAAGATAGGACAACTTGTAAACTGCTTACCCATATTCCCTTTCCTTGCTGCTTAAATTTCATGTTTTGAGCTAGCCCCATGATGGGGGGAGCATATCAGACTCAAAGTGGCATCTGCTATCTGTTAGGGTCAGGTGCTCCACGGAGGCAACCTGCTTCAACCAAGGAGCAAGGGAAGACAGCTAGTGATGCTATGGTAGCCCCTGCTCACCATGCAGAGTGGCATTAAGGGATCGTCTCAAAGGAGACTCTCTCCATTTACTGGAGGGCAATGAGAGAGTCTGGAGCTGTAGGAGATGGGGGTTTATAAAGGAGAAAAAAAAGTCATGTATTAAGTAAGAAAGAGTACCATGGACTGCAGCGAGAGAAAAGTAGCACTTGGGTTTGAAAGTTAAAATGTCACTTGGAAAATGCAGTGGGAGGAGTTAATTGCAAGAGACAGTCTAGCAGCCCTCTTAATAAAATGCTAAACACCTAGAGTAACAGTTATGGCATAGAACTCAGGATGTTCAAAGGGCTGTGTAATTTGACAGCATGATTTTTGGAAGCAAAGCTAAAGCCAATGCCTTACTTCCTAAGCCACAAAAGTTTCTACAGTTGAAGGAAAGTGACTTTTCTCCAGGTGTGGTGCTGTGTAGCTATATCAGTGCTCTTATTGTGGAGCACAGAAAACACTTTAATTGCTTACATTGCCCCTCATAAAATGAACGGGTAGGTTGTGATCCTGCCGTAAGGTCACAGAAGACTATTTGCACTCTAAGCCTAGCCTGCTCTAGGGACTCTTGAGTACAGACTATTTAGCTAGCCAGATTGTGTGATGGGGATAAGTGTTTAAAAGCAAGGAAGACTCTCCGATTGGGATCTAAAGTGAGATAACAGCTCTTCAGAAGTGCCCTGTCATCCTGTCCTGAAAATGTAACCCAGAGCCGCCTTCTTTCTAGACACTTTGGCTTTGTCCACAGTTTGTTTTTTTACGAGTCCATCTGTGCCCTGGATCACTGGTTAGGACCTACTTAAGAAATCTGCCCTCACCACAGAATAAAGTCAGTACTAGTTTCAATTTTAACAGTATTTTTCTAATGTTCTCCTGCAAACACTTAAACTCCTTTATAATTTCAGATATCACAACCAGTGTGAGAAATATAAGCAAATGGTAGGTGGGCGGTCCTGATTTTCTTCATGGGCTTTACTTTGCCCTAAACATTACTGAAAGAAAAGTGAATGCAGAGAGGGCTGTGATGAGTATAAAAGCATCCTTGCCTTACTGCTCTTGTTAGCATCAAAGGCCAACCGTAGTGTGACGCTACACTATTTTCTCTATCACAACTGCAGACTGAAAACAGAACAACTACAAATTGAAGCTTAACATGAAAAGATGAGAACAGAATATTAGGGATATGTTGACACTGCAGGAAAATGAGGGATTAAACCCCTTTTTCCCCTCGTGCTCCACACTTTCCAAGCAAGTTGCTGATAGAATAGCAGAAGCAGGCTTGGCAGTGAGGCAGCTATACCGAATGCAGATCTAACTACATCAAACACTCTCCTTGCCTGACAGCTTGTAGTCTAACTTTCAAAATCCCTTTCAGCTTTGGTTAGTTTGTATGAATTCTTGAGTTGATTCTAAGGTGTTAAAACAATGTCAGCAGAACAGAAGTCTGAGGCCTTCACTTTATAAAAAGCTGCTAACACGTGCTGCTTTTCAAAGAGGCCCAGCATTGCATGCACAGGTCCCCAGTGGCCTGAGTAAGTCCCTGAGTCGAGCTCTCTTCATCCATATTAATGGTATTGCTTGAATGTGACTCTAATACAGATACACTTTCTTACCCACAATCCCCTCTCTTACTATAGCGTTGGCAACAAAATACAGGCTGAACATTTCTTTTTGGATTTCCCACCGTGGCTAACTAGTCTCATCTTGGATCCTTATGGAGCAGTTGCTTGCTAAGGTGTATGTCATTACAGTAACCTTTCTGAATTTTGAGGGACCTGCCCACCTGAATAAAATTTAAAGCATAAGCTAATGGTATAAAAATACAAAGCACTAGCAGGTAGTAATTCACACACCCATCTTCCCCCAACAGTTGCTTTCTTAGAAGGAAAGGGTAACTCTAACTCTGCAAAGGAACTTGATGCAGAGAAACCAAAAGGGAACAGAAAGGGTCACTCTGAAAAGCCATTGCTGGAGCACTTGGGAGGATGCTGGCTAGCCGGAAACCTTGCCTCTCTACAGACCCCGCCTAATAACAGAGGAAGAAAGCCAAATCTTTATCCACAGCTATCCTTGCAAGCACAAGCCTAGCAAGGAATTCCTAAATTAATATGACCCTTCCGTCACCCCTTCTTGTCTCCTTTGCAGCAGATTTCTGCTTGACTGGCAAAGCCAGCAAATTCCCTTCCTTTGAAATAATCCTACTTAATCTGGTCTGCAATTTAAACAGAGGCATGTCACATTTTTCCCATTCAACTTCTGTTGCCCTCAGACACTCCCCTCGGGTAGCAAGTGGCTTGGTGCAATCGGTTATGTACATACATAAAATTAAAAGATGTTCACCACATTAGTGGCTGGAGCAACAATGTGACTTTATGCTACAGCAAAATGAATTTCAAATTTTAGAATGAAAAGGATTACATTTCAGTCTTTATATGTACTGCAGTTGTGTCTATGAATTAGTGCATTAATAATGTACAGGCTGATGAAATTAGCCTCTTATTTGCAAATGCTTGTTTCATTATTATTATTATTTGCTACTAACCCCTACTCCTCACTCCCAGATGGCATGCCTGGGCAGGAGCCCTCACTGGTCCCAAGAACTAGAGGGATGCCTCTTATAAGGCAGTCCCTCAGTGCCACCACTGTAGCAGGAAAGCCTTCCCTCTCTCAGGCTCGAGAGTATCACTTCCATTTTGTGCCCAGAGCCAGACTGCACTGAAGATTATAACACAAGCCCTTCTGTGCTGTAGGCCCAATCTGCAAATGTTTTTATATGTAAATTTTACTAGTGTTCTGTTAGGGGCTTCATAGGTCATCCCTTTTGTAATAGAGGCTTGTCAGCTATGGTGATAAGCATAGAGGTGGGGATATAGTGCTATACACTTTTTCAAAAGTTATTTTCCCTATCATTTTTCTGTTTATGAGCCCTCTATTCTGGGATTTAATGGGAACCTAGATTTTATTTGATAGGCTCATAGAGGGAATGAGATCCTCCTAAGGCACAGGCCTGAAAATGATGGAGCAGATTCTTTTAACAAAAAAAAAAAAACCACCCCTTTCTGTAAAAAGCAAATAACGTAGCATGCTGTACAGTGGAAGCAGTCAACCCTTTGCTCAGAAATGCTGTGCTAAAATGCTTTAAAATACAGCTGAAGACCCAAAAGCAAATGCACAGCCCTTCTCCCCTGTATATTTAACATTGGAAACCCCTTCCTCCAAAACATTGAAAGCCTCCAAATACAATTGACCGTTAATAATGTTAGGCTGTTGCGTGGCAATACAGGAACAGGCCTGTTTCTTTGCCTTCAGCAAAAAAAAAAAAAGGGAAGTTACTTAGAAGAATCATGAGTCTGTCGTAGTCTGAGTAATTTAAAAAATGTGCCTAGAAGGTGGTTAACAACACTTGTCTCATACCTGAGCTTGGGGATGTCATGGACACTACTGCAAGTTTCTGCAAAGCACCATTCACAAAAAAGGCTTCAGGCCTATAGAAGGTTTGTCTGCGTTCGCTTTCTCTACTGTTATGGGGTAGGATTCCCCCGCCACACACACACACTTATTCTAAAAGCAACCACAGGATTTTCCCCCTCGTAAGAGAAGCTGGAGACAGAGGAGGGCTGCAACAGTGTCTAGGCTTTGGCACCAACAGAAGAAATCTGGTGTATAAGAGTTGAACGATATTTGAGATCTAAATAGACAACATATCCTCCGTCAGGGTTGATGTTCCCATTAGACAAACTAGCGCCATACGTGGGGGGAGGGTTAGGCAGGAAAAGTGCAGCGAAGGCTCAGGGCTGCCGAAAGAGCCCACCCCGCTGGCAGCTGAATAGCGTCAGAGCTGCTTACCAGTAGGTGAGTCTTGGTGGGGAGGTGGGAACAGGAAGATGGAAGGTCACTTTCTGCTCCTGCACTGGCCCTGTCCACTCTGCACAGGAAGTTGGCTGGGGTCTGATAGGGGCTGCTCAGCTTTGCCACTGTTCTCCCACCTGGCACCAGCATCCAGGTGCTTCGCAGCAGGGAAGAGCGGAAACATTTCTCGCCACCACAGACATGCAGATCTCCCTTCCTCTTAAAGGAACCCATGTTACTGTTGCGACTAATAAAAACAAACACAGCTGCAAAATTTTTAGAATATCTGAAAATTTCAGACCTCATGAAAAATGAGCCTGTGACTGTAGGCTTACAAGCTCAAGGGATTTTTGTTTGTTTATTTGTAATAATGTGTCCTTGCAGTGCCTCTCACTGGGTCTTGCAGCAGAAGTCTGGTTTACAACCCTGCGATATGTTTCTTTCTGGGAAAGGCATTTGCTTTCATTCCCCATGAACAATGTAGCCTGGGAACTCGTGTGGCTTGCACTGGCTTTCTCCTCCACAGCCTCCTTTACTGTACATGAGCCCAATTTGTGCATTGACCTGCACAGCCGAATTGCAGGATACCACATCTTCAAAGTTCTCATGCTTTGATAAAACCAATAGTTATCACTTCCTGTAGGGAATCACATCACCAGCACACTCGCTCTGACTATTCCCAGAAAGTGGAGTTTATTCTGCCAGACAATACACAGGGCCAAGCACTATTGGGTCCACGCAGATTAATTTAGGGTGATCAGCTTGCTGCAGTTTTTGCAGGCCAACTTAATCCATATTTAGTTGTATTCCACTGGAGCCCTGCTTCTTAGGAGGGAAACCAGAACATCCAAATCCATTGATATAGGAGGGTAAAGTCGGTCTCCTCTGGACAAGGCAGGAAGCTGGTAACTCTTCCTCACTTTCAACCTAGAACAACAATTGTAATCCCAGTTCAGCGCCACTATGGAGAAACCTATTTTTGGAAGTGAAATCAGTGGATTAACTAAGGAGAGAGGCTGGAATTTCACCCAGACACAAACCTGAAGGTCCCATTAGTTATTCAGCTTGGAGAAGCAGCAGAATAAAACACCATGTCCCCGCATTGAAAAAGGGGCCTAGAGGCCTGGCCTCGGCGTGGCGGGTTGTGTGCATGCTAGTTGTGGAATATGCACAGTTGTCAATTAGGAGCCCACGTCAATTTCACCTTTAAGTGCTAGGCAGTATAAATTTACTATAAAAGCAACAACCAAAATTGAGTTATGAAAAACCTTTGCTAAAGCACATGCATCAGTGATTAAAGTAATTTTTGTTCCCTAATCCATTAATTTTACTGTAAATGTATTTAAAATATGTATTTTTAAGGATGATCGGTACAAATGGCAGATTAATTCTACCAATGCCTATGGACTACTTCAACCCTATGGTGGCACTTGCTTGCCCACAGTCAATGTGGCAGGTCAAGAAAAGGTTGCTTTGGCTTGATCCAGCCTTCCATTCTGCATAATTAGACCAGATGCCACAAGAGAAAAAGCAGGTCTTTTTTTAAAAATCATAGCTTGAAAAAGTTTACTGCAGAAGAGACGCTCATGGAAATGACAGGGCCTGCTGAAAACTCAAATCCATTTTGACTGTTGAAGGGAACAGGACATGTGAGTGACTTATCCTGATGCAAGGATCCCAAAATCTGGTCCTGGACTGCAACCCTGTCTGGTTTTCAGGATTTCTACAACATGCATAAGATCTATTTTCCTGCACTGTATCCACTTTATATATCTATATCTTCTATATCGTGAAAACCAGACTGGCTTGTGGCCCTTGTGGATCATATGTGGGGAGACCTCTTCCATGATATATACTAAGTAATCTGTCAGAGGGTGTCTAACTAATGGAAATCCAACCAAGTGGGAAAGAGCTTTTTTTTTTTTTTGGGGGGGGGGGGGGGGGTTGGATGCAGTGTCTTGCACATTTTTGTCATAAATAAATAAATTGTTCCAGTTTTCTAACTTGACCCTCATAATCCATTTTCAATACCAAAATCCAAGTGGATTTGGAAAAGAAAAAAAAATCCATTTTCTTGAATGCCTCAGTTGCTTCTTCAGTTCAGTTTAGGGAACATTTGTAGTGCAAAAGTAATAATTATTCAGGCAGATCTGTTAAACAGTGAATGCAATGCTCTATTATACGCCACAATTATTATTCATATTAAGTGTCTTGGCTGTGACCTGGTTTTGTGAAGGAAATAGCTGCTCTGCTGTTTCTGGCCCACTCTGGCTTAGTCCCAGGTGAGAGAACAGCCTGCAAGGCGACTTTTTACCAGGCAGTGGCAGCATTTACTGTGGATTTAAGGGCTCGCTTTTCACCACTTCCAGATCACTTGCTTGCCTTTCACAGCAACAGCTGGGCTTGCCGCAAACAGCCATCACGGCTGGCATGCAAAATGTGCCTCACGATGCAAGGGAACAAAGATGAAAAGGCAAGCTATGAGATTTAGGCATATGTTTGATTTGAAAAGCAACATCAAATCACTCAATTGCAAATGCATTACATAAGAGTAAGATGCGCAGCTTGGTGCCTTTGAGGGCTACAGGCCTCTCACCTGAAAACTCTTCCTAAAGAGCAGATGCACCTGTAGCAGGACCCTGCTTGAGGACTCAGATCAAAGGCATCATTTTTTTTTTTTATCACTTATTAAATACCTGAATTTCTCAGACACCTGCCAAAAGTGCTGGCTGGAAGGAGTCAGATGCTCCCAGTCTTTGGGAGGGAGGGGAGACGAATCATAGTTATCATGGCGGCAGTCCTTGCCAGTCATAGAGTAGCTCGTTCTCAAGGCCCAATGAGGATTCTTGATGCCACCAAGGTTATGCCATCTGATTTGAGGGCGGGGTTGGGGGTTGCATGTGCAAGTGAGGGGGAGAATGGAAACCCTAAAATACAGAAATGGCAATATAACTAACCCACCTCCAACTTCAAAAGAAAAAGTGCAAAAATTGATATTAGAATGACCTCATACTGGGCGTCATGGTAAATGCCAATCGCATATATAAACTCTGTCATTCTTTATAACCATAGGTCACACAAAATTGGATTTTCAATTTTCAATTATGCTTTTCATAGTGTTAAACTGTGCAAGTGTCTTGAAACTTCTTCATTGTGCAAGGGAATTTCTCATTTTTCATGTTACTCATATTCACATATAAATATTTCAGCAGAATTCTTCAATGGTATTATTAGAAAAATTAAATAGCCACTTAGCTTCTATGGAGGAAACACATCAAAGCCCAGCGTTACAGAGGCTAGATAAGGAAATGCCCGACACAGTCTGTGTTTCGGATGTGTACCTTCTTCATAGGTACCGGTTTGATGACGAATAGACTCTGAACAGAAAGACACATATAATTGGTCCATGACTAAAATAGGGATACCAGTGTAGAGTGTGTTGCAGTAGTCTAGTTTAGAGATTACAAAGACTCGGATAGCAGTTATGAAGGCACAGTCATCTAGGAGGGGGCAAGGGTGGAAGGCAGCTGTTTTGGTCACTGCTTGGATCTTAGGTTTGACAGTTATTTGGGAATCCAAGACTCCAGGCTTGATTGCTGAGGGTCAGTGTTATTCCATCCAGGATGATGTTTGAGAGAGGCTGGGTAGGTTCATGCTCCCCTATCCACAACATTTCAGTCTAATTGGGATTCACACTTAGTTGTTTTGTCATAGCCAGCAAGCCTTTTGTCCAAACAGTTGTTTTGGTTGGTGGTGTCTTTGGTTCACGTCAAGTGGAAACAGTAATGATTGATGGTGTGATTTGGTAGCCTCTGATAAGTTTTCCTAAGGGGGCATATAGATATTAAAGAGGGTGGGTGACAAGATGTGGGGCCTTCACAAGAGAGTGGCTGAGGATCAGAGAAAGCTGTTCCAATCAATATGGCTTGGGTGTGGTCTTGGAGGAAGGAGGCAAACCGTGCAAGGACAGGGCCTGATATACTTAGGTCTTTTAAGCATACGATGAGGAGTTTGTGGTAAACTGTGCTGAAGAACATAAGAACTTGCCATGCTGGGTCAGACCAAGGGTCCATCAAGCCCAGCATCCTGTTTCCAGCAGAGACCAAACCAGGCCACAAGAACCTGGCAATTACCCAACCACTAAGAAGATCCCATGCTACTGATGCAATTAATAGCAGTGGCTATTCCCTAACTAAACTTGATTAATAGCCGTTAAAGGACTTTTCCTCCAAGAACTTATCCAAATCTTTTTTGAACCCAGCCACACTAACTGCACTAACCACATCCTCTGGCAACAAATTCCAGAGCTTTATTGTGCGTTGAGTGAAAAAGAATTTTCTCCAATTAGTCTTAAATGTGCTACTTGCTAACTTCATGGAATGTCCCCTAATAGGTCTAGAAGACTGACTGCCCTCAGTTTAAGCAGTGTTGGAGGTCATCCACCAGGCTTATTAATGCTCTGGGGTGATGTAGCCAGAAGCCAGATTGGTGGGAGTCTAAGGCAGCTGTGATGGTCAGGTGTTCAAGAGAGCTGCATTAGCACTGCCTTTTCAGTGATCTTGTTCTAGAAAGGAAGGTTTGAGACTGGGTGGTAGTTGTTAAGATCACTTGGGTCCAGATTGGGTTTTTTCAATGTAGGTCGTACTATTGCTCTCTTCAGGCAGTCTGGGAGGTGAGCTTTTGCAAGTGAAGTGTTGGTGATAGTTTGAATACAGCTGTCCAAATTGAGTCCATTGTTATTACAGCAGGTTTCACCAAAGAGGAAAGACTCAAAGGAGTAGATGTTATAGTTTCATCACCAGTCATAGGGCTCCCAACAGGGGAGAGAGAAGGAACTAGTCCAGTCCCATGATCTTCAACTCAGCAACCAACTGGTTCGAGCTCGCCATCTGTGGTAGAATCAGATCTCGGGGCTAAGTGAGGCAGATGCCTCTTGTTGAACGGATGAAGCTTCTAATTCAGAAGTACTCAAAGTTTGGCTGAAACAATTTAGAGACTTAAGAGTTGGTTGAGAAACATGAGGAGTAAAGTGAAGTATAATTGAGCATACTTTCAAATTAGCCTCTCTCTTGTTTCCCATACTCACTCAAGAGACGCAAATTCCTAACTGACATAAGGGGTGCACCAATAGTGGCATGCCAGATGGTTTAATGCTCCCCTGAGTCCCCAAGCTGACTTTGGAGAAGGAGTCTATTTCAGTGTCAGATGACAATGGCAAGGCAGTAGGAAACTGTCTGTCATGCTCTCTCAACAATGTGCTGCTGCCAGACACAAGTTTAAAGCTTCCTTGAGGCCCCAAGCTGACATCATAGGATTCAGTTTATAGGAGCCTGGATAGACTCACTTCAAGAGAAGGTGTTTCTTCCTATTAAAAGAATTGGAGTGTTGATAGGCTTGGTGAGGTCATCCTGGTTCTTCTCAGTCACATGGCCATAGTGGTGCATGTAGCTCCTCTGACTCATCTACACATTCAGGGTCTTCAGTGAGATAAGCTTTATCAGCCATTATTCCACCAAATCTCTGTAATTCCCAAGATGCGAATATAGTATAGATGCGGACATAGTATAGATGCGAACATAGTATAGATGCGGATCTATACTATGCATCCCAGGATGCATAGTATAGATCCCCCTAGAACCCAGAGGTTCTAGGGGGATCTATACTATGCATCCTGGTCTATCCAATGACCCTTTTTACCAACACTTCCACCAGGGAGATGGTCAGATGTTCAGAGTTGCATTAGCATTGCAAGAGGTAGGGAGTGCACACCAGTGCTGCATGAGCCCAAGGTATGTGATCCCTAGCAGAGAGTCACCTGAAAATCAACTTTCTGGAGATACAAGCCAACTGTATATACTCTTAAGGGCTTTCTCTCACCTATTCTCAGGAAAGAGAATCTTGATCCAGATGGACAACAAGGTAACTATGGACTATGCAAACAAGCAAGACAACAAGGACTAGTACATCCTCTTCAAGGAGGCCTTCTGAATCTGGTCATGGGCTGGTCATCAAACACCCATCTCCAGGCACCCTACCTACCAGGAATCCAGAATACATTTGTAGAGTGCTGCAACCACGAGGAGTCCTTGGATTGAGCATTTGTGGATGACTTAGTGACTCACTGAGGAAACCAGTGATCGATCTGTTTGCCTCAGACGACAACAGGAAGGTTGAGAAGTTCTGCTGCATGCATCCGAACTTCATATCAGCTTCTGATACTTTTGTGCTACACTGGGGTGTTGATCTATGCATACTAGCCAATTCCTCTGTCCAGAAAGTCCCTTAGGATGGGGTGAGGGTAATTTTCATAGCACCGATCTTGCCATGGTGAGGTATGTGGTATCTATACTTCATCTGTTTGTTAGTTCAGTCTCTGATTCCATTGGGCTTTTGTATGACCCTTCTCAAACAGGAGGACAGCAGGCTCTGCCATCTGAACCTACAATTGCTGAACCTCACTTGATGGATGTTGAACATGCAGTAATCTTCTCCTTACTCCATCCTAAAGAGGCGGAGAACATGCTGACTTCAGTTAGAAAGCCTTTAACCAGAAGGTCCTAAAGTTTCAAGTGGAAGAGGTTCTCAATTTGTTGTAGCTCCAGCCAGCTGGATCTCTTCTCCTGAGGCCCAAGGGGTTTGCTTCAGTATCTGTTCTTCTTGTCCTCAGGCTTCAGCACCATGGCAGAATATCACCAGCAGGTAGAAGGGTGTCCAATATCTCTCTACCCTTTAGTATCAAAATTCATGAAAAGTCTGTAACATTCCAAATCTCTGGTTAGCAAACCTCCAGTGCTTTGGGATCTCAACATAATCTTAGCTCAGCTCATGAAACCTCCCTTCGAGTCAGTGGTCGTGAAGTTTCTCACTTGGAAAGAGTTGTTTCTTGTTTCTGTCATTCAGTGTCACTTCAGTTTCGTATTCATCATACCTTCAGTTTTTTCATGACAGAGTGGTTCTGCATGCTCATCCAAAATTCCTCCCAAAAGTGGTGTTAGCTTTCCACATTAACCAAGCTATTGTGCTGTTGACTTTCTTTCCAAGATTGTATGTGCACAAAATAGAATGGGCTCTCTACTCCTTGGACTGTAAAAGATCCTTAGGGGTAGATTTTCAAATAGCGCGAATTGGCCTACTTTTGCTGGCGCATCGGGCGCAAGCAAAAGTACGCTGGATTTTAGTAGATACTCGCGGAGCCGCGCGTATCTGCTAAAAACCTGGATCGGCGCGCGCAAGGCTATTGATTTTGTATAGCCGGCGCGCGCCGAGCCGCGCAGCCTACCCCCGTTCCCTCCGAGGCCGCTCCGAAATCGGAGCGGCCTCGGAGGGAACTTCCTTTTGCCCTCCCCTCACCTTTCCCTCCCTTCCCCTACCTAACCCACCCACCCGGCCCTGTCTAAGCCCCCCCCTTACCTTTGTCGGAGGATTTACGCCTCCCAGAGGGAGGCGTAAATCCCCGCGCGCCAGCGGGCCTCTTGCGCGCCGGGACGCGACCTGGGGGCGGGTACAGAGGGCACGGCCACGCCCCCGGACTGCCCCGGGCCGTAGCCACGCCCCCGTACCCGCCCCCAAAACGCTGCCGACACGCCCCAAAAACGCCGCTGCGCTCGGTCCCGCCCCCGACATGCCCCCGACACGCCCCCTCCGAAAACCCCGGGACTTACGCGAGTCCCGGGGCTCTGCGCGCGCCGGTAGGCCTATGTAAAATAGGCTCACCGGCGAGCAGGGCTCTGAAAATCCGCCCCTTAGTGTATCACCTAAAGAGGACTGAACCTCACCATCGAGCTGTTCAACTGTTCATATCCTTTGATGCCAATAGATTAGGAAGGGCAGTTGTTAAACAAACTCTGTCTAATTGGCTAATGGCCTGTATAGCACGCTGATATGCTGGCTGGATTACAGATTACGGATGCTGTCAAGGCTCACTGTGAGAGGCATATTGACTTCAGTGGTTCACCTTAGGCTACTTCCACTGAAGCCATCTCCAAAGTTGCTACTTGGTTGTCTGTTCACACATTCACTTTCCACTGGTGTCTTGGCAACATGTTCTGAAGAGATAGCAATTTTGGGCAAGCAGTTCTATTCAGCCTGTTCACCCAGTCGCCCACTCTCCACCCGGTAGGACCAGGTTGTCTTTTAAGCATTTGCTCTGCAATTTAAACCTCAGCTTGGGACTCCCCACATGTTATGGTTGATTTGTGCCTGCTTGCTGATGGAGAAAAAGTCTGCATACCTGTAAACAGAGTTCTCCGTAAACAGCAGGATGAATCAGCCATACTTAACCACTCACCCGCCTCCATGGAGATTCAACTACTTCACTAAAGTGTAAGCTGTGGAAGAGAGTAAGGAGCTCAGGAGAATGCATACACATACAAGAACTCCCACGCATGCTCAGTCAGACCTTTACTGAACTCCAGGTCTGTGTCGGCACCATCGGGATACATCACTCATGTGTTATGGCTGATTAATCCTGAGGTCACTTTAGAGAGTAGTCTCAGCCTACTGGTGTTAAAGCCCTTCCACCTTGAGGATTTTCTTTTTGAAGGATGTCCCTAAGGGTGCGGTAACATCAGCTTGCTTGTATATGCTGTTTAAACGCATAACGTAAGTGCTTGAATGTTCTTGTATATTGAATTGTGATTTTGTATATCATCTTATTAGAATTAAAGACATTCCATTAAACTCTAAATTATAGCCCTAGTAACACCTATCCTATTGGGCTTTTTCCACTGATGAACCCTGAGAGTTTCTCCTTGTATTATAACAACTTTTTTCAAAACAGTAGATGGGAGCAGACAGCTTTAAAAGGTTATGTGGAATGACAAGACAATTAAAACATTACCATTTTCCCCACTTTTTCTGCTGTAAAACTACTGATCCTTGCCCCGAGGGTTTGACTTCTTCTCCTGTCCCAGGGCAGGATCTGTGGTTACGATGGGCACGGTATAAGGCTATCAGCCTGCAGGTCACATCACAAAATCATTCACTTACAGCTCTGCAGTTAAGCAAGGATTTGCATGTATCTCAGTGCAGAAACATCAGCAACACCCAGGCAAGGCATGGGAGTATTGTTTTATGGAGGAACAAGTTCAGCATTTATGGTAGTAACATTTTCTTAAAATTCATGAGTTGGTTGTGACAAGAAATGTTGCCAAACTATGAGGTATGGATAAACAAAAGAAAAAAAGTTTGAACATAAGAAATTGCCATACTGGGTCAGACCAAGGGACTATCAGGCCCAGTATCCTGTTTCCAACAGTGGCCAATCCAGGCTACAAGTACCTGGCAAGTACTCAAACACTAAGTAGATCCCATACTGATGCCAGTAATAGCAGTGGTTGTTCTCTAAGTCAACTTGATTAACAGCAGTTAATGGACTTCTCCAAGAACTTCTCCAAACCTTTTTTAAACCCAACTACATTAACTGCACTAACCACATCCTCTGGCAACAAATTCCAGAGCTTAATTGTGCATTGAGTGAAAAAGAATTTTCTCTGATTAGTTTTAAATGTGCTACTTGCTAACTTCATGGAGTGCCCCCTAGTCCTTCTATTATCCGAAAAAGTAACTAACTGATTCACATATACATGTTCTAGACCTTTTATGATTTTAAAGACCTCTATTATATCCCCCCTCAGCCGTCTCTTCTCCAATCTGAATAACCCTAACCTCTTTAGCTTTTCCATCCCCTTTATCATTTTTGTCGCCCCTCTCCGTACCTTTTCCAGTGCAACTATATCTTTTTTAAGATGCAGTGACCAGAATTGTACACAGTACTCAAGGTGCGGTATCACCATGGAGCGATACAGAGGCATTATGACATTTTCCATTTTATTCATCATTCCCTTCCTAATAATGCCTAACAGTGTTGCTTTTTTGACTGCTGCAGCACACTGAACCGATGATTTCAATGAATTATCCGCTTTGATGCCTAGCTCTTTTTTCCTGGGTGTAGCTCCTACAATGGAACCTACCAATGTGTAACTACAGCATGGATTATTTTTCCCTATATGCAACACCTTGCTCTTGTCCACATTAAATTTCATCTGCCATTTGAATGCCCAATCTTCTAGCCTTGCAAGGTCCTCCTGCAATTTATCACAATCCGCTTTTAACTACTCTGAATAATTTTGTATCATCTGCAAATTTGATAACCTCACTCGTCGTATTCCTTTCCAGATCATTTATAAATATATTGAAAAGCACTAATCCAAGTACAAATCCCTGAGGCACTCCACTGTTTACCCTTTTCCACTGAGAAAATTGACCATTTAATCCTATTCTGTTTCCTGTCTTTTAACTCATTTGTAATCTATGAAAGGACACCGCCTTCTATCCCATGACTTTTTAGTTTCTTAGAAGCCTCTCATGAGGGATTTTGTCAAACGCCTTCTGAAAATCCAAATGCACTACATCTACTGGTTCATCTTTATCCACATGTTTATTAACCCCTTCAAAAAAATGAAGCAGATTTGTGGGGCAAGACTTGTCTTGGGTAAATCCATGCTGACTGTGTTCCATTAAACCATGTCTTTCTATATGTTCTGTGATTTAATTTAATTTGATTTATATTCCGCTTTTCACACTTTTTTTCAGCACTTCAAAGTGGATTACATTCAGGTACTGTAGATATTTCTCTATCCCCGGAAGGCTTACAATCTAAGTTTGTACCTGAGACAATGGAGGATAAAGTGACTTGCTCAAGGTCACAAGGAGCAACAGCGGGACTCAAACCCTGGTCTCCTGATTTGTAGCCCACTGCTCTAACCATTAGGCTACTCCTCCACTCCATGCCACTGATTTAGATCTTTAGAATAGTTTCCACTATCTTTCCCGGCACTGAAGTCAAGCTCACTGGTCTATAGTTTCCCAGATCGCATCTGGAGCCCTTTTTAAATATTGGGGTTACATTGGCCATCCTCAGTCTTCAGGTATAATGGATGATTTTAATAATAGGTTACACATTTTAACTAATAGATCAGAAATGTCATTTTTTAGTTCCTTCAGAACCCTGGGATGCATACCATCCAGTCCAGGTGATTTGCTACTCTTTAGTTTTTCAATCTGGCCTACTACATCTTCCAGTTGAAAAGATTAGACCTTCAATTCAATGCATTATCAAGATATTTTACCTCTTGAAAAGTATATTAATCCAAACACAATATCCAGTTCTGTACTTTTATCAGGACATGGCATACAAAATTCATCTTTCATGCATTTACATCTAGAGGTAGTTCGGAGCACTTTACACTAACTATGAATGATAATTACTAACCCAAAACAAAGGATATTTTTTTAATTTGCATAAGAATGTTTGTCAAATGCATATATGCAATATATAATGTTTATTTCATCCAGTCTGGCATGTTTAATCATTAATGGTTAAGAGCCTTGACTACGGAGTGAGAGAGGACGCTTTGAGCTTTGCGGTCCTGTGCAAGCCGCATGCCAGGAGAGAGCGGCGATATCCAACATCAGCCTATCATCCTTTCCTGGTTTTCATTATGCCGGCTGATTTCAAATCCAGGGGTTCCCCCCATAAAAAAATCTTGTGCTGAGCCGCACCTCTAGGTGCCAGAATGCTGATTGTCCTATTTCCTACAGTCTACTCATCAATATGGATAAGAAATGAAAAGGATCTGTACGAGCTTTCCCATCTGGGCCTGCTCCTCCTTCCTCACTCACTCAATTGACTTTTGGCTTGTTTACTGAGCAGAGTTCAGTGCCTGGGGTTTTGGAGCATGGAGGCACTGCTGCTCCCTTGGAGTCATTGGACTCCTTTAGCTCGGGTGGTCTCACTCCAGCTCAGGTTTCTCATTCCCCTTTGTCTGGTTTAGGAGGAGAATTTGGAATAGATACTTCTACTCCATTATCTCCCCATGATGGGCTAATTCCAGCAACTGAAGCGTCAGAGAATGTAGCTCCATCACAGAGTGAATATATTTGTTCCATCAAACCTGAAGTATTCACTCTTGAAGTTCTTTGGAATGCCATCTCCAAAATGGAACAGTCCCTTACAGTCAAAATGGACTCTGTGCTAGCAAATTTGGGATCTACATCCCACCTGGTTGATGATCATTCTCAAGTTATTAGGGGTATGAATGATAAGATTAATTCTACTGAGGGGAAAATGTTCAGTATTACAACATTGTAATGCATCTTTGGTTAAAGACAATTTAATGTTTCATTTTAGAGCGGAACATTTGGCAAACTTACCTCCTAGGTTAAATCTTTGATTTTTTAAAAAGATTATGCTGGAAAGATTTTACTTGGATTTCGTAATGTTATCTCAAGAATCTTTACCTAAATTTGCCTTAGTTTACGATATACCAGATTGGGGGCAGAGGGCTGCCACGGAGGGCATGTCAACCAACTTCCCCAATGCAGTGTAGCACTGAAATGTTGGAATCGGCCACTTCTATTGTCACATTCTTTCAAGAATCTGACAAGCAATTAACCATGAGGTTTTTTTTTTTCTAAAAGACAAGCTTTGTTCATGGGGAAGAAAATTGCTGTTTTCCCTGATGTGGTCAGGGAAACACAATTTAAAAGAATAAAGTTTCTTGCTTTAAAGCTCAGTTCTTTCTTAAATACCTATGCATATTCCATATTACATTCAGGGTAATATGCAAGGTGTATTTTCTTTGATCCCTTGTAGCTTGAGACCTTTCTACAAAACAGGGAGGTTTCTGTTGAATTACTTCTGGATGAGACAATATATAAAAATGCTTTGCTTAAATTTGGTTTCTTTTTGTACTCTCATCTCCCCCTCTATATGGACTAACTTCATATCAATCATGTATTTGTTTGTTTCTTATAGTTATTGTTCTTTGTGTTCTTTCAAACTGATATGACCGATATGTGTTTCTTATTCAAGATCTCTTGAATATATTATTTGAAATAAAATAAAAAGATAAAATTTAAAAAAGAGCCTTGGCTGCACATTACGATATTTTGAAAATCTGGAGAAGTATTTTATTGATTCTTCTGCATATCTGACTACATTTAAACCTTTTTGACATTCTTCTTCAATACCATAGAAAGTTTTAAAAAAGTTTTGGTACAAATGCACTTGGAAATAGCACTGAATGATAACATAGAAGCACATTCTACGCCATGGGGCTGCATTTGCAAATTTTGCCAATGTTCTGTCTTACTCAGTAAGCCAAGCATAAGCATACAGAGTAAGATGCTCATTTTGTAATAGGATATTGGTACATCCATCTTCTCAGATGCCAGGGTAGAGGATCGCTTTACACGATTACTGGTTTCTCACCTGTTCATCCATCTTCACCAGAACAAGGGCTGTGTAATTCATTATGGAGATACCAAGTCGGGGTGTGAAATACCCGATCACCCGTAGCAACCAAGAATTGACAGTCGAGTTATGCTTCTTTGCAAAAAAAAAAAAAAAAAGCAGGTTTCGCTGGATTTTGTTTTCAGCTCTTCCGAAAATATGAAGACAGCCACATGGGATCCGAGAGAAATCAGACAGATTTCTTGAGTGGGAGAAATCTGAAATATCCATCAAACTCGAACCAGGCTAACACCGTCCGGCTCAAGTTTGACTTCTTTGCACATCTCTAGAAAAGAGCATTGTCTAGTGCAGTCACCTGTAACTAGAAGGAAAGAGTGGCAGTTGTGCAGGGTCTGGGGAAAACCAACTCTGCTCTGTCCAGACAGGAGGAGAGAGTGCGGCAGCATCAGAGGGAAAGGGGAAAACCATTGCTCCCTGCTAAAATCTGAAGCTGCCACAGCACAATTGCTCCTACCTTCACCACTGAGTAGAAAAAGAACTTGAGAGAAAGTGGCTGTGGAATGAAAGTAGGGAGTTAGTGAAGAGAGAGTAATGGGGGGGGGGGGGGGGGTGGAATCTTTACTAGTTTCTCTACCCTTAATAGCAGACGCACCAGTTCTCTACCTGCCTCCTTGCTTCTGAGTGCAATTTATTTTAGGCTAGTTCAATTGGACCTGATATTTCACACCCTGCAGTACCATCCTTCATCTTCTGTATATGTCCTTATTACAGAAGCCCTGGTTCTCTTATCTCACTGGAGCAAGATCCACGTAGGTATTTTTACAGATGCACCAGCCCATTCAATTGCATTACAGGAAGATTAGTGAGTATAGAGGTTAGCACTGGAGAAAAATCTAGAGCAGGACTTCCCAAAGCTTTAGCCAATGTGACCCCATTTTAGCATTTGAAAATTCACATGACCCCAAAAGACAACCAAAACATATCATCAGGAGGTGTGGTTTCCCCTTTCAGCAATTACTCCACTCTGACCCTCACAGTATTCCAGCTCAGGGGCGGATTGGCCTATCGGGGGATCGGGCATCCCCCGGTGGGCCGGTCACGTGGTCTGTCGAGCGTGGCCGCGACAGAGCCGCGCTCAGCAGACCATGGGGTATCTCCTGGGCCGGCTTGGACGGAAAATCCTCGGGGTGATCTTTACCTGGAATCCGCCCCTGCTCCAGCTGATGCTCTGTTTTTACCTCCTCCCCTCCAGCGGATCCACTCTTACATCTCCTAGCTTCTTACCTCCCCAGTTCACCCCTTCAGCCCTTTTTTTTACCCCACCAGCCAATCTTCTTATCCCCAAGCCCTTCTTATAATCCCCAAAGATCCTGTCATCCATTTCCTCCTCACTCGCATCCCTTGTCCCCGCTCTATCATCTCCCAGCCTCACCACCTCCTCCCCAGCTCCTCTCCTATATCCTCGAGTCAATCTTCTTTCATTCCTCTTCTTATCCTTCATAACCAGTCACTCTTACAGCTGATCCAACTCTCAAAACCATCCTGCATCTGATCTTCCCCCTTCAAGCTCCCCCTTCTCTAAAACATCACCCTGGGTCAGGGCCAGCAGCAACGTTTTCCTTTAAGCCCCGGGCCAAAGCTGGATGACAAGGGTGAGATGAGAGGGCAGGCTGGTAACAGAGGCAATGTTTTTCTCCTGGGTAGCGTTCAGTGATGGGAGAGGAGTCATGGCAATCCTCACCACCAGCCCATGCATTTTCAGTCCTCCTCTCCCCTCGTTAAAGGTTCCAAGCCCGACAGTGATGTGTAAGTTTCAACCGGATTAATAATGAAAGTCAGCATGGGGGCCTGTGAGCCAGTGCAAGTTCACAGGCATTGCAGCATCCCTAGTCCCACCTTACAGAGGACTTCTGTTACCAGAGAAACTCATGAGAGGATGGAGCCACTGCAGGGCCTGTGCTAGCTCACTGGCCCCTGCTGCGGCGTCTGGTGCCTGTAGAGGATTGCCATTGGAAACCCCTTGGGACCCCCAACTGAAGGTTCTGTGACCACATTTGGGGTCCCGACCCACAGTTTGGAAAGTCCTGGTCTAAAGGCCAGGCTAAACGACTAAGCAAAATTATCTCAAAGTAATTTTGTGGATTTGAAGTTGGTGTTTTGTTTTGTTTTTGGAGGGGAGGGGCTAGAATTTTAAGTGAACAATTTATTTTAGTACAAATGATATTTAAAGGTTAAATTCTGTACAAAAATGAGCCAAAAATCCACAGTAAGGAAATGGAAAGTTCTAATCTATGTTACTATTTTATATATGTAGCTAGAGGTAAAAACAGCACAAAAATGATTGCATTGACCAATTTAATCAGCCAGGGGTAAATTCTGCAGAAATTCTGTGACAAATTTCATAAATTTGCCTACAAGTATATGCAGATCATACCCACTCATTTTTTTTTTTTAATTGTAACTCATTTTAGAAATGATTCTTTAAAAGTGGTTCTCAACCCAGTCCTCAGGACACACCTAGCCAGTCAGGTGTTAAGGAGATCCACAATGAATATGCAGATCTCCCTCATGCATATTCATTGTGGATCTCCTGAAAACCTGACTGGATAGGTGTGCCATGGGTTTGGACCTGCTTTAAAATACATTTCTTTTATCTAGTGTGTCTGAATCTCTTTTTCTTTTTCGAGTTTCTCTCACTTGTCAAGATTTTTTTTTTTTTTTTAATTTTCATTCCTTTTTGTCTCACTACCTGTTTTCTCTCTTCCCTCTCATTTTACCCTGCCCTCTTACTACAGCTTATTTCTCCCTCCTCTAAAGTCACTCTCTTTCTTTTGGCTGCCTCTGCTCTCCCAGACTCTTCTTTTCATCCTCCTCTCCTGTTCTTCACCCTAATCAGCTATCCACTCACTTCCCTCCTACCCATTTCACTGGGCCTAGTTTTCATCCTTCTCTCCTGTTCTTCACCCTAATCAGCTATCCACTCACTCATCCCATTCCCTCGTACCCATTCACTGGGCCTCGTTTTCATCCTTCTCTTCCCCCACTGCATCCGTTTGCCACTCTGACTCTAGTATCACATTGTCCAGCTGTTGAGGGGCCCTGAGGTGCTGACAGGACCTCTGGGATGCAGGTGAGGAGAGACTTCAATGGCTTGGGTGGCATCAGCGTGAGGGAGGAAGAGTGAGGTAGTCTTGCAGGTCCCTTGGAGGAGGAAGAATGTGACGGCAGGGATATTGGCGGTAGCAGCCCGGCTGAAGACTCCTTGGTGGTTATTAGCAGCAGGACCCCTGGCTTCCAAACAAGAGATAACGTTCTGCGGCAGCAGACGACGGAAGCTGTCAGGGCCATGCAATGGCAGAAAACAAGAGACCCTGTTTACAAGGCTTCTAGGTACAGCTCAGATTGTCTGCCTGTAAAATATGATTAACAACCCAGGCTGTTAAACCTTTTTTTTTTTTAACCCCCCCCCCCCCCCCCGTACGAGTAACACACAGGACTAAGACCTTAAGAGGGAGAAATCTTTTAGGGTGGGTATAATCAGTATCTACAGCGCCAAAACCAAACCTGTTAATGCTAATCTACTCCTACTCTCTCCTCTGTCTCATAAGCTCCTTGTAATGGTTTTACTAAAATCCCCTTTTCATGGAACGGATCCCAGCTGGACGTTTTGGGCCTTGGCGGCTGGAGCACACAATGCGTTGCCCTGCAGGTCTCTTTAAAGAGCCCAACAAAGCTCTCTAGTCGAGTGGAAAATGTGCTGCAGGCCCAGAGGGTTTAGCTCTGCAGTCATTTTCCAGGGATTACTGGGATACACTGGAAACCTGGCCATGGTCCTTCCCCACCCACCGTCCTCTTCTCTCTCCCCACCGCCTTACCCATCCGTCTTGTGTTAGGAAGGGTGCACCTCCGATCACCTACTATTGCCACCACAAAATAAAAAAAAAAACAAACCCCTGTTACAGTCAGCCAATTATCATCCGGCCTCTTTCACAGCACCTCGATAGGACAGAGTCTTACTGAAGTTACTAGGGTACTTCCCCCGTCCCCACTATCACTTCTGTAGCGAGGCTGGAGTAATGCAGATTACGTTGTACTGGATCATGACAAGACGTCCTTATAGCCAAAACTTTTGTCTGTGCTCAGTCTTATTTACCTGAGTAATATTTGGAGCCTGGGACCGTGCTCCCGGCACAGCAGCAGCTTCTGTTATGAACAATGCTATTTACCCTGCCCGCCAACAATTCTCGGGCAGGATGCTAACCCGGGCCCATGAGAAACACTATACAGCAGGAGGAGACGGGTTTGCACTAGAGGCGAGGCCGGGGCCATGCTAGGAAATTAGATTCCAACCACACATGAAAGAACCTCCTGCATGTTTGTGCTTTCCAGAGACCTTAGGAAAAGTAAAGACACAACAAATTGGCGAGGAGGCTGACTGGGAAAAGAGAGGGGAAAAAAAAAAAAAAAAAAGAGGATCCTGCTGTGCTGATTGATAGAGTGGAAATCCTTGGGAGCCTCCAAGGCGTGCGAGGAAAGCTGGTGGCTCCTGCAAGTGCTGCTAGTGGAGCTCAGAGAAATCAACAAAGCGAGCAGAAGAAGAGGGCGAGCTGCTTGCAGGCGGCGCTAGGACTGCAGATCAGGATCTGGAAACGGACAAACCTGCAGCAAAATGGAAGCATTTCACATGGGGGAGAGAAGCGAGCAAGAAAGGCTTGACCTTTATTTTGAGGAACTGGTAATAATAAAAAAAAAAAAAAGAGCTATTTTTATTCACTGCACATGGTGGAAAAACCATACAGCTTGATGATTAAGACCTTTGCCTCTCCAAATGGTCCAATGCCGAAAACGTGTGTTGAAACTCGCGCGCCGGTTGCAGAGCATCCAACTCCCCTACACACTGCACAAATTGCTGAAAGGTTCAGATTTCATCCGAGAAAACAAAAAGGGGGGGGTGAACTGGTTAAAGAATTTGGCAGAGCACAGAAAGCTGGCAGAGCCTTGCCAGTTTGAACAGTTTTGGAGGAATCTGTGCATGTTAGATCCGTGGGTGGGCTGACGGATAATGGGGTACGAAACATTGTTTGTAGATGTAGCTTTGACTCTAGAAACAGGCTGTTGGAAAAGCAATCAGCCATGAATCTGCAAAGGAAGAGAGACATGATCAAGAGAACTGCAGTACTGGAAGGAAACCTGCTCAGCTGATGAATGCCCCTCCAACTCCAACCCTCTTCCCCGTGTCACCCCACCCTCCATCCAAAAAAAAAATAAAAAATCAAATGCCACCGAGAACTTTGACACATTAGCTAGATATAAAAAAAAGAAGACAACTGTTCTTGGACCCTTAGGCAAAGTAGTAGTGCTGTTGCTGTGTTATTCCACTTTGAAATATAGAAATAAAATGTTCAAACAAGCTGTAAATGGCAGCTTAAGTTAACCTAAAAGGTAATACCTGCAACTTATCTGTTGACTTTTATTCAGTCCTGGATTTGCCAATAGGCCCACTAGGTCTGTGCTTAAGCTGCCAAAACCCTGGAAGCAGCAGGCCCGCTCAAAATTTACTGCCTTCCAACTGCTCTGAATTTCATTCAGCAGAAAACAGCCCTCTGCATCCTCTTGCAAGCCCTACCCTCTGCTTCCAGGCATCATGAGAGGAACAGGAGGGGAGGGGATGAGGCTAGAGCACAGAGCAAAGAAGAGCTGCTCTGCTCCCTAATCCAGTCCCTCCCATCCTGTGTGTGTGTGTGTTTGGGGGGGGGGGGGGGAGGGGGCAGTAGCAGCACCAACAATGTGGCAAAAAACCTAAACACATAATTAAGTTATTTCTACATAGGAAAGAGAAACAAAATAATAATATAGGAAACAAAGTAAAGTAAGACATATGAATTCACATTGCGCAAAATACAGAAGCCACTTAAAATGGTTAAGGGGGCAATTTTCATACTACCCACATAGCTGCAAAGTCCATGGCTACTTTTTCCCCCCCATAGTCTTTGCACCAAATTTCAGAGTAAAAAAAATAAATGCTTTTTTTTTTCCCACTTTGAAAATTCCCAAGAAAAAAAAAAGTAACCGGCAGAGATTTGCAGCTGCTTTTTCCGTGGATACTTTTCTGACCCATAGTTTTAAAAATCCAAATGCGCATCATTTTCTACCCTCCACCTAACCCCCATCCTGGGAATGCCGCCACTAAAAATGTGGGTCTAGGTCCAGACGTTGTGGAAGAACTCACGCTCGTTTACTCAGATACAAGGATGGGGAATTTCCGACGAAGCAGACTCAAGACATTTTCATTCTGTCCTACAGAGATATTTTCCCCCCTACATAATTTTTTGCACTCCCCTGAACGTAGGCCAACTTGAGGCCATAAAAGACAGCAAGCAGAATTCTGCTTAAGGCAGAGATTCAAAACATTCCTGTAAATAGTCTATTTTTGCTTATGCAGACTGTCGAATCCAACAAGCCCTGACAAAAACTATAACTGAAGCACAGAGTGAAAAGCAACCAGCGGTAAAGGGAAGAGATATGGGGTGAATCAATAAACTTGCTAACCGAGAAAGCGTACAGGGAAAAGTTTAACATGCCTGGATGTCCCAGGCTATGCAATGCTTGTAACTGGAAAAGTGAAAGCATCAACAATTTATGAAAATCAAAGGGCAAGGACACTCTCATATGTGGTTTAGGGGATGGAGCCTGCCGGGTAGAAATTGGCTCACTTTTCTTTGCTTAAACTGGCATTAGATTAAATCTGTATGACAGTGATAAATTGCTCTCAAAATACAGAGTGTTTGACAATCAGCTGGATACCATAGCCATGAAAGTAAAGGAAGCTTGCATGTAAAGGAAAATTATGTGCCTACACTTTTTCAAGTTCTGCCTTCTGCACACGCATCCTAAAAAAATGAACAAGAGGGCAAAGCATGCAGAGACACTGCTTTGGAAATGCTTTCCAACACAGATTTGTAGCAGGAGTGGGTGTGGGTGGGTGGATTTGTAATGGTATTCCTGGGGAGGTGGAGGGTATAGGAAGAGTATATATGTGTGAGATGGGGATGTGTCTGTGTGTGTGCGCGTAGAGGGGGCTCTTTAGGGGTATGAAAAGTGTGTTTATATGTGAGAGGGTAAGGGGCTGTATGGAGATGTGTACGGGGAGCTATGAGGTGCGTATATTTTGGGAGGTATGGCTATGTGTGTGTAGTTATGGGGTGTGATTGTGAATCTGTGTTTGTGGAGGGGTGTGTGGATGGGTGGGGGATTGTATGGGTGTGTCTGGGGAGTTGTGCGCATGAGGGATATGGAGGAGGAGGTGTATGTATATGTGGGCAATGTGGGTGGGCGTGTGTGCAGGTATTTGAGAGGGATACATGTGTGTGTTTGGGTGGAGGTTCTGGGAAGGGAGGTTGTGGAATGTGTGTTTTTTCTGGGGATATGTTTGTGTGTAGGTAGTGGTTGTGGCTGCAGCAGGTATGGATGTGTGGGGATAGATGTCTTGGAAGGTGCCTTTTGAGACCATCTGTCACCAGCTGCATCAGTGATATTCCATATCTCTCGAGATGTGTATGAGTAGGTGTACTGGGGACAGGTATGTACAATGTAAATATGTGAAGGGTGCAGGTGGGTGTGGGGGTATAGTAATGTGAGAGTGTGAAGGGCTATACAAAAGAGAACCCCAGAATACCTTAAGGGACTGGATCCAGATATCTGGCCCAGTCAACCTTAAGTCTGAGACAGCAGGGAATTCTGTTCTGAGAGGAGGACCCTGGGAAGGTATATATAAAAAAAAAATCCAAAAAAGCCCAATCTGAGGTAACTATATGAAAGCCAAGCCAAAAAATCACACCACAATGTTCCTCAGTATAATATTTTTTATACTGAATTAGCTATTTGTGTAGGACCTTCATGGGAACAACTTTGAGCATACAGACAAGATGTGTGTCCTTCTGGTCCACTTTTCTTTAATTTATTCAACTCATTTCTATGTATTCATTTCTTTATCTTTTTTGCTTTTTCTTAAAACACAGTCCCAACCCGTGAAGAGCTTAATTGTGCACTGAGTGAAAAAGAAATTTCTCCAATTTGTTTTAATTGTGCTACTTGCTAACTTCATGGAGTGCTCCCTAGTCCTTGTATTATCTGAAAGAGCAAATAACTGATTTGCATTTAGCCATTGAAGTCCTTTCATGATCTTATAGACTTTTATCACATCTCCCTGCAGCCATATCTTCTCCAAGATGAACAGCCCTAAACTCTTTAGCCTTTCCTCATTATCATTTTTTTCCATTTACATTTTTATTGTGTCTAATACTCAAAGGATCTATTCATCAACAGTAATAAGCAAATTGAATATAACCGGAACAATTTTACAATCTTCTATGCATTTATCCCTCCTCCAATACCCCCCCCCCCATTCATATATGTAACATTACAAAAGCATATAGAGCATATAGAAAGACATCGTTTAATGGAAAACAGTCAACATGGATTTACCCAAGGGAAGTCTTGCCTAACAAATCTGCTTCATTTTTTTGAAGGGGTTAATAAACATGTGGATAAAGGTGAACCGGTAGATGTAGTGTATTTGGATTTTCAGAAGGCAATTGACAAAGTCCCTCATGAGAGGCTTCTAAGAAAACTAAAAAGTCATGGGATAGGAGACTATGTCCTTTCGTGGATAACAAACTGGTTAAAAGACAGGAAACAGAGAGTAGGATTAAATGGTCAATTTTCTCAGTGGAAAAGGGTAAACAGTGGAGTGCCTCAGGGATCTGTACTTGGACCAGTGCTTTTCAATATATATATATATATATATAAATGATCTGGAAAGGAATACAACGAGTAAGGTTATCAAATTTGCGGATGATACAAAATTATTCAGAATAGTTAAATCACAAGCAGACTGTGATACATTACAGGAGGATCTTGCAAGACTGGAAGATTGGGCATCCAAATGGCAGATGAAATTTAATGTGGACAAGTGCAAGGAGTTGCATATAGGGAAAAATAACCCTTGCTGTAGTTACACGATGTTAAGTTCCATATTAGGAACTAGCACCCAGGAAAAAGATCTAGGCATCATAGTGGATAATACTTTAAAAGTGTCAGCTCAGTGTGCTGCAGCAGTCAAAAAAGCAAATAGAATGTTAGGAATTATTAGGAAGGGAATGGTTAATAAAACGGAAAATGTCATAATGCCTCTATATCGCTCCATGGTGAGACTGCACCTTGAATACTGTGTACAATTCTGGTTGCCGCATCTCAAAAAAGATATAGGGGGAGAAGGTGCAAAGAAGGGCAACCAAAATGATAAAGGGGATGGAACAGCTCCCCTATGAGGAAAGGCTGAAGAGGTTAGAGCTGTTCAGCTTGGAGAAGAGATGGCTGAGAGGGGATATGATAGAGATCTTTAAGATCATGAGAGGTCTTGAACGAGTAGATGTGAATCCGTTATTTACACTTTTGAATAATAGAAGGACTAGGGGGCATTCCATGAAGTTAGCAAGTAGCACATTTAAGACTAATCGGAGAAAATTCTTTTTCACTCAATGCGCAATAAAGCTCTGGAATTTGTTGCCAGAGGATGTTGTTAATGCAGTTAGTGTAGCTGGGTTCAAAAAAGGTTTGGATAAGTTCTTGGAGGAGAAGTCCATTAACGGCTATTAATCAAGTTTACTTAGGAAATAGCCACTGCTATTAATTGCATCAGTAGCATGGGATCTTCTTAGCATTTGGGTAATTGCCAGGTTCTTGTGGCCTGGTTTGGCCTCTGTTGGAAACAGGATTCTGGGCTTGATGAACCCTTGGTCTGACCCAGCATGGCAATTTCTTATGTTCTTAAAAGGAAATCAGCATATATGTACAATAATTATTAGTACATGAAAAAGTGAATAAAGTTATGGAGAAGAAATTGGAATAAAGATCCAATAATTACAACAGGAAACAGTGAATGTCCTCAGGAATTTAGTCAATACCTTAAACAAAAAACATTAAATATATCAGATCCCTAAAAAATCTCTGATATATAAGCTACATTGGAAAAAGGATGATTTCTCATTGGAATACATCATGACTATGGTCTTCACTGAACTTTCTTCCATATTATGTAAGGGAACCATATCTGGTCAAACTTATGAAGAGAATGATTCTTAACAGCTGTAAATTTGTTCAACTTGTACACACATTCTAATCTTTTGAGAACCTCTGATAAAGAGGGCACATCTTTCTTCTTCCAGTGGGATGCTACTTCACATTTAGATGCTATAAATGCTTGTTGTGTTAATAACCATTTATCTACTGAGATACTCAATACAGCACTCTTAGGAGTCTTTTCTCTCACAAGACCTGTGATGTCCTTTACCAAAGAAAAAAATCTGTCCCAAATAAACTAAAAATGGGGCATTCCCAAATATGAAAAAATGAGCCCTATGTATCCATAGACTCTCCAACATTTGTCAAAGCTATTGAGATATGCTTTATGCAATCTCTCTAGAGTTAGATACCAGTAGAGAAGAAACTTGTATTCATTCTCCAGAATAGATGTATAGACAGAACTCTTCTTCACATGTAAAATTAAGTCCCATTCGTCTTCAGAAAGAGATGCTCCCAGGACTTTATCTCATGCCATTATATCTGATGGCGAAGACTGTGGGTCTTTATTAAGTATGGCATATATTTTTGAAATGGAACCTTTCAGTTTATCTGCATTATCACAAAAATATTCAAAATATGTTTTACCCAAAACCAAATTTTCCTTAATCATTGGGGATCTCAAGACGTGGCTTATTTGTATGTATAGTTAATGATCTATTACCGACATGAAATTTCTCATTTAGCATTTAAAGCTAAAAATGTTCCCACTACCCCATAGTTTTTCCATAGTGGTTATTCCTTGTTCCCTCCAAGAATGAAAATATTTCAAGATCATATACCAGGTTGAAAATTTGCATTGTGATATAAGGATGAACTATAATAATATGTTCTTTGCCCCACTATTTTAGATTACCATTGAGACCATATGTTTACTGTATTAGACTTAGTAGGAGCAATAGACTCAGTTGATCTCCACATATGCTTTATTGCTATGTCATAGCCCATAATGGCATAACTCCTATTAGAACCTTTTCCAGTATCATCCATTGCTTTTCCTCCAATTATTTGTTCCAATCAACAATAGCTCGCATTTGATCTGTAGCATAAAACCATAAGAGGTTCAGAGCTCCCAGGCTCCCTCTTATTTTAGGAATGAATAGCTACCCTAAGAGGCCATATTCTTCAAATGAAACTGAAAATCCTCTTTTGCCATAATTTTAATATCTGATTGGAAACATAAATTGGTAATGTCTGAAACATATAACATAGTCGAGGTAAAATATTAATTTTTCCGATGCTATTCGTCCCATCTAAGAAAAATTGAGTCCCTCCTATTTCTCTCTTTGAATATTTTTTGTATTAGAGGAGTATAGTTATTTCATGATGCTCTACTATATTGTTGCTCAATTGTGTCCTTAAATATTTAATTTGTTTGCTTGCCCATTTGAAATGAAAATACTGTTTTAACTTGGGTAATTGCTCTTCTGGGACAGAAACATTCAGAATTTCCAACTTTTTCAGGTTCATCTTGAACCCCAAGCTTATACTACATTGATCCATCTCTACCACTGCCCCAACTAAGGATTGATTTGGGCCATATAGAGTAAACAATATGTCATCAGCAAAGAGGGACAGTCTGTAAGCTGTTTTGCCAATAGAAACACCCTTTATGGTTTCTTTTGCATGTATCCGTATCACTAATGGCTCTAGGAATATGGCAACAAGAAGTGGAGAAAAAGGACATCCTTGATGAGTACCACTATGTACTATGAAAGAATCCCCCACTAACTTTCACACAGGCTTGAGGATGGTCATATGGCTTCTGAATCAATTGAATAAAGTGCTTTTCAAAATTCATTTGTCCAAGAGTTTTAAAGAGAAATGCCCAGTGAACCATGTCAAACGCTTTTATCTGCGTCTACAGAAAGCAGCACTATTGGGATGCATTCTCCCTTGACCCACCATACAATATCTATTATTTTACGAACATTATCTGCTGTCATTCAGCCAGGAATAAATCCTGCCTGGTATAAGTGAATCAGAGGAGAAATCACCTTATTCAATTGATCCACCATAACCTTTAACTAGGATTTTAAGGTCAACAACTGAGAAGCGGTATAGGCTTTGCTATAACTGTTATTCCTGCTAAGTTAGCACCTGCTAACACTGCTAAGTTAGCACTGCTAAGTTAGCACCTGTCTCCAAGTGTGTATCATTTAAGCACCTGCTAACTTACCCCCATTGAGGACGAAGTTAAAACATTTTCATCATAACAGATAGTAAACAATGGGCAAACCACTTATAAAACTTATCAGTAAAGCTATCCAGCCCCAGAGACTTTCCAACTTTAAGATTTTTTATTACCTGCATGACTTCCATCGTTGTTATTTCCTGGTCTAAGAATCTTTTACTCTCATCTGGTAAATGAGGCAATTTTGTATTCAGTAAGTAGGATTCAGTGTCAGAGACATTAATGGTATCATCCTTACTGTATAATTCACCATTAAATTGTGTAAATCAATCTCTAATGCTCATAGTGGATAATAATATATTCTCTTCTCTACTTTTGAAGTTGACTATCTGATTTGGGATACTACAGTTTTCAGTCTTCATGCTAGCATCTTGCCAGCTTTATTTCCCCATTCAAAATTAATTTGGTTAGTTATTTCCAGAAGGTGGGCTAAACTATCTAGAACTAGTAATATAAGATCATCTCTAGCTTTAGATAATTGCTTATAAATTGCTTGTGATAGATACATTTATGCAATCTCTCCAGGGAGGTAATCCTGGCCAACAATGCTTATATAACATTTTCTCTCTCTCTTTTTTCATAGGACGTCCTTGAAATTAATTTTTCCGAACCACCGCCTTTAAACAATCCCAAAGCATCGTTGGGGATATATCATCTCGATCACTGAACCTAATATATTCTATTTCCTCTGATAATTGTGTGTAGTATGAATCATCATCAAAGTGTCATTAAGTTTCCAAAATTGTCTCCCTTTGTTACATTTAGAGAAATCAGGCAGTCCAGATAGGGGCAGGGACTGACCATGTGATCAATCCAATTTCTGCATCCACCACTTGATTGATCAAAATTTTGTCCACCAAAATGAAGTCAATTTGGGAAGAAGAGTTATGTGATTTGGGGAAAAAGGTATAATTCCTAGTAGATGGATGGCACTGTCTCCAAGTGTGTATCATTTTCTTCCACCCAACGTCCTATTTCAATTACTTCTTCATGAAATTCAGCCATCATGTTCATAATCTTGTTTGTTAGCCCACAATTATTTCCTCAATTTACAGAGCCACTCTCTAAATTCTGAGCAGGCTGGAACATCTTCCCCCCCCCCCCCCAACCCCCTGAGTTTGACTCCATACCAACATGCTCACAGTTTATTTCTGGTAGGTGTAGGCCTACGGCCTTCTTTTTTACTGCCACCCGCATTAGCTTTAGAGCTTAATTTAGTTTAGGAGAATTGTTTAAAGTCCATTGATTTCTTATTAGCCATCTCTAGCGCTTACTCTATAATGGGCTGTGCCACAAAATAATATTAGCTGCAGATGCCAATTACAATCAGTAGATTATGCTCGGGGGGAGTGAGCTCAAATTCAGACCTCCATCCAGGCTGATGATGTCACTTCCTTGCCCCCCTTTAACATTTTGGTCGTCTTTCTCTGTATTTTCTGCAGTGCAACTATATCTTTTTCGAGATGAGGTGACCAGAATTGCACACAGTACTCAAGGTGTGGTCTCACTATGGAGTGATACAGAGGAATTATGACATTTTCTGTTTTATTCACCATTCCCTTCATAATGATTCCTAACATTCTGTTTGCTTTTTTGACTGCTGTGGCACACTGAGCCAACAATTTCAATGTATTATCCACTATTGCCGTCTAGATCTTTTCCCTGGGTGGTAACTCCTAATATGGAACCTAACATTGTGTAATTACAGCAAGGGTTATTTTTCCCTATATGCATCACCTTGCACTTGTCCACATTAAATTTCATTTGCCATTTGGATGCCCAGTCTTCCAGTCTCGCAAAGTCTTTCTACAATTTATCACAATCCGCTTGTGATTTAACTCTGAATAATTTTGTGTGGTCTGTAAATTTGATCACCTCACTCGTCATACCCCTTTCCAGATCATTTATAGATATATTAAAAAGCACTGTTCCAAATGGAGATCCCTGAACACTCCACTATTTAATTATTTCCACTGAAAAAACTAATCATATGCTCTGTTCTGGACAGAAACTGACCAATGATCCTGAGGCAGCCTGGGGAACTTAGATTCTCCCAAGACTTAACTGTTTTCTTGAGTGCAAGGTGAGTGCAAGGTGATGCATATAGGGAAAAATAACCCATGCTATAGTTACACAATGTTAGGTTCCATATTAGGTGCTACTACCCAAGAAAGAGATCTAGGCGTCATAGTGGATATCACATTGAAATCTTCGGTTCAGTGTGCTGCGGCAGTCAAAAAAGCAAACAGAATGTTGGGAATTATTAGAAAGGGAATGGTGAATAAAACGGAAAATGTCATAATGCCTCTGTATCGCTCCATGGTGAGATCGTACCTTGAATACTGTGTACAATTCTGGTCGCTGCATCTCAAAAAAGATATAATTGCGATGGAGAAGGTACAGAGAAGGGCGACCAAAATGATAAAGGGAATGGAACAGCTCCCCTATGAGGAAAGACTAAAGAGGTTAGGACTTTTCAGCTTGGAGAAGAGACGGCTGAGGGGGGATATGATAGAGGTGTTTAAAATCATGAGAGGTCTAGAACGGGTAGATGTGAATCGGTTTTTTACTCTTTCGGATAATAGAAAGAATAGGGGGCACTCCATGAAGTTAGCATGTGACACATTTAAAACTAATCGGAGAAAGTTCTTTTTTACTCAACGCACAATTAAACTCTGGAATTTGTTGCCAGAAGATGTGGTTAGTGCAGTTAGTATAGCTGTGTTTAAAAAAGGATTGGATAAGTTCTTGGAGGAGAAGCCCATTACCTGCTATTAATTAAGTTGACTTAGATAATAACCACTGCTATTACTAGCAACGGTAACATGGAATAGACAGTTTTTGGGTACTTGCCAGGTTCTTATGGCCTGGATTGGCCACAGTTGGAAACAGGATGCTGGGCTTGATGGACCCTTGGTCTGACCCAGTTTGCAATCCATGAAAAGACATCGCCTCCTATCACATGACTTTTAGTTTTCTTAGAAGCTTCTCATGTGGGACTTTGTCAAATACCTTCTGAAAATCCAAGTACACTATATCTACTGGTTCACCTTTATCCATATGTTTATTCAACCCTCCAAAAAGTGTAGCAGATTTGTGAGGCAAGACTTCCTTTGGGTAAATCCATGCTGGCTGTGTCCCAATAAACCATGTCTATCTATATGTCTAAGACTTTATTCTTTAGAATAGTTTTTACAATATTTCCTGGCACTGTAGTCAAGCTCACCAGTTTATACTTTCCCAGCACACCCCTAGAGCCCTTTTTAAATATCAGAGTTACATTAGCCTCCCTCCAGTCTTCATGTACATGGATGATTTTAATGATAGGTTACAAATTACTAGTAATAAGTCTGAAATTTCATTTTTTAGTTCCTCAAGAACCCTGGAGTGTATACCATCCGGTCCAGGTGATTTGCTACTCTTCAGTTTGTCAATCTGGCCTACTACATCTTCCAGGTTCACCGTGATTTGGTTCAATTCATCCAAAACCTTCCCTTTCCTCAGATCGGTCAAGGTCCTCATTGATCTGGGATTTGCTGGAGTACAAATTTTAAAGGTGGACATGTTCTGGTGAAAATGTACCCTCTACATTCCCATGAAAGGGAAAAGTTAAGGTTCCCTAAGGTAGATGTGATGGTGTGTGCTGTCAACAAGAGGATAGGAAGATGGAATCAGTACTTAAGCAAACCTTGAGGCCTCAAATATGGCTCTGCAGGTGGCAGTGTTTAGTGGTATTGTGGCATTTTATGTTTGTCACAGCAAATAGCAAATGTTGCTTACCTGATGTAACAGGTGTTCTCACAGGACAGCAGGATGTTAGTCCTCACAAATGGGTGACATCGAGGATGGAGCCCACCACGGAAAACTTCTGTCAAAGTTTAAACAGAACTTTGACTGGCCCCTACTGGGCATGCCCAGCAAGGCACTGACCCTGCAGCCAGCAGGGGTCTCCCTTCAGTCTGATTTTCAAAGCTACAGGCAGTGCCTAAAAAGTAAAAACTAAAACGAACCCAACACCGCGGGGTGGCGGGCGGGTTTCGTGAGGACTAACATCCTGCTGTCCTGTGAGAACACCTGTTACATCAGGTAAGCAACATTTGCTTTCTCACAGGACAAGCAGGATGGTTGTCCTCACAAATGGGTGAGTACCGAGCTGAGGATGTCCTGACTTGCACCAAATGCACCCAATGACGTGCAACAGGCACTACAACTGGGGTGGAATTTGGTAAAGGGCATCCGCACCCTACCGGGAAGGTGGAAGGGTGTTGGTACATCACGTTGGAAAAAGGTTACGCAAGACAGATTGGCCGAAGATGGAGTCCTGTCTTCCAGCTTTGTCCAAACAATAGTGGGCTGCAAAGGTATGGAGAGAACTCCAGGTTGCAGCCCTACAGATGTCAGGAAACGGCACCGATCGAAGGTGTGCCACTGACGTCGCCATGGCCCTCACAGAGTGAGCTTTCACACGGTCTTGAAAGGGAATGCCAGCTTGTTGATAGCAAAAAGAAATGCAGTCCGCCAACCAGGAGGAAAGAGCCTGCTTACCCACAGGTTGTCCTAACTTGTTAGGATGGAAGGAGACAAACAATTGAGTGCTCTTCCTGTGAGCAACTGTACGGTCTAGATAAAATGCTAGAGCTCGTTTGCAGTCTAGGGTATGCAGAGTCTGTTCCCCGGAGTTGGAGTGGGGCCTGGGAAAAAAGATAGGTAGTATGATGGATTGATTAATATGAAACTCCGAAACTACCTTAGGTAAAAATTTAGGGTGAGTGCGGAGCACCGCCCGGTCCTGCAGGAGCTTAGTGTAAGGTGGATAGGTAACTAGGGCCTGCAATTCACTAACCCTGCGAGCTGAAGTGATAGCCAAAAGGAATAACACTTTCCATGTGAGATACTTTAACTCACAGGAGTGCAGAGGTTCGAAAGGAGGTTTCATTAGACGACCAAGAACCAGGTTAAGGTCCCAAGATGGGGCCGGAGGACGTAAGGGTGGCTTCAGATGGAGCAAGCCTTTAAGAAAACGTGTTACTAGGGGTTGTACTGAAATAGGGACACCCTGTACACCTTTATGGAAGGCGGCTACCGCACTGACATGCATTCTGATAGAAGAGGTTTTAAGACCTGATTCAGAGAGGTGCCATAAATAGTCCAAGAATTTGGAGATTGGACAGGAAAGGGGATCAAGGGACTGAGAAGTGCACCATGATGTGTACCTTTTCCATTTGTATGAGTAAGACTTTCTTGTGGAAGGCTTTCGTGAAGCTATCAGGACGCGAGAAACGGAATCTGAAAGGTTAAAAGGCTGAAGGACTAACCTTTCAACATCCATGCCGTCAGGGACAAGGCTTGGAGGTTGGGATGGAGGAGGCATCCGTCGTTTTGAGTGAGCAGATGCGGGTCCTTTCCCAGAGGAATGTGCCTGCGGATGGAGAGATCCTGGAGTATTGGAAACCATACTTGGCGTGGCCAGTAAGGTGCTATCAGGATCATGGTTCCCCCGTCCTGGCGTAGCTTCACGAGAGTCTTTGACACAAGAGGAAGTGGAGGGAATGCATAGAGCAGACCGGTTGTCCACTTGAGGGAGAATGCATCCCTCGGCCGAGAGTGCTGGCTCCGAATGAGAGAGCAGTAATCGTCCACTTTGTGGTTCTGAGGGGACGCAAAGAGGTCTATGCGGGGAGAACCCCACTTGTGAAACAGAGAGGTCGCTACCAGAGGATCGAGTGACCACTCGTGCGGTTGGAAGACACGGCTCAGCTGGTCTGCCAATACATTGTCTACTCCCGGCAGGTAAGTGGCCCTGAGGTACATGGAGTAGGAGAGGGCTTCCGCCCAGATCTGCGCAGCTTCCTGACACAGAAGGAAGGAGCCGGTGCCTCCCTGCTTGTTTATGTACCACATGGCCACTTGGTTGTCCGTCTGGATTAAGATTATCTGATGAAAGAGATGATCTTTGAAAGTGTGGAGCGCATAGCGGATTGCTCGAAGTTCCAGGAAATTGATCTGGTGTTCGGCTTCCTCTTTGGACCATAACCCTTGGGTTTGAAAGTCGTCCACATGGGCTCCCCAACCGATGTGAGAAGCGTCGGTGGTTAGGATTACTTGCGGATCCGGTGGAAGAAAGGGTAAGCCCTGAAGGAGGTTGACCTGAGTCGTCCACCAGGTTAAGGATAGGCGCAGCGCTTGTGTGACTGTGACTATGGAGGACAGAGGCTGAAAAGCTTGAATCCATTGGTGTCGTAGAGTCCATTGTGTTACTCTCATGGCTAGTCGGGTCATGGGAGTGACTTGAACCGAGGATGCCATGTGCCCTAGGAGAATGAGGAACTGGCGAGCCGTGGCAGTGTTCTGAGACTGGAGCTGGCGAGCCAGGGACATTAGGGTGTGGACCCTCTGAAGAGGAAGGTAAGCCTTTGCCTGTAAGGTGTCCAAGTCTGCCCCAATGAAGGATAAGGTTTGAGAGGGGACTAAGCAAGATTTCTCGTAATTGACGAGAAACCCTAAGGAAAGGAGTGTTTGAATTGTCAATTTTAGGGAGGATTGAGCTATCTGTTGGGTGGAGGCCCTGATTAGCCAATCGTCCAGGTATGGGTAGACGTGGACACCTTCCTTCCTGAGGAATGCTGCTACCACTACGAGACATTTGGTAAAGACTCGTGGGGCAGAAGCTAGACCGAAAGGGAGGACACGGTATTGATAATGGTCGTGGCCAACTAGAAACCGCAGATATTTGCGATGGGATTGTGTGATCGCAATGTGGGTATAAGCGTCCTTGAGGTCGAGAGAGCACAGCCAATCCCCTCTTTGTAGCAGAGGGAGCAGCGCACCTAGGGTTACCATTTTGAACTTCTCTTTTTGAAGGTATTTGTTGAGGGCTCGAAGGTCCAAAATGGGACGTAGTCCCCCCGATTTCTTTGGTATTAGGAAGTATCTGGAATAGAATCCCTTGCCTCGTTGAGAGGGAGGAACAGGTTCTATAGCATTTGATTGCAGAAGAAGGGATACTTCCTGTTGTAATTGAGCCAAATGGGTGGATAGACTCCACGCTTGAAGAGGCGGGAGGTCTGCCGGAAGAGTTATGAAGTTGAGGTGGTAACCCTGTGCGATAATTGTTAGCACCCACTGATCTGAGGTGATCTGCAACCAAGGTTGTAGAAAATGGTACAGTCGACCTCCTACAGGGATGTCCGGAAGAGGGGTTTGGCATGTGTTCCCTACAGGGGAGTCAAAGGCCAGCCGCAGGCCCAGGAGGAGGGGCTACAGTAGGCCTTTGTTTCCTAGGCTGACGCGGCTGAGGCCTAGTAGAGGATCGAGCTGGACGAGGCCTGGCCGATGGAGGGTAATAACGGCGTGGTCGAAAGAATGACTTCTTAGAGTCTTTCTTTTGCGGTTGCTTGGAGGTCAGCTCAGGTGGGACAGATGAGAGTTGTTTCAACGTCTCATGGTGGTCTTTCAACTCCGCCACAATCTGCTGAATTTGCTCTCCAAACAAATTATCGCCTAAGCAGGGTAAATCAGCAAGACGATCCTGAACCTCTGGGCGAAGGTTGGATGATTTTAACCAAGCCCAACGTCTGGCTGAGATGGCTGTGGCTGAAACTTTTGTGGAAGCATCGAATATGTCGTAGGCAGTCCTAATCTCGTGCTTCCCTGCCTCAAATCCCTTGTGAAGAAGGGCTTGAAGCTGCGGTTGGTATTGGTCTGGTAACGTGTCAGCATAGTCTTGCATCTGCTTAAGGATGGCTCTGTTGTACTGAGTCATATAAAGTTGATATGAAGCTATGCGTGAAATCAACATAGCTCCATGATAGACTTTCCGTCCAACACTATCTAGGAACTTGTTGTCCCTGGTAGGTGGGGTAGAAGAGTGTGGCTTAAGACGCTTGGCCTTCTTCTGCGCGGACTCAACCACAACAGAGCGATGATCCAGTTGAGGTTTTTGGAAACCTGGTGCTGACTGGACAAGGTAGGTGGAGTCAGCTTTTTTGTTAACTGGGGACACTGATGAAGGAGATTCCCAGTTTTTCTTGAGCAGATCCAAAAACACCTGGTGTATAGGGATGGAAGTGATGATTTTTGGAGCATCCAGAAATTGAAGGAGTTCCATCATCTGGTGTCTGTCATCAGCTTCAGATTGTAGTTGAAAAGGTACAACTTCTGACATCTCTTTCACGAAATTAATGAAAGATAGATCCTCAGGAGGAGATCTTTTTCTACTCTCTGTAGGAGATGGGGGCGAAGGCAAATCCGTGTCAGAAGATGTATCATCATCATCACCCCAGGTATCGTAGGGATCAAGTGGGGTTTGTAACCCTGATGGACCTGGCTGAGGCTCTAAAGGCATCGATGGAAACAGAGGTGGAATCGGTGCCGTAGGTGGAACCAGAAATGGCATCGATGGCTTCGGTGCTGTCGATGGAATCGGTGCCTGGCGTGGAATGGATGGAACCGAAGGATATATCGGTGGAGATATACCAGAAGGCACCGATGGAACCACCCCGGAAGGGGGAATCCGGAACGGTGTTTCTCCTGCAGATGAAAATCCAGTCGGAGACGGTGGTGTTGTCGATGGCACTGGAATCACCGATGGAAGGGCCGTCATTAGCGCCTCCATGCGGCTTAGTAGCGGTGCTAGCACTTGTATCAACGGCTCGGTGGTCGGTTCCCTCCTCGGTGGCGAAGCCAGTGCCGGTGTCGGTGCCGGGGGCGGCACTGGAATCTGTGCCGGAGACGGTGCCGATGGAGGTTGCAATTTCTTCATCGCTTTCTCGATGGCCTCCTGGACCAGCCGGTCCAGTTCTGCCCGGAGACCAGGGGTAACCACACCCGGCTCGACGGGAGAGGGAGGCTGAGGCAGGGCCGGAGGGACCACCGTAACCGGTGGGATCACGGCCCCCGCACCCCGGGAGGGTGAGGGTTTCCTCGATGCCTGCGAACGAGACGTGGAGGGTGTCCGGTCTGTTCGCGGCTTCTTTGTCGGTGGCTCGGCTTGAGCAGAGGTCGATGGCTGTGGATCCTCGACAGGCCGAGACTTATGCCGTCGATGGCGGTGCTTTTCCTTCCGATCCCCTCGCCCATCCGGGGAAGGGACGGGAGTCGACGGCCGAGAAGCGATCGATGGCGGACGGTCACCGGAGGGTTGACGATGATGGTACAACTTCGACGGTGCCGGTTCCGATGAGGTCGATGCTATCGATGGCATTGGGGTGGGTGCATGGAAGAGGAGCCCCATCTTCTCCATCCTGGCCTTGCGACCCTTGGGTGTCATTAAGGCACATTTGGTGCAAGTCAGGACATCATGCTCACTACCCAAACACATCACACAAACCCTGTGGGGGTCTGTGATGGACATAGTCCGGGTACAATCCGGACAACGGCGGAACCCCGTTGCCATGGCCTGAAGCCAAAATTTAGGCTGGGGATCGGTAAGTGCCAACAGGCCTCAAGGGCCAAATTCGACGGTAGTCGATGGAAAAAGGCAAAAAACTTACCGGGTTCCGTAAGATGACTAAAAATTTGTCGAAGGGAGACCCCTGAGGGGCAAATTTTCTTAGGAAATTAATTTCCAAATTCCTGTCAGGAACGTGGTTAGAGAGCTCCTTTCACCGCGTGGCAACTGCTGCGCGGAAAAAAGAAGACTGAAGGGAGACCCCTGCTGGCTGCAGGGTCAGTGCCTTGCTGGGCATGCCCAGTAGGGGCCAGTCAAAGTTCTGTTTAAACTTTGACAGAAGTTTTCCGTGGTGGGCTCCATCCTCGATGTCACCCATTTGTGAGGACAACCATCCTGCTTGTCCTGTGAGAATAAGGCGAGTTCTTTGGAGGGCACTAGGTCAATCCTTGAAAAGGCAACTCAACTGAAACCGGGTGCTTCCTTTGATTTGATATACAGCTCAATGAGGACTATGGCCATGATTATAGCAGCAACGCATTTATTATTTTGGCTTTGTAATTGGTCTACAGATTTGATTTCTAACAGTAATCTAACCAAGCTTCCCTTCAAAGGGAAGCTACTGTTTGGCAAGGATCTCAAGAAAATAGCTAAGTCTTAGGAAGAATTTAAGAAAAAGAACAGAGGAATGGTTCAGGGGCAAGGGTTGCTCAAGGTAATCTGCTGCCAGGCTCAGTGAGGTGGTGATGGAAGTAGGGAGAGACCCATGTTGCTGCTGGTGGATCAGGTCCACCGGCAGCAGAAAAAGCAGGAAGTAGTTTTGTACCGTGGTGGGGGCGGGGATGTGGTGCAGCTCATCCCACCATGTCCCGAAGAAAAATTAATGTCCAGGTGTCCTTTTCTCCATCCTGCCCATGCAACCCTGGAAGAAAACGTTGCTGGAGCCGCATGGGTAGGAAGGAGGAGGAGGAGCATCAGCCGGGTGCAGAGGAGTAGTAGAAATTGTAGCAACTCGTGGCGGCCTGAGAAGAGAAGGCCTAGTAGGAGGGCATTGTGGATCCCACCTCGCAGGGGCCTGAGAAGATCAGGGCCGCCATGAAGCCCATCCTGCGGCAACTTGCAAAGAGGACGCCAAGAAATTAGGTTTTGTTGAGTATGTGTGTATATGAATGTGAGTTGAGAGATTGTGTGTGAGAGAGAGTGAATTGAGAGACTGTGTGTAGGAGTGAGAGCCTGTATGATTGGAGAGACAGATTTGAGAGCCTCTCTGTGTGTGCGTGAGACAGCATGTGAAGAGTGAGAGCTTGTACCTGTATGTGTATGAGATTGAGACAGCATATGAGAATGAGAGCCTGAGTGTGTGTGTGAGAGACAGCATGTGAGAATGAGAGCCTGAGTGTGTGTGTGAGAGAGACAGCATGTGAGAATGAGAGCTTGAGTGTGTGTTTGAGGGAAGAAAAGAAGAAGACAGGTGGCTAGAGAAGAAACAGGAAAAAAAAAGTAACCCTGTGAAAGGAATTGGCAAAAGACCAAGAAAGGGAAGGTGGGGGAAAAAAGCCTGTGACAAACCAATTAGAAAACTAAGATCAGATAGCAAAGGTAAAAAAAAAATAATTTTTAGTGATTGGCATCTGTTATCTTTGGGAATGTGCAAAAGTAGAACTTTCTTTTTGCCAATCTGGCAATGTTCGAGATCAACAGGAAGGAACTGGAAGCCCTGCAAATTTTTAATACCAAGGGGCTTGCACAGAGGAGGCAGCAGAACAGGCTTCAGGGCCAGTGGCAGCAAACAGCACCTCTCTAATAGCCACGAGGCAGGAGGGATAGCGGCAGCAGAGGAATGAGAGAGGCTCCGAGGTTGCTGGCAAAATAAAGAGAGGGGGGGCCTGCCTTCAGTGTGGGTATGTGTATGAATGGGACGCCTGTGGGTTTGTCTGAGAGAGAGTGTATATGTGTATGTGCTTGAATGTGTGTGTGCGTGTATATAAGAAAGAGAGGAGAAAGTTTGTGCATCCCTCTTCCACTAATCCATGACAATCTCAGGATGACTGGAAATCAAAGTTCCCAGGTATGGAGAGCGTGAATTTTTAAAATCTTTTTTAGTTTTATTTTTCAGGTATTATTTGCTGTGGCACTGTTTTGAAATATTTTATTGGTGTTTAGGACATTTAAAAAACTTGTTTATGAATTTTTAATTATTTGATCTTTTGTTCATCAGCTTTTTTTGAAATATTATTAGTATGTTTTTAGTATTAGGATTATGTATTTATTTTTTCTCTTGATTTTATTGTTTGATGTTTGAGGAATGGTGGTGGTTCTATTTTTTCATTGTTGCACCGCATAGAGGGGCGGATTTTAAGAGCCCTGCTCGCCTAAATCCGCCTAAATCCGGGCGGATTTAGGCGAGCAGGGCCCTGCGCGCCAGTGCGCCTATTTTACATAGGCCTACCGGCGCGCGCAGAGCCCCGGGACTCGCGTAAGTCCCGGGGTTTTCAGAGGGGGGCGTGTCGGGGGCGGGCCCGATCCGCGTGGTGTTTTCGGGGCATGTCGGGAGCGTTTCGGGGGCGGGCCCGGGGGCATGGCCGCGCCCTCCGGACCCGCCCCCAGGTCGCGTCCCGGCGCACTAGCGGCCGGCTGGCGCGCGGGGATTTACGTCTCCCTCCGGGAGGCGTAAATCCCCCGACAAAGGTAAGGGGGGGGTTTAGACAGGGCCGGGTGGGTGGGTTAGGTAGAGGAAGGGAGGGGAAGGTGAGGGGAGGGCAAAAGAAAGTTCCCTCCGAGGCCGCTCCGAAATCGGAGGGAACGGAGGTAGGCTGCGCGGCTCGGCGCGCGCCGGCTATACGGAATAGATAGCCTTGCGCGCGCCGATCCCGGATTTTAGCGGCTACGCACGTATCTACTAAAATCCAGCGTACTTTTGTTGGCGCCTGATGCGCCAACAAAAGTACGCCAAATCGCGCTATTTGAAAATCTACCCCAGAGTGTCTGGCTTCTTGCAGTTTCCAGTTCAGATTTTGTCTGCACGTTTGTATTTCTACTTTATGGTTGCTCTTTTCTGTATTTGGTAAGGGTCTGATTATGTTCTGCATGTGTGACTGAGGTGAGGCATTCTCCTAATAGGAAGTGTATTAGGACCTAATAGGAAGTGTATTAGGACCGATTAGATCTGCCTACAAAGGCACTCTCTATGCCCCCCCAGTAAAGTCAGCCTTAATGAAACGTGCCTTATCCACCGCTGGGCCCGCACAATGGAATGCTCTTCCCCCAGATCTCCGGCAAGAACCATGCCCACTTACTTAAAAAAAAAAACACCTCAAAACCTGGCTATTCAAACAAGCTTATCCATAACCAGACGAATCCTCCTCCAACGCAGGAAATTCTACCTCGGCTCTCCATACGATTCTGTTTACACACTCGGCAGATCACACGTTCTCCTATCCTGCCCCGGACCTCTTTCAGTTTTGACCTGGACTGGACTTTCTATCTTACCATCTTACACAGACTTATTATTGTACATATATATATTTATTTTAAATTGCTTTTGTGTTGGTTTCCGGTCTTTTTCTGATTAATCAACATCCTGTTCTCCAAGTATCTCTCACTTTAACAGCCGCTTATACTTCACCTAGTTTTATCACCTGTTTTCCCAGTTCTGTGTAACCCCTGTTGCAATATTCTGTTCCACTGTAAACCGATATGATAGGTAACTTTCTACATGAATGTCGGTATAGAAAAGTTCAAAATGAATACATAAATAAATAAATATAATGTAAGTGATATTTTTACCTCAGAATACTGTACTTTGATATTTTTCATGTAAAATATAAATGCATAACTCTTAACTGTGTGTGTGGAATGAGGCAGGGGGCGTTGTGCAAAGCCTAGGACACCTAGTGGCCTTGGAGGGAACGGGGAAAGCCATCGGGGCTCGGCGCATGCAAGGTGCACAAGTGTGCACCCCCTTGCGTAGGCCGACCCTGGATTTTATAACATGCACGCACAAATGTACCCCGAGTGTGTAGGATTAAAAATCTGCCCCAATAGGAGATTTTCTAACCCGCAACACCTTGGATTCCAGGGAATGGGCTCAGTGCAAAGGGTATTTTCTCAGATAGTAGCCCATTGGAGGGAGACAGTGATGGACATGATAACATCCAGCAAAATATGTAAAGGTGGAAAAGGTTTTCAGTAGCAGAAAAGAAAGGGGTTAATCAGGATTGGATGCACTGGTACAGACCTAGCCACCAGACTAAGTGTTTTCTCCATTTCCTCTGGAGAGCATTCAGAAGATCTCCAAACATCGGGGTCTGGTGATCCTGGTGGCTCACAACTGGCCATGTCATCCTTGGTATGCTGACTTAGTCAGGTTATTAGATGGGAATCTGTTGCTGCTGCCTCATGGCAGCAGCTTGCTGTTCCAGGGTCCAGTGGAACATGAAATCTGGCTCAATTTTGTCTTATAGTTTGGCCCTTAAGAGGTCTTGTTTGATTAAGAAGGGCTATTTTCAAGAAGTGGTACAAACTCTCTTGCATTCTAAGAAGAGCTCTACTTCTTTGGCATACAAGAGAGTTTGACACATCTTTGAAGTTTGGTGCATTGACAAGCAAATTTCGGCAGGAAAAGCTTCAATGCCATGTTTAGATAAAGGTTTGGCTCTGAATTCTTTGAAGGTACAGGTAGTGGCAGTTGCATGTTTTAGGGGGCGTGTCTGATTTCACCCTGTCTTCCTATCTGGATGTCTTATTTCCTTAAAGGAGTAAGACCACCTGAAAGGGATTCATTTCTATCTTGGAATTTAAACCTGGTGTTGACCTACCTGATGAAGCTGCCTTTTGAGCCTTTGAAGGCGATTTCAATTAAACTTCTCTTACTCAATACCAATTTCTTGGTAGCTATTTGCTCAGTAGATGGATTTCTGAATTGGAGATGCTATCATGCAAGGAGCACTTTTTGGTGTTTTCAGATCAAATGGTAAAGATTTGCACAGTTCCTCTCTTTCTTCCAAAAGTGGTACAACCATTCATCTTAGCCAGATGATGTATCTTCCTTTCTTCTATAGGGAGTCATGTGGAGAAGAGTACTCTCTACATCATCGTTTGTATGTGAGAGAAATTCTCCTATAATATTTGGAAGAGATGAATAATTTCATTTATTTATTTAAAAGATTTCTTACCCATCCTTTCACAATTTAGGGTGGTGTACAAAAAAATATACAAAATGTTAAAATAAAGTGCAGTACATCTGTAGACAGATACAAATCATGGAGGCCATAGAGAATATCTTGGCGAGGTTGTAGATCTTCTGAAACAAGTGAATCTTAAGGGCTTTCCAGAAAAATTCTGCATCTGAAATCATCTGCATATCTGTTGGGAGTGAATTCCAGAGCAAAGGACCAGCCGTTGAGAAGACACACTCTTGGGTTTCTTCTAAGTGGGCCAACTTTGAGGAAGGAAAGTCTGATTATCTTTTTGTTCTATTTGGAGGACCTAGGAGGGGCAAGGTGGCTTCTAAGGCCATGTTGGTATGATGGATACAAAAAGAGTGACGGGAGTGGTCTACATAGAAAAGGGGCTCCCATTGCCTAAGAATTTGAGGGAGACTTCACTAGAGCGCAAGCAGTTTTGTGGGTGGAACTCTGATTGGTTTCGCCAGTGGAAATTTGTAAAGCAGCGAACTGGTTATCCTTACATTCCTTTACAAAACATTACTGGCTGGATGTTCAGGCCAAAGAAGAGGCTTCTTTAGGCTTAGAGGTTATGAGAGCAGGGTTTGGCAGTATCCCATGCATGGGAGAAGTAGATTTAGTGCATTCCATTCATCTGGACTTTTCTGGCTGAATGAAAAGGAAGGAGAAATTGGTTCATACCTGATAATTTCCTTTACTTAAGACCAGCTAGACAAGTCCATGACCCTTCCTGGTTCTGCCACATGTGATTATCTACTGTTACATATTTCAAGAAGAAGTAATTCATAGCATTCTCTTTACCCAGTGGCAAGTTCAAATTTCAATTTATTGGTAGAATTTGGGATTTTTTTCTATGGTTATTGTTATTTATTTAAAATATTTATAGTCTACCTATAATAATAAATTCATGCTAAGCAGATTATATGATAAACATAAAACAATATTAAAACACAAAACAAATAACAACAACAACACCAATTATACATTTGTCAAATTTCTATTAAAATATAAATTCCTGTATCTTCATCATGCTACCAAAACACTATGCTTTGAAAAAGCTGCTCTAAAAAGGCATGCCTTAAGTAATTCCTTAAACATTTTTTAGGTCCATATTAAAAAGCCATTTAGACAGATAACGTAATAGTTATCTATCTACATAGATTACCTAGCCATATTCAGCCTTAATCTGGTTAAAATTCTCGCTGGCTAATAAGTTAGGCAGCTGGAATTTATCTACAAGGCCCTTGTAGTAGTTAGCTATTTATATCTCTATAGGAGGCCCACCTAGTAATTCGAGGTGAGGTTTATGTAGTAGTGTAAGGGTTAGGGGCCACTTTTACATGCAGAGTGAGACGTACGAACAGAACAGTACACACGTGAAGATTTGATGTCATTCAGAGTGAGAAAACTCACAAAAGATGAGATTTGTACAATGTCATCTCACCTAGTTTGATGGACTCTCTACTTGGGTAACATCAATGACCCTATAAGATAGCCAGCTATATTCAGTAGTGTGACTGAACTGTTGAATATGCCTCCAAAAGTTAGCCGGATAAGTTTATCCAGCTAATTCTGCTATCCGGACTGTGTCTGAATATAGATTTCTTTATATCTTGGATCAATCTCAGCTCCTCGGGTAAATCACTTCATAACTTCACTCCTATTATAGACAAAACCTGATTTCTTGTTTCCTGCAATTGAGCTTCCCTAATAGACAGTACCTCTATTCTGTATATATTCTCCTGGAAGCCACCTGTTTGGAGGAAGGGGAGGAAGAGCTTGAATTGTTTCTTAGCTTGTTACAGGATATAATGGCAGGCTGAAATCAGCATGGAAGTCTATAAGGAGTGACATCATTTAATCTCTGTCTCCATCTGCTGGTTGGTGGGCATAACCCATGCATGTCTGGACTGGTCTGGCTAGACTCAAGGAAAGGAAATTATCATCAGGTAAGAACAAATGTATCCAATCTGTCTGCTTCCTCAAGGGTTTCCAACTCTGTTGCATATCTGCATGTCAGTTGCAAAAAGACATAAAACATCCTTTTCCTACTAATCCCTCTGTAATAACTTTCAAGAAAATATTGAACAGGCTATCTCCAGAATTGATCCCTAAGGCATTCCATTGATCATCCTTCTGTCCACAGAATGCATTCCATTTACCACCATCCCCTATTGTCTATCAGTTTATGTATGATCCTTCTATAAAATTCTTTAAAACTGATTCTCTCTAAAACCAGTAGCTGATTGATATTACATGAAAAATCTCATCTCAGTTTATATTGCTACAAGTCATTACCTGTATCGAGCATTTTAAGTACTCACAGTCTTTCACTCATCCTTGGAGAAGACTCTGCAACTTTAACAGTCGGATGTTTTATAGATGCTTAATACTTACTGGACAAAATAAGATTACAAAATTTGTATTCAGGTTTTGAAAGATCACATGACTATGCCCTAAAGTTTAAAAAAAAATCCAAACTCTCTCTTTGAAAACCCTATATTTACTGAAAGTTTTGAATACACAGAAATAAAGAAATGCATACTCCAACAATATTAACAGTAGACATTCTATTGTTAAATTTCTCAAATAAGAGAATTAAGTGACACAACCCTTGACAATCTGAGATGAGCACCAATATTTAAGATATTTTTCAACTGAGAAAAAAAGACAAATTAATGGTTTCCAAACATTCATGAATATTTTGGTGGTGTTATTTACAAGAGCTGTAACTCTCTCCAGTTCAACTTCATCCCAATAAATCCTGAACCAGGAATATTTGGGTTTCACTGTAAATAGAAAAGAAGTTCACATAATCTCTCCAGGATGTGGTCATCACACATCCTATTACAATTAGGGAGTCTTCATACTTGAAAATTATTAGCAGAAAGTCACTTAGTATTTCTGCAATGGTAAAACCACTGAGCAAGCTCTTGTCAGCTAGAATTATTTGAAACTGATGTCAAAGAGTTTCTGAGGAGAAGGAAGCAATATTTAGAACTATAAAATGTGCAGGCATGATACAAACTATTAACTCCTGGGAGCGTGGGAGACGTGATTCCCCACATTACACACAGTTTTAAAGAAGAGTCAAATTCCTTATTACAAGCCAAGTATACAGTAAGTGTAAGTGTGAGCAGTCTGAATGAGCAACAGTCAATATTTTCAGCAGGTAGAAATTCCATGAGTACCTGTATAGTCAAAAATGTACACTCTTCACACATATGTCAAGCCTTGTCTTAACTTTAACATCAAAAATAGAAGGTGCCAGACATATTAGCCCTTTCAGATGGGATAATCTGGAGGGGCTATCATCATTATTTTTTTTTTTATTGATGTATCAATATATTTCTTCCACAAAACACACACTACTGCAGATGGACTTTCTCAGTTACTGCTAACTCACTACATAATACCAACAAAGAGGATTTGAGAAGCAACCAGCTTAAATATATTTAAATACATTAGTTAAACAAATTAGCACATCTGCAATAAAAGACAACCTTCTATCCAAAAATACTACATTTACATGAAACAAATGGCCAAATAATTATGAAATTATCCCATGGATGAGACCACATTTTTTTTTATAACTCTTTATTTTAGCATTCAAAGTATAAAATACAACAATTAGTATTCTAAATATACAATAACAAAACATAACAATCCCCCCCCCCCCCCATCCCTAGGAAGAGAGCACAATACAATAGTAAAGAAAGCCTAAGCAGAAAAACAGAAGAAAGGGTAAACAATGATGAACAAGGAAATCAGTAAGAAAATCACAAGCCCACCCGTTAAGACAGTTCAGAGGACTTCAAGAAGAATGAGCTTTATGATAATTCCAGTAAGGGGACCAGATTGTGTCATACAATGATAATTTGCATTTCAGCATATAGGTAAGCTTCTCTACTTGAGCTATTTTTCATGGACCTAACTCTTTCAACGCCCGAGAATAGGAGCCGACTTCCACATAAGAGAAATAGTGAAATGCCCTGCGTGTAATAAATGATCAGCAAGGTGTCTTTGTGCACTGGTAGAGTATGAATCCTCCATAATCCCAATAAACAAAGCTCTGGTTTCAGCGCAAGCTCTTTACCCAGAATTAAGCAGCAAGAAGCTAGAACAGAGCACCAGGAGGCCATAACTGATGGAATCTGTGGGAGGGAGCACTAGAGAGCGCTCCTGATTCCGAAGGGATGTGTGCCAATGGACTACGACGTGACTGCAGAGAGGAGCTCCGTGGAAGCAGCGCGGCAGACAAGACGTGTCCCAGCATGGGAGGAGCAGGCTGACCACCGCCCTAACCTTTGCCGAATCTGCATGCACCAGTAGAGACCCAGTAATGTAATGCTGGTCTCTGGGGTAGCATTCCGGCCACTTGATAGCCCTTTCGGACCTGCCACAGGGTAGTGGCAGATGTGGCAGGATGGACAGAGGTCGAGGACAGTCGATGGTACTGGAGCTTGGAACAAGACGAGACCTCGGCCTTAGACTAGGCTGATGGCTTCAAGAAGGCGAGGAAGCTCAAAGGCTCAGATGAAATGAAGACAAGTGGAGCTTGGGACTCAGACGAGGATCCTTGAAGACTCAGACGTGACAAGAACATGAGGTGGCTTGAAACTCAGACGCAAGATGCTCAGACATAGGAGGAGATCAGAAGTGGATTCAGAGAGTCAGGTGAGGATTCTAGATACTCCGATGAGGATTTGGAACTGAGGAAGACTCAGACGAGGATAAGGACTCAGGATACTCAGATGAAGACAGAGGCTAGGAACTAGGAGGAATCCGGGCAGTGCTCGACGACAGATCCTGCCGGAAGAGGGCTCCAGCACCGAACTCAGACACCGGATAGAAACGGATTTACTCCCAGGAAGGTCAGCTGAAGATGAGGTCTGGGGCGAGCAACTGAATCCATAACTTAAAGACTGATGGTACTTCAGGATTGGAACCTGACAAAGGACATCAGGAGGAAGACTTGGAACATCAGGTTTGGAACATAGGACATCGGATATGAATGGACACCAGTACCTCGGGACATCAGGACATCTATGGCATCTGGACATCAGGGGACTTCTAGAGAGGAGGACCCCAGGGACAACTGGAACATGACAGATGAAGACATCAGGAGACTGGGACGTCTGGACATCTGAAGACAAGGGGACGTCAGGACATCCAGAGATAGGGAGACATCAGGACACCTGAAGACGAGAAGACATCTGGAGACACAGTGACATCAGAAGACACGGAGACATCGGGACATCTGAAGACAAGAGGACGGGATCTGACGAGAGATCAGAACATGGAATGAAGACGATGACAGTGGTTCAAGAACTATGGACAAAGACAAGGAGAACCAATGAGGAACAGAGTGCCTTGAAGAAGTGAAGAAGGATCACGGAGGACTCCTGGAGTGAAGAGCTGGAACAGAAGATCAGGAGAGATCTGACTCCATGACCAACTCCTTGCGAAGGCGAAGACTGAGCCCTTTTCTAGGGCTGAAGAGGAAACGCCTCGATGACATCACAAGGAGGAGCCAGAAGGACTGGCCCTTTAAATGATGAGAGGAGGTGCAACCATGCACCTAAGGAAGAGGCAGGATCTTGGAGAGCCTGCCACACAGGAAAAAGCAGGCCCTGACGTGAGCAGCTCCCTGCCGTGAAGCAATGAAGATTGTTAGCTTAAAGCATTCTCTCCATCTCTCGCTACACCTCTCTGTTTATTTCTCTCACTTATATGGTTTGATATGTTATTAGTCTCTCACACTTACTCAGGTTCCCTTTGAAGAGACCCTCAGTCACTTTTTTGACTTTTCCTTTATTTTATTATTATTTATTTATTTATATTTTTATCTTTATTTTATTTCATTTTTATTTTTATTTTATTTTATTTCTTTCCTATTTATTGGTTCTTCCGATATCCTCCACTCCTATTTCTACTTATCTTCTTTCCTTCTCCCTAACTAAGCTTAGTAAAAGGACAACAAATTGTTGGTTTATTCATTTGTTAGACTTTATTACTTATGACCTTCATTAATATGTTACCCAATTCTTATTTACCGTGATTACTATATAATTCAAATTGTATACCTGGTTTTTCTTCTCTTTGATTATGTTACTTAAAGTTGCATAAATGTTCATTGTTTCATGTAATGCCATCTGGCAAGTTTCTTTTTGTTCTATGTAAACCGGTTTGATTTGCATCTAATGTAGGAAGATCGGTATATAAAAACAATAAATAAATAAATAAATAAATAAGATTGATAATGGCTCCCTGCGTCATGAAGGGGAGCTCTAGACGGTCTCCAGGCCACAGAAGAAGACCCAGATGATGGCGGCCTCCCAGCCGTGGAAGAGGAGCTTCAGGGTGGCCTCCGACCCACAGAAGAGGAAGGCTTCGGCGGCGACCTCCAGGTCGCAGGAGGAAGAAGCTTCGATTGCGGCCTAGCCGCACAGAAGAACATAGGAGCGGCCCCAGGCCGTGAAGAGGGAAGCAGCGGCGCTCAACGGCGGCCTCCGGGCCACGGAGATGGCATTGGCTCCCAGGCCGCAGGAAACTGTGTCGGATGGCTCGTGTTGGCAGCGGCTGGTCCATCGCATGGAAGGAGATAGTCGGCAGACTTCCGGCCACGTGAAAGGAGGGACGGTCAGCAGCGTTCATAGCAGCAACGGCAGCAGTGGCCTCTGGGCCGTGCTGCAAAGGTGAGAGACTGCTTGTGAGATTAGCTCACAAGCAGAATCGTAACAACAAAACTGCAGGTCCACCAAACATGAATGTTGGAGCCAGGATGACCACAGCCTTGCTAACATAGCCCTGAAGTGGTGGGAGAGAATTTGATATAGAACAAGGGGCATCGGTAAGTCTGGTGAAGAAGCTTAACCTTCACTTCAACCCAGTGAATACATAGAGAAATCTTGTGTGCTTTATCCCAAAGCCCTTCCATTGATGGGTCGTTAAGATCGCTGGAAGTCGATGTTCCACTGTGAATTAGTTAAGAACATAAGAACATAAGAAAATGCCATACTGGGTCAGACCAAGGGTCCATCAAGCCCAGCATCCTGTCTCCAACAGTGGCCAATCCAGACCATAAGAACCTGGCAAGTACCCAAAAACTAAGTCTATTCCATGTTACCATTGCTAATGGCAGTGGCTATTCTCTAAGTGAACTTAATAGCAGGTAATGGACTTCTCCTCCAAGAACTTATCCAATTCTTTTTTAAACACAGCTATACTAACTGCACTAACCACATCCTTTGGCAACAAATTCCAGAGTTTAATTGTGCGTTGAGTAAAAAAGAACTTTCTCCGATTAGTTTTAAATGTGCCCCATGCTAACTTCATGGAGTGCCCCCTAGTCTTTCTACTATGGAGGATCGTGTACAATTTGAATTTGTAGCAAAATTTTATAAAAAAGGGAAATACCCCGGCGAGGCATATCTTCCTGAATAAGAATGCACGTGACTGGATCTGGAACAATGGTTTGCCACCCTTTAGCTTGAAGACGGGACAGTTCAGCAAGTAATTGGGCATGAAAGGTGGCTGAGTCGTCCCCAACCCCATACTCATCCTAGAGATCCTGAAAAGATTGGGGTTGGATGCTGTCATCTTCCCAGAGTTGACCCAGGAACCATAAACCAAGCTTCCACTATCGAGCAACGTCTCTGTGTAGCATGGTGGTACGCAACTTAGAGTTGCCATGCAAGGGAGAAAGTGCAGACAAACCTAAATTTGACCAATTCAGCTTGACACTCAAAGGTCTCCAAATCTTGAGGGTGTAAGCAACATGAGGACCAACCCTGGTCAGCACCAGAGCACCCTTATATAAATCCAGTTGCAGCAAGAGCATAGGAAGATCTGTTGCCGAGACCACATTTTTATAGAATGCAAGAAATCACAGTATAGGAAGGATGCTTCCTCTAGAGATGTGAATCGTGTGATCGATCGTCTTAACAATCGATTTCGGCTGGGGGGGGGAGGGAATCGGATCGTCGCGGTTTTGTTTTTTTTAAATATTGTGTAAATCGGGGGAGGGCGGGAAAACTGGCACACTAAAACATCCCTAAAACCCACCCTGACCCTTTAAAATAAATCCCCCACCCTCCCGAACCCCCCAAAATGCCTTAAATTACCTGGGGTCCAGAGGGGGGGTCCCAGTGTGATCTTTTACTCTCGGGCCTCCGTGCATTGTAGAAATGGCGCCGGCGCTACCTTTGCCCTGTCATATGACATTTTGCTTCCTGTCCCCCGACGTCACGAGCGTAGGAGATCGCTCCCGGACCCCCAGGGACTTTTGGCCAGCTTGGGGGGGCCTCCTGACCCCCACAAGACTTGCCAAAAGTCCAGCGGGGATTTTTTTTTGCAAAATGGCGCCGGCCGTACGGCAACACGATTCGAGTGCAGGAGGTCGTTCCCGGACCCCCGCTGGACTTTTGGCAAGTCTTGTGGGGGTCAGGAGGCCCCCCCAAGCTGGCCAAAAGTCCCTGGGGGTCCAGCGGGGGTCCGGGAGCGATCTCCTACGCTCGTGACGTCGGGGGACAGGAAGCAAAATGGCGCCGGCGCTACCTTTGCCCTGTCATACGACAGGGCAAAGGTAGTGCCGGCGCCATTTCTATCAACGCACCCGTGGCCCGAGAGTAGAAGATCACAACGGGACCCCCCCACTGGACCCCAGGTAATTTAAGACATTTTGGGGGGGTTCGGGAGGGTGGGGGATTTATTTTAAAGGGTCGGGGTGGGTTTTAGGGATGTTTTAGTGTGCCGGTTTTCCCGCCCTCCCCCGATTTACGATTTACACGATATTTTAAAAAACAAAACCGTGACGATCCGATTTCCTCCCCACCCCCCCAAGCCGAAATCGATTGTTAAGACGATCGATCACACGATACACATCTCTACTATTTAGCATATTCATAAATGTTCTGGGGAAAAGAATGATGAGTGATGGAACCAATTCTGTAGATGACACAAAATTGTTTTGAGTCATTAAAACAGGCATGGATTGTGAAGAACTGCAAAAGGACCTTGTGAGGCTAGGATACTGGGCTTCTAAATAGCAGAAGCAAATTTAATGTGGACAAGTGCAAAGAAATGCATAACAGGTACATGATGCTGGTTCTATGCTAGAAGTCACCACCCAGGAAAAGGACCTAGGAAGTCATTGTGGACAATACCTTGAAATCTTTGGCCACTTTACTCATCAGCCCCTATTATAATAGGGGCTGATGAGTAAAGTGGCCGGCGCCATCTTTAAAGATGGCGCCAGCCATCCAGTGCTCCTACCATGTGACAGGGGCCGGCCAATGGCACGGATACCCTGTCACATGGTAAGGGCAAAGGGGCATCGGCGCCATTTTTTTTTTTAGAACAGCTGATGCCGCGAAATCTCTCCCCGAGGCCCCCCTGGATCTCTCCTCTCCCCGAGGCCCCCCTGGACCACCAGGTAATCTTAAAAGGTTTTGGGGGGGTCGGGAGGGGGGGGGGTCGATTTAAAGGGTCGGGTGGTTTTTTGTTTTTTTTTAGCGGCGCGGGCCTCCCTAGTGATGTGAATTGGATCGGGAGGGTCGATTTAAAGGGTCGGGCCTCCCTAGCGATGTGAATTGGATCGGGAGGGTCGCGAGTCGATTTAAAGGGTCGGGCCTCCCTAGCGATGTGGATCTCTCCTCTCCCCGAGGCCCCCCCTGGATCTCTCCCCGAGGACCCCCTGGACCACCAGGTAATCTTAAAAGGTTTTGGGGGGGTCGGGAGGGGGGGTCGATTTAAAGGGTCGGGTGGTTTGTTTTTTTTTTTAGGGGCGCGGGCCTCCCTAGCGATATGAATTGGAATCGGAAACGATTCCAATTCACATATCTTAACGATCAGATTCCCCCCCTCCCCCAGCCGAATCTGATCATTAAGACGATCTGGCATACGATTCACATCTCTAATGGAGAGGGTTGTGAGTCCTAGTAGCTGTGTCGGCGGGAGATAAGGTTAGGGAGGAGGGATTTGCGCTGTGCTGGAGGGTTGGTAAAAGGGGGGAGGGAGAGTCTGTGGGAAGGGTAGTGAATGCAAAGGATGGGGTAAGTTGACATGTTAGGGCCAGGGAGGGGTGACATTGTTAACAGCAGAGAGCAGAAATTGACAGCAAGGGGAAGGGACTAGAGGAGGGGTACAGTATGTTAGAAAATGTCATATCGATAGAAATAGAGTTTGCAGTTGTTAGCTAAATTACCATAAGAAAGGCGAAACAGTAGTACGATGAATAGTAATATGATAGTGGTGCTATGCTCCAATGACCAATACTTAGAGGTGGTTATCGTCAATAGTGCAGGCACCTGTATCAGCACGCTCTGTGAGACAGTTAGAGGGCGAGCTGTATTTAGTGTCAGTATTTAGCCAGTGCGGATGTACGAGTCAGGATTCCAGGGGATTGGTGATGGGCAAACTTAAAGCTAACAAGGGTTGGGGGATAGATAGGCTGGGAATGTGCACAGAGGGAGCACAAGGGGCGCATGAAGGGGCCAGAGAGGGGCAGGCCCCTTTGTTGCGCTCCTTCGGCGTGTGACGCCAGGCACGGGGCGCCTCCGACCGACCTTTTTAATGGGTCCAGTCACCTCAGGGGTGGGAGGTCTCAACGCTGAACGGTGTCACGTCACCGGCGTGATGTCAGCTGTGGGTGGTCCTCTCGTCGGGAGAGGGGCGGCCTCGTGCGCTGTTGCTCCTGGGACGATTGCGTGAAATCCTTTAACCTCCTTTAACTCTTGTTACTACAGTTCCAGTTATTTGTAACTATTTCTTCCGGTTAACCTTGTTACTTGTAAACCGGCATGATGTACCTACGAAGGTCGGTAGATAAAAAACCTTAAATAAATAAATAAATAAATAAATAAATAAAATCATTTTGGCCAGGGGGAAGATAGTATACCCAACACACATGGAATTTCTACCCATATAGATTCTTCTGAGCATTTAGTCTCTTGTATGATCTTTATCTTGTTGGACTCCATACCCTTCCGGAAATAAAGTGCTACACCCCCATTAAGTTGATCCTCCCTATCATTGCAGTATAATTTGTACCCTGATATAGCACTGTCCCATTGGTTATCCTCCTTCCACCATACACTCTAATTCTCCCATTTTACTTCTTAGATTTCTGGCATTGGCATACAGACATTTCAAAGTGTGTTTTTTGTTTATATTAACAACCTTCTTTTCAGTTGATATGGATAATTTGGAATTCTTTAGATTAGGTGATTCTTAACTTATAGGCACCTGGGCTACCTTTGCAGTTATTGGAGCCTCTCTGTTGGGATGCACTAACTCTCCTGTTTCATTAGTATCCTTCAAGGATACATTCCTCCGAACCATGCACTGCTGAGTGATTGTCAGCTTTATCCCTTGTTCTAATTTAAAAGCTGATCTATCTCCTTTTTGAAAGTAGTGCCAGCAGCCTGGTTCCATTTTGGTTAAGGTGAAACCCATCTTTTCGGAAAAGTCTCCCCCTTCCCCAAAACGTTGTCCATTTCCTTACAAAATTGAATCCCTCTTCCCTCACCATCATCTCATCCATGCATTGAGACTCCGGAGCTCTGCCTGCCTCTGGGGACCTGCACTTGGAACAGGGAGCATATCAGAGAATGCCACCCTGGAGGTCCTGGATTTCAGCTTTCTACTCAAAATCCTTAATCTGGCTTCTAGAACTTTCCTCCCACATTTTCCTGTCATTGGTGCCCACATGTACCATGACAGCCGGCTCCGCCTCAGCACTGTCTATAATCCTATCTAGGTGATGCATGAAGTCCGCCACCTTTGCAGGCAGTCAAGTTACCAGGCGGTCCTCATGTCCACCAACCACCCAGTTATCTACATTTCTAATCACCTGGGGGATGCTGGGAACAGTAAGAACATAAGAACATGCCATACTGGGTCAGACCAAGGGTCCATCAAGCCCAGCATCCTGTTTCCAACAGTGGCCAAACCAGGCCATAAGAATCTGGCAAGTACCCAAAAACTAAGTCTATTTCATGTTACCATTGCTAGTAATAGCAGTGGTTATTAGCTAAGTCAACTTAATTAATAGCAGGTAATGGACTTCTCCTCCAGGAACTTATCCAATCCTTTTTTAAACACAGCTATACTAACTGCACTAACCACATCTTCTGGCAACAAATTCCAGAGTTTAATTGTGCGTTGAGTGAAAAAGAACTTTCTCTGATTAGTTTTAAATGTGCCACATGCTAACTTCATGGAGTGCCTCCTAGTCTTTCTATTATCCGAAAGAGTAAAAAACCAATTCACATCTACCCATTCTAGACCTCTCATGATTTTAAAACACCTCTATCATATCCCCCCTCAGCCGTCTCTTCTCCAAGCTGAAAAGTCCTAACCTCTTTAGTCTTTCCTCATAGGGGAGCTGTTTCATTCCCTTTATCATTTTGGTCGCCCTTCTCTGTACCTTCTCCATTGCAATTATATCTTTTTTGAGATGTGGCGACCAGAATTGTACACAGTATTCAAGGTGCGATCTCACCATGGAGCAATACAGAGGCATTATGACATTTTCCATTTTATTCACCATTCCCTTTCTAATAATTTCCATCATTCTGTTTGCTTTTTTGACTGCCGCAGCACACTGAACCGACGATTTCAATGTGGTATCCACTATGACGCCTAGATCTCTTTCTTGGGTTGTAGCACTTAATATGGATCCTAACATTGTGAAACTATAGCATGGGTTACTTTTCCTTATATGCATCACCTTGCACTTATCCACATTAAATTTCATCTGCCATTTTGATGCCCAATTTTCCAGCCTCACAAGGTCTTCCTGCAATTTTTCACAATCTGCTTGTGATTTAACTACTCTGAACAATTTTGTATCATCTGCAAATTTTATTACCTCACTTGTCGTATTTCTTTCCAGATCATTTATAAATATATTGAAAAGTAAGGGTCCCAATACAGATCCCTGAGGCACTCCACTGGCCACTCTCTTCCACTGAGAAAATTGTCCATTTAATCCTACTCTCTGTTTCCTTTCTTTTAGCCAGTTTGTAATCCACAAAAGGACATCGCCACCTATCCCATGACTTTTTATTTTTCCTAGAAGCCTCTCATGAGGGACGTTGTCAAATGCCTTCTAAAAATCCAAGTACACTACATCTACAGGTTCACCTTTATCCACATGTTTATTATCTCCTTCAAAAAGGTGAGGCAGATTTGTGAGGCAAGACTTGCCTTGGGTAAAGCCATGCTGACTTTGTTCCATTAAACCATGTCTTTCTATATGCTCTGTGATTTTGATATTTAGAATACTTTCCACTATTTTTCCTAGCACTGAAGTCAGGCTAACTGGTCTGTAGTTTCCCGGATCGCCCCTGGAGCCCTTTGTAAATATGGGGGTTCATTAGCTATCCTCCAGTCTTCAGGTACAATGGATGATTTTAATGACAGGTTACAAATTTTTACTAATAGGTCTGAAATTTCATTTTTTAGTTCCTTCAGAACTCTGGGGTGTATACCATCCGGTCCAGGTGATTTACTACTCTTAAGTTTTTCAATCAGGTCTACCACATCTTCTAGGTTCACCGTAATTTGGTTCAGTCCATCTGAATCATTACCCATGAAAACCTTCTCCTGTATGGTACCTCCCCAACATCCTCTTCAGTAAACACAGAAGAAAAGAAATCATTTAATCTTTCCGCGATGGCCTTATCTTCTCTAAGTGCCCCTTTAACTCCTCGATCATCTAACGGTCCAACTGATTCCCTCACAGGCTTTCTGCTTCGGATATATTTAAAACAGTTTTTACTGTGAGTTTTTGCTTCTACGGCCAACTTCTCAAATTCTCTCTTAGCCTGTCTTAACAATGTCTTATATTTAACTTGCCAAAGTTTATGCATTATCCTATTTTCTTCTGTTGGATCCTTCTTCCAATTTTTGAATGAAGATCTTTTGGCTAAAATAGCTTCTTTCACCTCCCCTTTTAACCATGCTGGTAATCGTTTTGCCTTCTTTCCACCTTTCTTAATGTGTGGAATACATTTGGATTATGCTTCTAGGATGGTATTTTTTAACAATGACCATGCCTCTTGCACACTTTTTACTTTTGTAGCTGCTCCTTTCAGTTTTTTTCTAACTATGCAGATGAGCCTTCAGGAGATCCTGAATTCTCAGTAAGAACTGTCCTGTCAATTGGTAATGGAACCCACATGGGGGGGGGGGGGGGGCAATACTGGACCTGGTGCTTACCAATGGGGACAGTATTTCTGATGTTTTAGTGGATGATCATCTGGGAACCAGTGACCACTGCAGGGCCGGTGCTAGCTTTTTTGTTGCCCTGTGCGAACAATTACTGTGCTCCCCCCCCCCCCCCCCCCATTCATTCAGTCTCTGTCCTGGACCTGTCATATAAAGCCCAGCTCTCTCCTGCAATATATATTTTGAAAATCTTACATGCCCCCCTCCCTCATAATTCATGGATAGGGAAGGGTATTAGGTACCCTAGGCAAACCTTACAACCTTGCACATACATCACCTACTCCACCCCCGACATCCTTTACAGTCTCACACAAATTGTACATTTAGAATACATTTTATATGATAAAGAACATTCAAAAGTACAGTCTTCTGAGGAGTATAAATATCACTTACAGCATGCATGTTACATTTACATTCACTGCTGTGGTGCCAACCAGAAAACTCTGCAAAAAGACACTTGGAACTCCTATGGAATTAGACATTTTGTAATGTGTGTTGGATGAGGGCTTGGCCCTCAGAAAGCCATGAATAAACAGAATTACCATTACAATATAGTAAACCTCCTATACCAAAACAACCCTAACAACCTTATCTATGAAAAGGCAATTCTGCACATATTACACCAAGCCCTAGAATACCAATAAAATTCTTATTAGGCTGCTATAGATCCCTACCCAGAAATTACATGCCAGCAAAATACATCACTTCAGGCACATATGCAGAACACAGACAGACTCTCACCAAATACAGAATAAAAAGAGATCAGAAAGTATAAACAAAAATGTGCTGAGAAGAACTAAATTGGGAAATCATTTAGGCAGCAGAAAAGGACAGGAAGGCTCATCTACATATCCTACCCAGCAGCACCCCTGGGAGAGGACTCCAGAGGTCACAGCGAACAATCCAGGCTTCTAAATCCAAAACTTCAGCTTCCAGAGGCCCTGTACCCCTTGCAGCAGGAGAGAATCACAAGGCTTATCTGTATATCCTACCCAGCAGCCCCCAGGAGAGGATTCCAAAAGTCACAGCGAGCGATCCAGATTTTGAAATCCACAGCCCCAGATTCCAGAGGCCCCATACCCTTGCAGCAGAAGAGGATGGGAAGCGGGCACTGTTAGGCCTGCAAAACTAAAACCTCTAATCCAGTGGGAGCATTGAGAAATCATCTTGCTGGTGACTGAAGAGGATCGGTAAGTATTGCTTTGTGAAATCTCAGGACTTAAAATGTTTGGAGAAAGTGAATTAGTGGATTATATTCTTTAGAGTTTGTGTATGTCTGAGATAATAAGCAAGCCAGAGGGAGTTAATTCTAGTGTCTGTCTTCCCCCACCCACCCACTTCTAGGTCATCCTTTCATTTATAGGCAAGAGACACCTTCTCATTAAAAATCAATCAGGGTCTTATCTAAATCTTACTATTGTGCCAGCCCTTATTTAATCAACCTCTTGTAAGTCATTAATAGATTAATATAAATTACATAAATAAATTAAAAGGACTCTAATTGTACATATTCCTACTCTCATAGCAACCTAACCTTAACTAGGAACTCAACAAAATTAAGATGAAGGCAGCAGTCCAGCAGCAGCAAGAGGGGGAGGCCTGTATGATTTTTTTTATCTGCTGGAGAAAGGTTGTATGTGTGCACCTGGTGCAAAGAGCTCCTGGCTCTCAGAGAACAAGTCTGATCTCTAAAGGCTAGAATGGAAGACCTTGAGAAGCTGAGGCAAACAGAGATGTATATAGTAGCCAAAGTCCCAAATCCAGTTTGACAGCCCTAGTGCTGCCTTGGATCAGGAAGGTCTCTTGGTCAGAGAGCATTACCTTGGTGTAGCAGGAAGCAATCCTGTAGCAAGGACCTGCTCTCCAGATAATGCATTGTCCTCTCATACTGAGGACAAGTCTCCAAGGGCTACTGCCCAGGAGAGAAGGGTTAGGTCGGCCTCATAGTTGGTGATTTGAATATTAGAAATGTAGATAGCTGTGTGGCTGTTGGATGTGAGGACTGCCTGGTAACATGCCTGCCTGGTGCAAAGGTGGTGGACCTCACGTATCACCTAAATAGGACTTTAGATAGTGCTGCAGAGGAGCCAGTTGTCGTGGTACATGTGGGCACCACCAAATAGGAAGATGTGTGAAAGAGGTTCTGGATGCCAAATTGAGGTTTTTAAGTAGAAAGCTGAAATCCAGAACCTCCAGGGTAGCATTTTCTGAAATGCTCCTTGTTCCATGTGCAGGTCCCCAGAGGCAGGCAGAGCCCCGTAGACTCAAGGCATGGATGAGATGATGGTGTAGGGAAGAGGGATTCAGTTTTATAAGGAACTGGGCAACCTTTTCGGGAAGGGGGAGTCTTTTCCGAAAGGACAAGCTCCACCTTAACCAGAGTGGAATAAGGCTGCTGGCGCTAACTTTTAAAGAGGAGATAGAGTAGCTTTTAAAGTAGAACAAGGGGGAAAGCTGCCAATTGCTCAGTAGTGCATAGTTTGGAGCAAGATATCTTTGAAGAATACTAATGAAACAGGAGAATTAGGGCAACCCCATAGAGAGGTTCACATAATAGCAAAACTGGTCCATGTGCTTATAAGTAAAGAATCACTGGAGCTATATCCTTGTCAACTGAAAAGTAAGCTATTAATGAAAACAAAAAGCACACTTTGAAATTTTTGTATGCCATGTGGTGAGCAAACTAATGGAATAGCTGCTAAAACAGAGGAAAGTGCAATTTTTGGAATCCAATGGATTGCAAGATCCAAGGCAACATGGTTTTACCAGAGTAAATCGAGTCAGACGAATCTGATCAATTTCTTTGATTGGGTGACCAGAGAGATGGATCAAGGGAGAACGCTAGACATAGTGTACTTATATTTCAGCAAGGCCTTTGATACGGATCCATACAGAAAATGCATAAATAAATTAAGCGCCCTTCGTATAGATCCTAGAGTGACTGGGTTAGAAGCTGGTTGAGTGGGAAGTGACAAAGGGTAGTGGTAAATGGAGTTTTCTCTGAGGAGGGGGTTGTTACTAGTGGTGTGCCTCAGGGATTGGTCCTTTTCAACATTTTTGTGAGCAACATAATGGAAGGGTTGTTGGGAATGATTTGGGTTTTAGCCAATGGTACCAAAGTCTGTAACAGGGTGGGACAGCCAGGAAAGAGTGGAAAATATGAGGAGGGATCTAGTGAAGCTCGAGGAAAGGTCTACGGTCTGGCAGCTAAGATTTAATGCTAAAAAAAAAATGCATAGTAATGCATTTAGGATGTGAAAACCCAAAGGAAAGTTACAGTATTGGAGGTGAAATTCTTCTAAGCACAAAAGAAGAGCAGATCTGGGGGTAATTGTATCTGATGGCCAAACAGGTGGATAAAGCAATGGTAAAAGCCAGAAAGATGCTTGGCTACATAAGGAGAGGAATGGTCAGCAGGAAAAGGGAAATTATATTGCCCCTGTATAGGTCTCTAGTGAGACCTCACTTAGAATACTGTGTACAATTCTGGAGACTGTGCTGTCAAAAGGATATAAAAAGGATGGAGTCAGTCCAGAGGATGGTTACTAAAATGATCAGTGGTCTTCATTCTCAAGTACATGGGGATAAGACTTAAAGATCTAAACATGTAAACCCTAGAGGAAAGGCAACATAGAAGTGGTATGACAGAGACATTCAAATATCTCAAAGGTTTCTATGCACAGGAGCGAGCCTTTTTCAATTGAAAGGAGGCTTTAGAATGAGGGGTCATGAGATGAGGGTGAAAAGGGGTGGATTCAGGAGTAATCCTGGGAAATATTTTTTTAAAGAGAGGGTGGTGGTTGCATGAATAGCCTCCCAGTGGAGGTGATGGAGACAAAAACAGGATCTGAATTCAAGAAAGAATGGGATAAACACAGGGGATCTCTAAGGAAGTGATGAGAATTATAATGCTAAATTAATTGGATGGTTGGCCAGACTGGATGGGCCTTACGATCTTTTTTGCTGTCATGTTTCTCTGTTTCTATGTGTACCTTCATCTCTGGAAGAAATATAGAAGATACCAAAGATACAGTCTCTTGGAATACAGCAGTTGATTCTAATGTGATGTTATTGTATATGTTAACTTTGGAAATGAAGAAAAGTGGGTAATCTGCATGGAATGGCAGTTACTACCCCTTAATAGAAAGCATGGGGATTTACTATCCTTAACCAATTAGCCTTGATGCTTGTGACGCAACTGCAACATTGCTCTCTGCTTCGAAGGCAGAGTTAAAAAAGGGAACTGGATTCAGAAGACAGCCAACGCTGGGCCCCGAATTTTACGGTCTGGGGTATTGATACACAGACATTAGGGATAAAGACAAGACTGTTTCTATGGCCAAGTCCAAAAGCAAAGCACATTCAAACAGCATTGTCTGAATTATCGGGAAGGCTGCTCACCCTGTAAAAATGTTGCTAGCAGTAATTTTGTTATGGGTTTGACAGTTGCTTGTTTTTGATTGCAAATATCGCTGCCCTTAACGTAAGGCTTGGGGCTTAACCGGCACGGAGTTGCAGTTGCTTTCCTTAACAGAAACATGGGTGTATCCTGTACAGAGCGGCAGTTACTATCATAAGAAACTTGCTGGGCAGACTGAATGGACATTCGGTCTTTTTCTGCAGTCTATGTTACTTTGTATGATTGTGGGATGAATGGGTGTGTCTATGCAAACCACTGCAGGAATCAGAATATGCAATTGGTGGAGGTGCCTACTGGGGGGGGGGGGGGGCTATTTTGCTATTCAGAGACACATCCCTAACTGTGTTGGGGAGATGTCTACCTAGGTTGGGGGGCGCTTTTTCATATTTCAAGTTGGATGCCTTGCCCACAGTAAAGTGATTATTCTGCTACGATTCATCCCACGGATTATTCTAATAGTTGAAGTTAAGATAAGTTCTTTGAATGTTGATGCTGTTCATTCTCCTTTGAAAAGGTAAATCATTTTTCAAACATTTAAGTATGAACAATCTCTTTTTTTTTTTTTGCAAGAAGCTCATCTCTCAGTGACCGAACATTAAAAAATGTAAGCAAGAATGGGTGAGTCAATGTGTTTTTTCATTTTATTCTGTAAGACAAAGGAGAGCATTATACCAATTCATAAAACTCTTCCCTTTCTGATGGATAAAATGATCACAGATTCAGAAGGTAGATATATATTTCTAGCTGGGGTTCTTTATAATAAATATTTATTAGGTAATATATATTCTCCCAATGTTTATTCTCATCATTTTTTTTTCAGTTGATCAGTATTGTCAGTAAATTTCTGGAACACAATCAGGCCGATACAGAACGGTGCGCTCAGGCTGAGCGCACCGTTAGCCCCCATTTGGACACGTGTTTTTTGACGCGCTATTATTACCCCTTATACAGTAAGGGGTAATAACGTGTGGAAAACACGTGGCCACCCCCTCCCCCCCCGAAACTAATAGCACGCATCACATGCAAATGCATGTTGATGAGCCTATTAGTTAGTCACGCTCGATGCAGAAAGTAAAATGTGCAGCCAAGCCGCACATTTTACTCTCAGAAATTAACTCCTGCCAAAGGCCAAAGGCAGGAGTTAATTTCGGCCGGCACTGGGCAAGTGTACAGAAAAGCAGAAAAAAAAATGTTTTTCTGTACACCCTCCGACCTAATATCATAGGGATATTAACTCGGAGGCCCCAAAAATAAAAAAAAAATAAAAAGCCTCCAAAAAAAATAAAATCTGCCCGAGGGTTGGAAACCGGACGCTCAATTTTGCCGGCGTCCGTGTTCCGAACCTGTGGCTGTCAGCGGGTTCGACAACCGACGCCAGTAAAATTAAGAGTCGGCTGTCAAACCTGCTGACAGCCGCCGCTTCCGCCAATAAGGAGACGCTAGGGACGCGCTAGTGTCCCTAGCGCCTCCTTTTACCGCGGGCCCTAATTTAAATATAGAATCGAGTGCCCAGGAGCGGGGCCTAGGCGCTTGCCTTGGAGCGCCAGCTCTCCCGCACACTTAACTGAATTGGCCTGAATGTGATCTTGGGGTGGGGATTTCAGTTTGGTATATGATCCTGATCTGGATGCAAAACCCCCCAGAAAACTGAGAGGTCACAAAGCAGGTATGGGTTTACCAATTTTATTGAAAGAATTACAGTTGCTTGATATCTGGAAAGTGCTTCATCCAGGTGAGGTGGATTTTTCATTTTATTCTTCACCTCATGATGCTTATTCCCACTTAATTATGTTTTCCTTTCGTCTTCTTTGTAGCATTGCTTTGGGGCATCAAATTTCACAAGCCTTTAAGTGGCACTTTCCTTTTTTTTTTTTTTTTAATTCAAAGATGAAAAATTTAAACATTTTTTGCTTAGATAAATGGCAGTTATATTTAGAGATAAATTCTACTTCTGAAGTTGCTCCAGATGTGTTATGGTTGGCAGGGAAGGCAGTGACGAGAGGTGAAATTATTTCCTATGTGGCCCATAAGTCTAAAATAAGAGATGCTGAAATTCTGAAGCTTTCCAGATTGCTAAAGGCTGCCAAACATATTCGAACTGAAGCACCTAGCCATAAAGAGGAATTGGTTTCTCTAAAGAATCGTTTGTTGCATCAGCGAGCTACTCTCTCTCTCTTTAGGGTTTTAGAGCTAAAATGTTTGGATATACAAATAAATCTAATCCATGCTAGCACAATTAGTCAAAAGCTCCCAGCCTTGACATTATATCACTAATATGAAAAACACAAAGGGTGAAGTGCTTACTAATATTGATGATAGAATGACCATTTTTATGATTAGAAAAATTATATTCTACTAGACTCTTCTGAGGACTCCGTGGATGAGTTTTTGTCAGGTGTACCACTCATTTAGCTTTCAGTGCAACATAGAGGCTCCTATCAATATTTTGGATATTGATTGGGTCATTGGGAAACTGAAGCAAAAGGAAGGCACTTGGCTTGAGCTCAGAGTTCTATAAAATTTTTGTCTAGCTTATTTCTATTACTTAAACAAGTATTTGATTTGTCCTTAGACCAAGGGTATTTTAGATCTGAATGTAATCAGGTGCTAATTACCATATTTCTAAAAAATGATAAAGACTTATCCTTGCAAGAGAGTTATAGAACCATTTCCCTCATTATCTTAGATATCAAGATATTAGCCACTATTCTGGTGTTCCAACTTAAAGGTGAATTTTAAAAGCCCAACATGTGCAAAAATTAGGGGATGCACAAAGAAGTCGGGCTTATGCGCGTTGACCATATTTTAAAAAGCGACCATATATACATGTACATGCCGCGGCATCCACATCTCAAAAGTTTCCAAAAGGGGATGGGGTGTGGGTGTGGTTTGAGTAGAGCGTGGGCATTTTGGGGCCTGCCCAAGAGATCTGCGCCTAAATACTTACGCGTCTCAGTGCATGCAGAGGTCTCCTGCCACGTAACTTTTCTTCTGCTATGGATGACGTGTAAGTTAAAAAATAAAAAGATTGAGCCATTTCTGAGGCGTTTAAAGTGTATGGGGTAGCTGCAGGGAGTGAAGGCTATCAAATTGCGGGGGGGGGGGGGGGGGGGGGGGGGGGAGGATCTAGCTGTTAACTGAGTGAATTGGTGGATGAACAGGTAAACTAGGAATGGCGTGGGCATGTGCCCCTTTTAAAATTCCATGACTTACACAGTGGAAGCGGGACTGACGTGCCCATGCATGGGCCCACTTAAAATTTGGCACACATATGCACATGGCCAGGCTATTTTATAACATGTGCGTATATACGAGTGCAAGTTATAAAATATCCAGATTCCCTGGCGTGGGCCAGCACACACATGCAAATGTGCACCAGTTTGAAAATGACCGCCCTGTGTAGTTGCTGAACTTAGTATCTTCGGATGAAGTGGGGGTTTTAAAGGGCAGACACAGAGTGAGCAATGTTCATAAATTAACCCTTGCTCTTTGGGATAAGAGGCATTTAAATAGGAATGGCATAATAAATAGTCTAGCTGCAGAAAAGCTTTTGATAAAGTACATGATTTTATTATTTTGGAAAAATATGGCATTCCACCTAGTTTTCTACAGTGGTTTAACCTGCTCTATCATGAACCATAAGCAAGCATTATCATTAACAAACAAATGTCCTCTACATTTAAATTAGCAGGGGGTACATGACAGGACTGTCCTTTTTTCCCCACTACATTAAGATAGCATCCAGGTATAAACAAGATTACATTTGGGTGACCTGGAACAAAAATGTGCTTATTTGCTGACAATATTTTGCTGCTGGCAGTTAATCCCACTACATTGGTAGAGATCATTATATGGCTTTTTGAACAGTTTGGGGCTTTTAGGGGATTGACTTAATTACACAAAATTTAAGACACTTCCCATAAATGCTGTTACAGGAATGGCAGGGGAAATTCCCCTTTAGATGGACACCATCTAATCATAAATATTTGGGATTACTATTTTCCTCTCAAATAAAGGAGTTATATGATTTGGATATTATTCCTTTGTTAGAGTCATTTCAAAGGCAACTCCAAGCTTTATTCAAAATGTGCATTATTCAAAATGATATTACTTCCAAAACTTATGTTAGCTTTTACGCACAGATGTTATTCAATTGAAATCATTATTATCTGCCTTTCTATGGAGAAATACATCTAGATGCATAAGTTATTTGTCTTTGATGGGAGATGTTTTTACGGGCGGCATTGCTTTACCTGGTAACTCAAGCGGCAGCAGCTTGAGAATAGCCAGCGGAAAACAGGTGGCAGACCCTGGGTGTTCCTTAAGTGCAGTTTATTTACAGTAAAAGCAAAGGAAAGTGCAGCGCACAGCCAAACAAAATAACTTAAGCAGCTCACCTTGGCTTCAGGTACCTCATCTATATAAATAAAAATGTTAAATAGTTTGGACAAAATCGCTAATCTCAGAAACCACTGAACCGATTGCTTTCAAATTTGGACACAACCTTCATTTCGCATACAGGAAGGTTCTTCTGTACTTATATTACAGATATGTCACACCTGTGACAGGTAAAAATAGGTTTAAAATTTTTTCCCAGAAATCAGCGACATCTGCTGGACGTAAGCGCCATCTGTTACACCTTACACTAACACACGCTACACTAATCATTTCGCCAGTCCAGGTCCACGTTTCACTTCCATTTTAACACATTCACACACTTTTTTTGCTGGAAGAAAACTATTTCCTTTACAGATAAAATACACCCACCACCCTCCTCACACCCGCCACACACATGCCAAATTGATTTACTTCCCACAGCCTTCCAACACACACAAAACCACCCTCCTCACACACCCCACACACATGCTAAATTTATTTACTTCCCAGGCCCTCACAACACACACAAAACCTGACAGAAGTCTGGGAGGCTCCAGCGGGGGGCCAGGACCAGTCCAGGACACATCTCCTGCACTACGGCCATCGGCTGCCAGCAATCAACATGGCGCCGACGGCCCTTTCCCTTACTAGGCCACTCGGGGACACCAATGGCGGCAGTAGCCCATGTGACATAGTAAGGGCGAGGGCACCTCAGCGCCATTTTCAGGACTGGCAGCCGGCGGACCTTTGCCCTTACTATGTCAGAGGACCTACCGCTGCCATTGCTCCACCCCACTGACATAGTAAGGGCAAAGGGCTTGCAGCCGACGGACCAACGCCAATACATTGCTCCTGGACCGCTCCTGAACGCCCGCTCCACCGACTGACATTTTTATCAGGTCTCGGGGGGTCTGGAGGGTGGGGGGTGGTAATGAATTTATTGCAAACATCTTGGGGAGGGGTCACGAGGGGGGGCAGGAGAGTGTGGGGTGGTTAGAGAACTTTTCTCATAGGGTTGTTTTTTGGGGGAAGGGGGAGGTTCACACACAAATACATACACTAAACTTGCATGATCTCGGGAACACACCAAAATAGCCCTCCCCAGACCACAAAACAAATTTGGAAGTGCAAATTTGGTTAGGTACTCCCCTATTTGGCTACATAACGCGCACAGACGCCCAGGAACAGACCACATGTAGCACCAACAATTTTAATTTCCCAGGTCTTGGGAGGGGGCAGGAGGGTGGGGGGTTATTTGATTTAAAGGTTTGGGATTGGGGGTTTTTTTGGGGGTGGGGGGTTCCCACAGAAATAGAAAGACAAAGGTTTTCTGATCTGAAGGGTAGGCAGTAGGCGGGGGGAGGTGACAGTGAGGGGAGGGAGAATGAGGGGGGAGGTGAGTGTGAGGGGAGAGAGTTGGAGTGGGGACAGGGGAGGGAAGGGGGGTGAGTGACCAAGGGGGAGGAGGATGAGTGACTGAGGTAAATGAGCAAGGGGAAGGGGGAGCAAGGGTAAAGAACCTGACTCTGCCACTGCAACACGTGGCCGGGCACCGCTAGTATTTAATAAAAGGATAGTGCAAAGCAAAACAATTGCTGGTAGACAGCGTTGAGTGAAAAAGAATTTTCTCCGATTAGTCTTAAATGTGTTACTTGCTAACTTCATGGAATGCCCCCTAGTCCTTCTATTATTCGAAAGTGTAAATAACCGTATTACCCATGTTAACGTGTAAATAATCATGTTACCCATGTTCTTTCAAAAGCCACATGCATATAGAAGTGAAAAAGCCCTTCATTCCTAAGACTATAAAAATGTCTTTGCTTACTACAGGAAGAGAATATATCTTTGCAACTCTTCATCTTGTATGATCCTAACCAACTGGGCTTAGCAGTAGCCAAACGTACCTTGTCCAATTGGCTATCGGACTGCATCACACATTATTATGCGCTAGCAGGCCTTCAGATTACAGACTTTGTCAAGGCTCATCAAGTGAGAGCCATGGCTCTGTCAGTAGCTCATCTGTGAGCTGGGCATGTTGAAGACATTTTCAAAATTGTAACTTGGTCATCAGAGCACTTTTATGTCTCATTACTGTCTGGACAATCTATTAAGAAGCGACAGCAAATTTGGACAAGTACTTTTGCATAGCCTGTTTATCCAGTAATCTACTGTTTTCAGTGGGGTCCAGGTTACTTATTCAGAAAATGCTCTGCTGAATTCCTCAGCTTGAGACTACCCTCGTATGATGGCTAATTCAGCCCTGCTTGTCAACAGAGAAAGCAAGTTTGCTTACTGTAAAACAGCATTCTCTGTAGACAGATGAATTAGCCATACTAAATTCCCACCTGCCTCCCTAGAGAGTTGATTACCTAGCTAGATTTAGCTTTAAAATTGAGTGAGGGGCTCATGAGGCAACACCCATAAATGAATTACCACACATGCTCAGAAGAGCAAAAACTCTATAACCTAAGAAAGAAGGATCCATTGGGCACCATCAGATGACATCACCCACCTGTCATGGCTAATTCCATCCTGCTGTCTATGGCAATCACTGTTTAAGGTAAGTAAATTTGCTTTACCCGCTAAGAGTGGAAACATTCCTGAGGGTAGGGTTTGGAAGAGGTTTTTCATTTATATAAATAAAAATTCAAAATAATTTATTTTAAATTTGTTAATCATCTAATAAAAAGCTCAAGGCAATGTACCTAGGTACATATTGCAACACCACAATTACAAAATAAAATATAGTAGGAGATCACAATGCAATAACATAGCAAAATAAGCATCAGAATCCACCAAAAATGACAATATAAATACAAATGAAATAATACACAAATAGATATTCACATGCTACTTAGCTGAATAAATCAGACTTATCTGGCTAAATAGTTAGCCGTATAGTCAATGAGAGGGCAATGGGTGCAACTGGTTGGCATTACCTAACCAGCTAAGGGGGTCATTTATCAAAATGAGTTAGGGCCCTAATGCCCACAATAATGCTGTAACCATGCGATAAACACTGCATCACAAAATCCGTATGCAAATTTTATTCAAGTGGGAGGAGTTTGGGCAGAATAAATGGAAATGAGGGCTGATTAACGTTGCATGTGATAACAGGATTTAACGCTGGAAATAACTACACCTTTTTTCTTGGCGTTATGCCTGCAATAGCTGTGCATTATCACAAATCCCATTTCAGGAGAGGGGAGGAAAGGGGAGGAGGGAAGGAGAGAGAGAGCGCCACTGTGGAGGCCCACTGTTTTTTTTAAACTTTTTATACCACTGTAAGAGGGGGCACAAGTAACTCAGGGTGAGGTTTGTGGGGTAGGGTCGGTTCTGAGGGGCAATTTTTCATGCACAGTCATAGATATGAACAGCACAGTTACCGTCAGTGAAGATTTAATGTGATTTGGAGTAATGAAAGATGAAAGAAGAGTAGATTTGTACCATGTTCTCTCTACCTAGCTTGATTGCAGCTAGTGCAGAACCCAGAACCCACCCCACAAACCTCACCCCGAGTTACTAGTGCCCCCTCTTACAATGGAATAAATATTTACATTTTTTTGTGAGCCTCTTCAGAGGCTCTCTCTCTCCTTCCAATATCTATAGCAGTTTGACAAATCTAGGCCTTAGCTGGATAAGTGGCAATTATTGAGCCTTATCCTGTTAAGTTAACCAGATAAGTTAAATGTGGCCAATAGCAGGTCTAAAGTTAGCCTTATAAGCTTATCCGGATAACTTTAATACTTACTTAGGTATATTGAGTGGTATTGGCATGCCGCTGTATATTCCATGAAATTTAGCCATACAAGTCTTACTCAACTAACTTACATAACTGGATATATTTTAATATTGGCCCCAAATACATTTTCAAAAGCATGTGCATAACGTTTCCTGAAAATGGTGTAATTGTGTATAGGTAGTTTTTCTGGAATAATTTTCAAAGGAAATACATGATTTCTTTCTCTTTGAAAATCAGAATAAAGTTTATAAGTAAAAAGTACCTGCAGACTTTACACCAGTATGGACAGTTTTAGACTTATCCCTAGAGTATCTCCTGCAAGTTTATGCTTTCCATGGAAAAGGACAAACACAACAGCTTCTAAGCAGACAGATTCCAATTCACAGTTCCTTTTTAAACAGAGTGTCTTGTTACTCTGCTACCAAATGACCCAGTTTCTGGAGGGAGGTTGAGCCCTCCTATGTCTAAATGCCTTTCACTATTTGCAGTGTTCATGCACCAATTTTCTTTAATTGGGCCTTCAATTGAACATTAATAGTATAAGGATATAATAGTTTAATAGAACATGGTCATCAAACACCTGGTCCGCTGGCTCCGTTTACTACCCGAGTCCATTATAGATTAGATTCATGTTTCCAACCACAGTGGCGATGTCCTATATTCATCGCTTTGAGTATTATCTTTAATGCCTTGTTATAAGACTCAGGGAAACCCTAGCATAGCAACTAGCCTTTCTGTGACTAAACCACACACTGGAAGGTGCTATAACACTTTATTAAAATGTTGTTGTACGTGGTGGTGCTCTGTTTGAAGTATGGGTTTTCAAGGTAGCAGCATTGGCCCCCTTGCCTACAGCAAAAATTCAGATCTGCTGTAACAAAGCAAGAGCTTAGCCACTCTATAGCAAGAGAGCAGAAATGCTGGGGCAATCTTTCTACAAAATTCCATTATAAAAAAAAAAAAAATCAGTGTGTGGTGCCAGCCTAATAAACTGGGCACTGAGAAAATGGCTAGCAGGTCTTCCATCTCCCTCTTCTGATTCTTGTTATGCCTGTTGGGTGCCACGTCGAAGAGTATCCCATTAGTGGTCAGGAACCGGACAAAGTAGGGGAAAGCAGAGGGAGACAGAGACAAAGGCCTGCCAATCATTTTTCAGGTTCCCAGTTAATTTGGCTGAAACTACTTTTTCTAAAATGGGATAGATTTAAGCAAATAAATAAAAGTTATCCTTGCCGTTTAGCTCCCTTAGTAACTGTATAGATTCTCCTGCTACTCAACGTAAGTGAATTCTCCCGACAGGAGAGAATTTACTTACCTTGAGTAGCACTCAAGTTGAGTAGCTACTCAAGTTGAGTAGCCCACAGTTGAGGCCATTGACGCATCATTGTTGCGTCAATGGCCTCAACTGTGGGCAGTGAAAGAAAGAGTCAGTGGAGACTGGGCCTTGAACATTTTGTTGCCTTGTGTAAAATATTTTTTTCATCCCTCCCAAATAAATCCCATATAAAATATACCATGCATCCTCAAAACCCTCTCATAAGAAAGTCAAATAGTTTAACATCTGAATAATATTTGGGAACACACACGCATTCCAGAATCCCTTATTAAAAAATGAATAAACCCTTCCCTTCTACTTTTTTTTTTTTTTTTTTGCCATTAAGGAGGAGAAAATCTGAAGTATCTCTTGATAGTCTTCCGACTGATTTCTTGCTCAGTTAAAATCATGGAGAGCCCACTTGCTTGTCCCTTCAACAATAACACACACAGGTATGAGCTGATGAATTAAGCTTTGAAAAGCTTCACTTCCCTGATCCTTCAGAGAGACTTGTAAAGTATGAAGACTGGAGAGGGCAACAGATGGAAAAGGAAATAACATATCTCAAGTCACTGTCTCTAAAGTAGTGAAGCACTTCCATGGGAGATTGCAGGGTTCTTAAAGTATTACGTTTATCTATTACTAAGAAGCTCTAGATATACCATCCTCCCAAGGCAGTCCTGAAGGGCAACTTTCAAGTTGGTGTCATAGGAGGGCCCAACCTTGCCTAAGCCACCAAATTGTTTCCCTATCAGACCCTTGCCCTAGTTTAGGGCAAAGAAAAGTTTTTCCAAAGAACACAGTAAGTGATAATCAGAACATATACAAGCAGAACTTAACCTGTAATGCAAAATGCGGAAAATGGCATCTAAGTCACTGATGGACTTTTGAAACTCTTTCACCTACCTTGGGGGCCGATGCAATACAGTGAGCTCAGCCGAGTGCACTGTATAACCTGCACTCGGACACGGGTTAAACAGGTGCTAATCTACCCCCTAATGCAATAGGGGATTAGCGACTATTTAACCCATGTCCGACACAGCGTGAATGCGATAGCGCTCATCACATGCAAATGCATGGGAACGAGGCTATTACTCATTCACTCCGCATTAAAAAAAAAAAGTGTGCGACTCAGACGCACATTTAGCTCTCAGATATTAATGCCTGTCTGGAGCAAGTATTAATAGCTGAGCGCATGTAAAAGAAGTACAGCAAAGCAGGAAAAAAAACTGCTTTTCTGTACTTTTTTTTTTTTTTTACTTAAGAAAAAAAACCAAAACCTCGGCAGACCACCGAATTATGAAGACCGACGCCGGTAAACTCGGCATAGGCTTTCATAACCGTCCGTCTGCCAGTAATGAAAACGGACGCCGATGCCGACTTTACCGGCGTCGGTTTTCATAACCGGCAGCCGCGGCAGGTTCGTGTTAGCAAGGAAGCGCTAAGGTCACGCAAGCGACCCTAGCGCGACCCCCTAATTTGTTTATAGCATGGTGCCGCCCCCCCCCCCCCTCTTGCGGGCACCATGCACGCATTAAGAAAGCGGGCGCTAAAAAGTCATCGCCCCCCCTTGGTGCTAAGGTGTGAGGGAGCCAAAGGGCCGAGGAGCTCAAGAAACATAGCTGAGGGTGTAAGGAAGGAAGGCAAGCAGCATTTATTGGAAGAAAAAGTCAAGGAAATTCAGAGCCACTGGGCCTTGAAAGAAAAATGTGCTTTCTGGTTCTTAGCTAGGGTCTTACCCACTGTTATCCAGAATCAGCATTTAACCCCGGTGGAAGCACTCAGCTCTAAAACACAGGGAGAGCACTTGGCTTTAAATGTAGGGAAGGCACCAAGGAAAGGTATTTCTTAAACTAGGGGAAAACTCCCTCCTTTCCCAGGCCTGGGATTTGCCAATAGGCACACTAGGCCTGTGCTGAGGACGGCAAAAATCTGGGGGCAGCAGGCCCGCTCAAGATTTGCTGCCTCCCTGTTGTGCTGAATCTCACTTAGCAGAGAACAGCCTTCTGCTTCCTGTTTCAGTCCCTCTCCCTCCCCAGCGCAGACAACTGGAGGAGAGGACTAAAGACAGAAGTGACACAGCAAAGAAAAACTGCTTCATACCCTATTACAATTTTAACTTATTTGCATACATTTATTTTATTTCATTTTAAGTTTTGTTTTATTGTTTTTATTTTTTATGTTTATGTATACTGTATTGTTTCTCACTCTGATGGATTTTCTGATATGGTGAGAAATCAAAGATAGTTAAATAAAAATAAATACATGAGGGGGGGATGAGCTGAGCCTAGAGTAGATAGAGGACAGCAAAGAAGGTTGTGACTTAGACCTTCTGCTCTATTGTCCCTTGACTAGAGGAGGGGGATGACAGCACTAACAGTGCCTTGGAGTGCTAAAACCCTAAATCCGTCACTGTCCTTTCCTGTGAGGTAATATTTGCCGTACCTGGATCTGGGAGGTGTGGCAGCAGCTGTGCAGGAGGCTTTCCCTGCTCTGGCGCGCTCTCTCTCCTTTCTTTGAGTAAGGTGGAGTCTGGGATAGGGTAGCAAGATGTGGCTGCATGACTCAGCACCCTTCCCCTGCACCTTTCTTCCTTGCCTTCTTGCTAACTGAAGCTTGATTTTGTAATTCAGGAGAATCAGTCTCCTGTCGGACGCTGGAGAGGGAATGCTTGCTCTGTCGCAGAAGGTGAATCCAGAAGCGCAGATCACCACTGACCATGGGGGTGGGAAGGGGGGGGTGTCCTGCTGGAATAGTCTCAGGGGCAACAGTTAACCACTGATCATGATAGCAGCTCGCCTCTTCTACTCCTCACTTATTTAGCCAAAGAGTTACACCTTACCTAGGTCCAAGTCAAAGAAAGTGAGGCAGTAAAGGGGATAAAAGCCCTCATCTATAATTTTTTTTTTTTTAGTGACAAGAACATATGTGAATGTTTCATGAATCACAATTTCTTTGTTTGACCACGGGCATTAACCAAATGGTGGTAAAAGAGAAAATGACGAAAACCTCATTACTAATAGAAGTGTCAGTACTAAGCGTCTATTCTGTGCTGTGCATGGAGAGAGAGAAAACCATCAAACACCAAGAGTTGTCATCAGAGACCAAGCAAATGTGGCCTAAAGACACATAATCAGCTCTAATTGTTTGGGCACCACTTGCCTGACTGAAAACCTGCAAGCTCACCTTGATAAGTTGACTGTATTTATTACACCGTACAAGCTTCAGGAAGAAGTCATTTGGCATTAACAGTACATTTGAGAGACAGATCATACCCAACATACCCTGGCTTAAGAGTGAGGTTCATTCTGTCACTGTATGTAGAAGACAAGTCCAATATCAATCCTGCACCCCCAGTTCTGTAAATACAGGTTCTGTATCCACAGGACTCTCTACCAAGTCAGCCTCCAGCTTCAGGGACCCCCCCACCTCCAGCTTCAGAGACCTCTCTCTCCTCCCCCCCCTCCCCCACCCCAGCAAGTCAGCCTCCAGCTTCAGGGATCCCCCCCCCCCACCCCCACCTCCAGATTCAGAGACCATAAAATCTATCTGTGCGGGTTTCATCACTGACCAAACCCGCTGTGTAACTGGGAGCCAGCAGATAGCTTTAGGGGGTGCCACTTCAAGAACGAGGGGAGGGGGAGGGGCGCGGAGATTTTAAAATATATACATATCATTTTAAACAAATTGGATTTAAGTTTAACATTAGAAGTTGTTTTCAATCATGCGCACGGTTTCCTTTGAACAAAAAATTAACACAATCGATGACATCGTAACCTGAATCTTAGCCTGTCGCATTTTACTGATGGTTTAAGTACATTGGTGACCAAGCCTCAGTCCTCACATTGACAAACGCAGCCCCTCAAGCTCAGCCGAGCAAGCCAGAGGAGCTGGGATAGCTGAGACAGCGTTCTTAGCTCCCTGCCCCCCCCCCTAAGGTGTCTGCCTCACAGTGAGCAGTGGTTCTCAAATGGTTTTCAACGGATGTCTGAGCGCACTGCTAAAATGCTCTATGCTAATGTCTTGGTGATGTAATAGGACTAAAGCAAAACTCCTGAAGCTAAGCTGAAACATCTGTAACACCAGAACCAAGACTAAAAAAATCAAACTCTAAAAAGAAAACGGCCATAAAATCAAGCTGCAATCAATCACGGGAGCCGAGCAAGGGAGAACATGGCCTAGCGGTTAGAATAATGGGCTGGAAACCGGGAAACCCGAGAACCCAGCGCTGCTTCTACCAGGGGCACTGGCTGTGACCTTAGGCAAGTCATTTTCTCGCTCTGTGTCTCAGGAGCCCCTTTCATTTGTGAGCTCCTTCAGGGGTGGTGGGGGACTGGCCTTCATTACCATTACTGCTGACAAGGAAGAAAGTTTTAGGCCAGTCCTGCATTTCTGACAGCTCCATCCTAGTACCTTATGGTAGCTGCAGTGCTGATTTCAGCTGGTAGAAGCAGGGACTGCAAATACCACAATGCACTGGGATGCAAGTCAAAATCCAAGACTAGCCAAAAGTCCCCTTCTTTGAACTGGGTCACTGTGCAGCTCTGTCACACCCTGTATGGAATTCATTGCAGGGCGCCCTATGAAGGCTACAATAAAATAAATAGCATGCTGGTGAAAGTATACAACAGGCCTTGCTGTAGACCAGAGGTAGTGAACTCCAGTCCTCAAGAGCCACAAACAGGCCTGGTTTTTCAGGATATCTACAGTGAATATGCATGAGATAGATTTCCATGCCCTGCCCCATCATATGCAACACTATTTTATGCATATTCATTATGGATATCCTGAAACCCAGGCCGATCTTTGGCTCTTCAGGACCGGAGTTGGCCACCCCTGCTTTAGCCAATCAGAAAGTGGTCCACTACAAGAAGAAAGTTGAAAAGAATTCACAGACAGAGGTTTCTGTAGCTGAAAAGGCAACAACACTTATGGGTCTCACGAGTTAGACTTTCAAAGAGGCCTAACATAAAATGCTGTTTATAACACAAACTGCACATCATAGATTTGAGTGTCTGACATAAAATCAATGTAACTCTATCACCAATTTCTCTATGTTCTCAAAAGAATAGCTATTTTCCTATATACCTCTGTGTATTATAAAGGTCATGTTCTGCATGGGATGCCATGTTTCTTTTAGCAGTACTTGGTCTATATATAATGGAAGGAAGGTTGCAAAGAAGCAACAAAAAATATATCCCACCATAAACCAAGTAAGATGCACCAGTATATGAGAGGCACTCTCTCAGTCACTCTTCCTCATTCGCCACTATACCCACCCTGGCACTAAGCAAACCCCAGATCCAACATCAAAAAGAAAGCGTAGGAGAAGACATAGGGCACTAACCGTGCAGCAGTGCCAGGATGTGAAGCAGAAGGAAGAATACAGAAGGCTTTTACTCAAGAAGAAAAGAAAGAGAGTCTGGCAGGTAGCAAAAGGAATTCAAAACAACAAAAAATAATCAACAACAACATATCAATTCAGTCGAAATGTGGTCTAGGGCTCTAGCAACCCCTTCCCATAATGTGACAACAGTAGATCTTCTTCAGAAAGGACGACATCACAGCTACTGTAAGTTCAGAAAGACACTCCCCCCTCCCTCCCTCCTTCATGGCTCCTTGTAATTGTGCATTTTTTTTCCTTTCATTATCTCACCGATCTGAGCATTGCTGTGTGTGGAAGATCAGGTCACTCCCTTGCCTCGCAGCTCCATGCAGACGTGTTTTAATTGATTCCACAAGTGGATGCTGGCCTAAAGTCAGCACCTCTGACGGCTGAATTCCTCTTAATAAGGCAGACTGAGCTCTGGCATGATGTAACCTTCGCTGCCGCTGCTCAGCTTATGGTTGGCAGCTTACAAGTCACAGTTGTAGGACCTCCGGTGCCGAGGGCACGAGACCTCCCCTTCTTGTAGGATTTCATGGGGCTGAGTTGCGAACGAAAGTGTTGGGAAGAGGTATGAAGTGAAAACGTTAACTGGAGGATCTTCCAAAACTGAGCTACTGCTCCCTGGTGCTCTTTCGGTGCCAGTACCCCACCATGGCAATTTTCCACACACACAGCAGGGATTTGGGAAAGCCATAATCTAGTGGTAAGGTCTTTTGTCACAACAGTAGCCCTGACTACACCACTGGTGACTCCAGTAGGACAAGACTCTTCTCAGTAACATCCTATTAGTGCCATCCCATTTATGTTTGTTTAGCTACTATGCAAAGCTGTGCAATATATTCCAAACATACAGCAGCGTATACTATAATGTGGTTGTCATACACAGTTCCCAGGAATTTGCAGTAATCTAGGGATCTTACCTGTCCACGATTTTAGAAAACCTTTAGATGTTACAGAATGGGCCCTTGATTCATGTCCAGGAGCAGGAAGGATTACAAGAAAATATGCTTTAGATTAATTGTGCAAGCATTTTAAAATCTGTGCTTTCTAAAGTTAGTCTTTTCCTTGCCCCTAAGACCACTGTCCTGGTAAAAGTAAATGGGAGGTGGAGTATAAATAAAGGAACTGGAATGGAAACAAGAGAGCCTTGTGTGCAGAGTTCTAGTCACCACAGCAGTCCCGGAGATTATTTGTAGGTTGCGATTTGACCAACATATGAATTATGAAAAAAAGAAATGTTTTCTGTACGCTTTTGAGATCACATGGGACCCCTTTTTAACATGAGCACCTGAGGAAAGAGGACCTACATGCAGGTGATTAGGAAAATAGGGGCACTTTGTAAGAGCTAAAACTTCAACCTTCCCTACTCCTCCCCAGCACGATCATCTCTTTCCCCTACCCATTCCCCCAACCTGCTCCCCTCCCACTGTCAGGCGAAGAGCAGCACATCTTACCTACAGCTGCTTTCTCCTCCGCTGGCTTCTCTATGAAGTTCAAATTACATAGGGGACTGGCACAGGACTTCAAAGTGAAGTTTGCAGGGAAGACAGTCGCAGGCAGGAAGTGCTAGCGTCCTCCTGCCAGCGAGAAGGGATCGTGCTGGGCAGGGGTGGGTGATGTGGAAGAGAGGGGAGATGAAAGATGCTATCAGCAGGGCCAGAGCTACCTGTTTTGCTGGCCTGTGCAAACGATTACTGATGAGTCCTCCACTCCCCTAGTCACCACCAAACCCCCATGGATTCTAATTGACTCCTCTTTTTCCCTAATAATAACTTTGTGCCTGAACAATGTTTACAGGTGCGGTGAGATTAGAGTAAAATGACCAGATTTCAGATGGGCAAATTTGGGACACTTCTTCCCTGTAGTGCCAATAGTAGGCAATTAGCTCGTTTGCAGGGAGGACTGGTTATCTGGTGGACTGCCTCCTTGAAAAATGGTAGTAATCTACTCTCAAAATATATTTAAAAAACAAAATCATGGAATTTTGAAACCAATAAATATTTCAACCTTAGTATAGTTGTAACACCCCCTTGATTGCTTTCCTCGCAGGGCTTTCCTGGGTTCAGGACCAACCTGGCGGGAGTCCCCCTAGGGCAAATTTTTCTCCCTTCACCCCAGGAAAACAAATGGGACTGAGAAAAAATCTGACATGTACAAAATTATACAGGTTTATTAGACTATATAGGTATATACATTTCTGCATGACTATGTACATTGCTAATAGGATGTCAAACAGCACACTTACATACTTGTGAGTAGTAGTCTCAGGCCACGCAAATATATACATTTCTACAAGGTAGCAAGAACATATAATATTTGGCACTTTGGGGGTTGTTGGCACCTACAGTATACCACCATATAGAATAGAAGGGACCTTTTGTGTTCCTGCAAAATTAAGTATTATTATTATTATCCTCCCCCCTTTTTACCCCAAGTCTCACCCATGTTAAAATATGCAACTGGGCTGATGGGCGGAGTTGGACTGGAGGGTCCATTGTATCTAAACCATCGTCCTCACCTTGGTGCCACTTCCGCTCCGCTAAAAGATCCATGCCAATGATAGGGTCCATGCCCTCCTAGGGACCTGACTCCATCTCCCAGTCTGTCACTGGGGTCCATGTCCTCCTGGGGGACCACTCGAACTGCCACTGGGGTCCATGCCATCTTGGGGGACCGTGCGATCTGCCGCTAGTGTCCACACCTTCTTGGGGGAATGCTTGATCTGCCACTGGGGTCTATGCCCTCCTGTGGGACCAATCAATCTGCTGCTGGGGTCCACACCCTCCCGCGGGAACACTTGATCTGCCACTGGGGTCCACACCTTTTTGAGGGACTGCTCGATCTGCTACTGGGGTCCATGCCCTCTCCTGGGGACAACTCAGTCTGGTGCTGGGGTCCCCTTCCTCCTGGGTGACGGATCCACCTTCGGATCTGCCACTGTCCTTTGGTTCCTTTCCCTTGGTAGGAGGGCTTTCCTGGCTTGTGTTTACAGCTCCACTAGGCACATGGCTTGCTTAGTGTTCAGCAATTCAGGCCCTCCACAATCTCAGCTTTTAGTGATTTTAGCTCTGCTAAGCTCATGATCAGTGATTCCCTGTTACCCAGCCTAGATAGGTCACCTTTTCAGCCAAAATGGCAAGAACCAGACAGGACCAAGGAAAGAGAATGTGTGCACAACCTTCCACCCTGCCTGGCTTTTTTTCCCCTGTTATCTAAGAACTAGATACCCAAGGGTCTGACTCCCCTTGTTAGTCAGGGAGAGAATCTGTTTGCTTCCTAGGACTGTTTTTTCAATACATTTCTCTCATAAGTCCCTTTCTCATTCAGAATTCTCCAATGTAGGACATTTCCAGTAATAGTTCTGTATGATTTAAAGTGATATTTCACTGCAAGTTACCATCAGTAGTCCAGGGGGCTGCGACATGCAACTTCCCTACCTGAGTATCTGACTCTTCTATTCAATGGTCATTTAAGCACCTTCATAGTAAGGGTTCTGGCAACCTTTTCAGTCTCATTCTGGGTTTCCTGGGCTGGTGGCTCATGTTACATAGCTGCATTGTCCTCTTTTTTTCTCTGCTGCAGTTCACTTAAATGGTAGCATGCTCTTTAACCTCCCTCCCTCCCTTGGAAGGGGAGGGTTTCACTATATATCAGGGCTGACGGATATGTCCTATACAAGGGAATTAATTATTCACCAGAAAAATTCAAAACAGCCAACAAAATACAGCTGTTTTTGTCAGGGTTCATGTAACTTCTAAAAGAAATCAATAATGAATAAGTGACAAAAAAAATATATAAATTCTATGTGGAAGACTTTGAACTAGGTCCCAAGATACTTTACATCAGGACCAGTGCAAGGGTATTAGGTGCCCTAGGTGAAACTTATAGCCTTATGCCTCTGCTGTCCTTCACAATGGAAGTCTACACACACAATTAAAATGTATGCATTTGTAATAACACATTTTACTTGAAAAAGGACATTCAAAATACAGACTTAGGAGGTAAAAATATCAAAACAGCATGTATATTATGTTTACATTCACAGCTTTGATGCTAACCAGAAAACCTTGTAAGAAAGCAAAGACGACTTGGAACTCATATGGTATTTTGATTTATTGTAATACATGTTGGGTGTGGACTTAGCCCTCAGAAAGCCATCAGTAAAGTGAATTACAATATAGCAAACCTCCCACACCAAATGTTCACTAATTGCCAGCACTCAAACAGTAATAACCCTATCTATGAAAAGGCAGCACTGCAAATATTACACCAGGCCCTAAAACACCAATACACCTCCTATTAGGAAAACAGAATAAGCCAGACTTCTGTAGATCCCTACTCAGAAACTATACACTAGCAGAATACCTCAGCTTGATCACATATGCAGAATACTCAACAAATATAGAATAAAGAGACCTAGAGTATAAACAGAAACATGCAGACAAAAACTAAACTGGAAACTACAACAAGCCAGACTCCATATGCACCGCAACAATAGAAAACAGAAACATTACCATTCTTCATAAAGTACCAAATAAAATCAAGACCCTACTTAGATTTGCCTGCTTTTAAAATCTGTGGTGTATGCATTGGTATTTTCACATATCAACTATTGCCATGAGTTGTTTTTAAGACTTTCATCAAAATTAATGCGGAAGATGCAGGCAATTCAAAAAGTATGACAGCAAAGTTAGTGGCTGGAAGCTCCAGGAGAATGTCTGCAAGTCAGCAACTTTTAGGACTTAATTGGCTCCAAGTTAGGTTTTTTAATTTATATCTCGCACTAACACTGGCATTTAAAGTCATGCAAGGGGTTGGTTCAAGACAACTGAAAATTCATTTGCAGTAGTTTGAAACCAGGATAAATTTATGGTCAGCCAATAAAGAATTTTTGCAAATTCCAGCAGTTAAGACCTTTCACCATGCATGTTTAAGGAGTAGATCTTTCTTTTTCACCATTCCAAAGTTATAGAATGACCTTTCATTAGCCTTAAGGGAAGATAAAGATCTTTTCAGAGTTCGGAAATTGCTTAAAACCTGGTTCATGAGCAATGTTTCTGATGGCTGAATTATTTATCTCAAGCTACTGTTTTCTGTGCAAGTTTCCTGTGGATGAATTCTTTTGTTGGGAGAATAGTTATGTAATTAAATAAGATTTGTGCTGATTTTGCTTTGCTGTATGTTGTACATCACTTAGAAAGATTTTTATCAGTTAGGAGATTAATAAATGGTTTTTAAATAAATAAATAAGAAATACAAAAGTAATAGTAAAGCCATACTAATAAAAATAATATTTCAAAACAGCCCAATATTCAAAATTAAATGTTTTTTTAAACTAACCGGATAACACATACAGTTAATTTAATTGGGATATTCAACAGCACCGCTATGCTGCTGAATATCTGTGTAGAAGTCTCTACTTAGCCAGATACATTATAAACAGCTAAGTTAAACCTGCTGTATGGCAGGTCTAACTTAGTAACTGATTCACTAAGGGTTTTTCACAAAATGAGAGAAAAGCTGTAATGAATCTGGCCCTTAGCCGGTTAACTTTTGCAGCTAAGACTGAATATCACTAGTTAGCCACAAAATTATACAGCTAAGTAACTCCACCCTGAACCACCCACTACATGCCCACAACTTATGTGGCTAAAAAGCACTAAATATACTTTTAATATTGACCTCCTAATGCATAGAACATTCAATAATTAAGATATATCTTAATACTGTTATTTTATAAGATAACAATGTTACTGTTTTGATGTGAAGCTTGTAAACTGTTGTGAAGGCCTGTCTAAATGACGGTATTAAAAAAACCAATAAATAAATAAATAATTTATTTTTTAATTTCCCAAACAATAAAACATTTGAAAACATCAGACATATCGAATAATAAACATATCAAATTAATTATAAAAAACAAACTCAGCAAATCATCCATTAGATGTAATTCCTATAAAAACATTAAAGATGATCACAAATACGATTTCTCCATGTATCACAAGAATAGTGAACTTATCACTAATAGAAGGTGAAATACCTCTGCCATTAAAATGTGCATCAATAAGACTGATCTTAAAAGCAAAAAACACTGATACCAATGTTTAAATAATTTTAAACCAATCTCAACTTTGCCTCTGATAGCAAAAATAATCAAGAAAGAAGTAAAAACACAACTGGTTGAACATTATGAATCAAATAACATACTATTTCCAACCCAATTCAGCTTCAGAAAGAATTTTAGTATGGAATATTTATTATTAGCATTGACAGATTCTGTCTTAAGAGGATTTGATGCTGGTCAATCATATTTACTTATTTTACTCGACCTGTCTGCTGCATTTGATACTGTGGAACATACTATTATGATCCATACGCTGAGTGAAATTGGACAGTGAAAAAAAAACTTACAACGATTTACATCTTATTTAAAAATTTGTACCTTTCAGGTAAGAATTGGTAATTTTTCCTCAAATAAAATTAACATGGATTCAGGGGTACTGCAAGGGTCATCTCTATCTGCAACCCTTGTTAATATCCATATGCTACCGTTATGTAAGCTGTTATCGGGATTAGGCATTAGTTATTTCATTTACACAGATAATGTGCAATTCCTAGTTCCCACTGGAAAATCCATAGAACATTCATTGAAGCTGTTAGGGGTATATATATCAGCAATACAGCAATTATTAATACATATGAAACTGGTGCTAAGTAATAAGAAAACAAATTATATAGTTAAATAGGAATCCCCTATGAAAAACGCCTAACTACTTGAAGACCGAGTCTTTGCACATAGAACTGACTAACCATGCACATGATCTGGGTATAATAATTAATGGTGTTCTCAATATGAAGAAGTATATTAATAACAAAATAGAGATGGCTATAACAAATTACATATCCTAAAGTATCTGAAACCTTTACTTAATCATGAAGAGTTCCGTACAGTACTCATTACGTTGATTTTTTCCAATCTAGATTACTGTAATACTCTCTTATTTGGTTTGCCTGCAAACACAATAAGACCATTTTAGTTATTGCAAAATGCCACAGCAAGGGACTTGACAGGCAATAAAAATGATGATGATATTACTCCAATAGTCATAGCTGTTCATTGGTTATCAATAAAATTCAAAATACAATATAAAGTACTATGATTATTATATAAAGTGGTAAATAATGAAAATTCAGAGTGGTTAAATGCATAGAGAGAGAGAGAGAGACAGACACTAGCTATAAGGCCCTTCTAGTAGTTAGCTATTTATATCTCTATAGGAGGCCCACCTAGTAACTCGAGGTGAGGTTTCGGTAGTAGTGTAGGGGGTTAGGGGCCACTTTGACATGCAGAGTGAGATGTACGAACAGAGCAGTACACTCTTGTGAAGATTTGATTCCTTCGGAGTGAGGAAACTCACACAAAGATGAGATTTGTCAATGTTCTCTCAACCTAGCTTGGAAAATAACCCTAAGGGGGTCATTTTGTAAGTGTATCGCACGCAAAAAGTCCCTTTTCACGAGCGACAGCTAAATAGGGGCGGAGTCGGGGCGGCGTCAGCACCGAAAGAGGAGTCGTCGGGGCGGTGTCGGGGTGGACCACTGTGGAAACTTCGCTGGCGGCGATAAGGTAAGCCACATTATTGCTGCCGGTGATGCTACTGGGTGCGAAAGCCGGAAGTGATAACATCGCGGTGGTGCGATTGCTGCTGGCTTTTGCAGGCCCAGCCCCCCTCCCCCCCCCCCCCGCTTAACTCCCCTGCCCCCCCCCCCATTACCGTGAAATTCAGAGAGCTCTGCATCGTTGAAAAATCCAGCCCTTAGTGAGGTAAGAGAAGGAGCAATATTAATTGCAGGACCTAAATTATGGAACTCCTTACCTTGTGAGTTAAGAATGCAAAGAGATTTCATGGGATTCAAGAAAAACCTCAAAAAATGGCTGTTCAAACAGGCCTACGAGAATAATAATGGAAACTGAAAGAACTATCAGAAATATGGCAAAGTACGGAGGGAAAACTAATTGAAAAAGGCTATTTCGTATTTATTAGCTTTAAACAAAGAAATGCCAAAAAGTTAGAAATTTTGTTTTAGACTGTTATATTACCAAAAATTTGAAATGTAAACTGTTATGATCGTTCACAAACTGATTTTACTGTTTTGACATGTTTTTAAGTTTTTGCTGTAAACCGCTGTGATTGATTACAGAACGATGGTATACAAATATAACAAATAAATAAATAGCCAACAATTAAAACTAAGGTGTACAAAATTCAGCACTCTCCATACCTGGGAACTTTTGTGTTCCAGTCACCCCAAGATTGTTGTGAATGAATAGGGGTGGGATTGGGGAGGCCGTAAAAACTCTCTCTTCTCTCTCATACACACACACACACACACACACACACACATACACACACATACACACACACACACACACACACACACACACTCACTCATACACACACACACACACATACACATGCTCATACGTCCCTCTGTTTCACCTGGGCCTCGCTCCTTCTTTTTCCTGGAGTCTGCAGAAGGAGTGGGGGGTCCCATGGCCACTTTCTCACTCAGGCTGCTGACAAGATGGGATGCACCGCCAGCCCCCCTGGCCTCCTTTGGTCTTTGACCACCAGTGCCCCTGCAGCTTCCTTTGGTCATTGGCGGGTTAGGGTCTGCTGGTGGCCCCCACACCACTGCCTCTCTGAGCTGCCACCCTGTGCAAGTGCACAATTTGCACAGTGTGTTGCACCAGCCCTGCCAGACCCACAGCACCACAAGGAAAGGCATCCCATACCATTATAAACAGGATACACCTCAAAGTTGATGTATAGCATATGTCCGGATAATTCTTAAGTTGGTCCATTGATAATTATCACAATCTCAAATGAATGAAGGGATCTTTCTAAAATTTTCATGGAGTCTTTTAAACCATACACAACAGGTTGAAAAAACAGCAACTCTGTCCAGCCTGCCTCACCCAAGACATTCCTCTTGAGAATCATCATCTAAAAAAGGCTGGCAAGCAAACAGGAATAAATATGGCAGAGGAAAACCATAAATATGGCAATTAAGCACTTAATTGAATGAATTAGGTAGGCACATTGAAATGAAGACCTGAGAATAAGAACCAATGTCAGCCTCATCTTTTCACATCTAGAGTTGTGTAAACTTTGTTCTCTTTCCAAGGATATTGAGGTTTTCAGTCCTGGAAACTCCCCAGAATAGATGACCATTTCCAGCGCAGTAAAAGTGGTCCTGCTGTTGTATGGGAATTCTGCCTAGACACATCACGCAGAATTTGCTCAGTTTGCAGCTCTTCAGCAGACACCATCCATCACAGTCAGCATACAGAGCAAGTTGTATTTGCACACTTGGGAGCTGTTCAGTTTTGGGAATAATGCTTTATTTTACTGTATTTTATCGGTTGCTTTTTTTTGTTTGCTGAACACCATTTCGAGCTAGATTTACTTGGAAAAATGGTATATACATTTCTAAATTAAATTAAACTGTACAAAGCTATGCATTCCAGAAGGTCTTCCTGTTTACAAGTGTGTTGGGCAGAATGGCAAAGATCCCACTGGTTCAATCATTCAAAGTCATGCGAGGATAAAATACGCATGCAAAAAAGCACAGCAAACTCCACAAAGCGCACAAAATGCAGCACAAAAATGTTCTTTTTCCTTCCCTACTTATATAAATATCCACAAAGAGAGATAGATATAGAAGATATATATTCATAAAAATAAGGAATTCTCCATAAAGGGATATTTCACACCTATGCGTCCCTTCTGATGCATATTGTGGTTTGATAAACTTTTAGGGAGCTATTATTAGGGATGTGCATTGTGGCCATTCATTCATTTGTTTTGCCATTTCGCACATACCTTGAATTATGCATGTACGTGAGTTACACACATAACCATGTACGAGCGTACTTTGAGGTACGCGAGTAACGGTAAAATGAACGAATGGCCACTGAATGCATATCTCTAGCTATTATTAGGTAGTTAAGTGACGCCCAAAAATAACTTATAAATTAACTAGCAATGCTTTTTTAAGAAAACTAGCAAGTAGTAGTTAGATTATTGCAATTCACCATACCTTGGACTTGCCACTTGCAAGTTATTCAAAATACTGCAGTGAGAATTTTGACCGGGATGCAGCTCAGGGATCATATTACGGTACACCCGTTTTGTCCTCCCTTCACTGGCTTCCAGTTTCACACCAGATACAAGGTTTTAACTCTTATCCATAACTTACTATACAAGGTCTCCTTACTATGGTTGAGTGCAAAATTTCAGTTCTAAGAACCTGCCAGGCAGGTTCTATCCACAAAGAACCTTCTCTAGGTCCCAGCACCAAACTTGACTATCCTGGACATTACACGAAAGACGGCCTTTTCAGTTGCTGGCCCGCATTTGTGGAACTCTATCCCAAATCACCTGCACGATGTTCCCTGCTCCAAAACATTTAAAAAGGCACTTAAGACTTTTCTGTTCTCCAGGGTTTTTAAATTTGCCTGACCCATATGCAAAGCATTGAAATATGTTTTTATTTTGTGTGATTATATCTGTATGGTGTGTTTTTATTATGGATGTTTATAAAATGCAAGCTGCCTTGGGCTAAAATTGTAGAGTGCGGATTAAAAATGTTACTAAATAAGGGAGAAGGTGAGCTGTCAAGAGCAATGGCTTCCAGCCTTGCGCATCAGTTTCCCCTTTATCTCCAGCACGGTCCTATCAATGCCAGAGAGAGACAAAGCAAATGTGTGACACTGAAACCTGGGTCCAGCCATGGCTTTGATTGAAAGTTGATTGTGCCTGGGGAGCGTTTAGCTATCGCATGTTCTTTTTTGCAGAAATCCAAATCATACATTAGTTTTCACCAGGGAGCACCCAACTGGATTATTTAAAGGTGATGGGGGCCCCAGTAGTCTCCTCATGGGCCCAGTCATGTATCTTTCACGTTGCAAAAAGCTATTAGTGAGTGGAGGGAATTAAAAATAAACTTCATCTACTAACTATTCATACTACCTCACAAATTTCAAGATAACTTCCAAATGCAGAGAGAAGAGCAAACAATAACCTTTGTATTTTACCCAACAGCAGCTGATTAGTACTGAAGAACTGGAAGACATATTGACTTTGCCAGTGTCAAAAGAGGGAGCCAGAGACAGATCAAGGATCAGAACCTAGAAGTCCTGACTCAAAGTTTGTACTGTAGAGAAGCTAGGTTCCTATTTCCTAACACTATCAGCTTAGCTGTGGTTAGGTTCTGTTGCTTTCTCTCTGAATCTTACTGCTATGAAGCCTCACATTTTTTGCCTTCAATATTTCTTTTTTTTTTTTTTTTTTGACCCAGCAGTTTCCTTCTGCTCCTTAGCTAAATGATTCATCATAAAAGGAAAAATTATTGCTAACAGTATTTTAAACCTTAATGTGGGGGGAAAAGGAGAACTGGATTCAGACAACGCTGGGCCCAGACTTTTATGGTCTAGGGTACTGATACACAGACATTAGGGGAAAAAAAGCACCGGAATGCTTCTACAACCATGTCCTAAAGCAAAGCATTATCTGAATTATCAAGAAGGCTGCTTACTCCGTAATTTTGCCATGCATTGGATAGTGGCTTGGTGTGATTGTAAATATTACCACCCTTAACGTAAGGCTTGGGGGTAACCTGCATGGAGCGGCCGTTTCTACCCTTAACAGAAACATGGGGTAAGCTGCACGAAGTGGCAGTTACTACCATAAGAAAATTTCTGGGCAGACTGGATGGGCCATTGCCATCATTACTATGTTACTATGTATTGAATAGCTCTGGGGACATATGAACCGCATCACTGGTGAAGCAGTATGCAAAAGCCGCCACAATCCAGAAATGTATTATAACCACGTCGTGTATTTTTCTCGACACATGATGTTAGGGCTGGGAATCTATCAATGTGGGTCAATCTTTTCGGGTAAGATCATGGATGGAGAACATGTAAAATATGGAGGAGATCATGTCCTGGCACCTGAACCCTATTGGGAACATGATTACATTATGACCCTAGCCAAAGCAGTGGGATAAAACCTCCTGTTTAAAAAGCATTTGTATATGGTTTATCTGATTTAGAATAATTGGTGAGTTGACAGATTATAGAGACCAACCATTTAAATTAAAAAATAATCATAAAAAGTTAGAGCACCAGATGTAACACTTGTCGGAGGAGTGGGCCCTTAGTGCTATGGTGTAGTTAGTGCTACCTAATGAGAAAGCCCACGAGGCCCACACCACAGCTGGCAGAAATGCCCAGTGGTGGGACCGGCTGGAGCTTCATCCATACCTGCCGCCTCCCCCGCAAGTTGAGCCCTTGGGTTTTGGTGGCCGGCATGTCTTAGGTGAGTCCCTAGGACAGTCCAAAAGGTGAGAATCCAAGGGTGAGCATAGGTCAGGATAGGCGGCATATGGCAGAGATGGGCAACAGGCCAGGGGTCGAGGTAAGCAGCAGACAGCGGAGGTAGAGATCAGACCGGATGTCAGGTCAGGTCATGTCCAAAGCAAGAAGTTAGATCCAGGCCAGGGTCAGAATCCAGGAAGTCAAGCCGAGGGGAACAGAGAACAGACCAGCAAGGCAAGGAAAATGGACAAGGGACGGACAGACAAGAAGGGAACAGGCAAGGCAGGAGTGGAAAAGAAAGGCAAACATGAATTAGCAACATGCACTGGAATGAGAACACATCGGGGACCTGTTGCTGAGGCAAGGGGAGCAGTCTGAAGAGGCCTTAAATAGACCTAGGGCCGGTGATGTCATCAGCAGGCACTGTGACCTTTTCCTGCCACGAGCCCTTTAAGACTGCTGTAGTTGGGTGCGCATGCACCTAGGGAGACCAAGCCGGAAGCAGTTGTGATCATGGTGTGCAGCTGCCGGGCTTGTCGTCTTGCCACCTTCGGGAGGACATTGGTCTGGCAGCGTTGGGGATGCATGCAGCAGCTTGCAAGAGTGTCCCGTGAGCTGCCAAACGTGACACCAGATACACATAAGAACATAAGAAATTGCCATGCTGGGTCAGACCAAGGGTCCATCAAGCCCAGCATCCTGTTTCCAACAGAGGCCAAACCAGGCCACAAGAACCTGGCAATTACCCAAACACCAAGAAGATCCCATGCTACTGATGCAATTAAAAGCAGTGGCTATTCCCTAAGGGGCGGATTTTAAGAGCCCTGCTCGCGTAAATCCGCCCGGATTTACGCGAGCAGGGCCCTGCGCGCCGGTAAGCCTATTTTACATAGGCCTACCGGCGCGCGCAGACCCCGGGACTCGCGTACGTCCCGGGGTTTTCGGAGGGGGGCGTGTCGGGGGCGTGTCGGGGGGCGGGCCCGGTCGTCGCGGCGTTTCGGGGGCGTGTCGGGAGCGTTTTGGGGGCGGGTACGGGGGCGTGGCTACGGCCCGGGGCGGTTCGGGGGCGTGGCCGCGCCCTCCGTACCCGCCCCCAGGTCGCGGTCCGGCGCGCAGGAGGCCCGCTGGCGCGCGGGGATTTACGTCTCCCTCCGGGAGGCGTAAATCCCCCGACAAAGGTAAGGGGGGGGTTTAGACAGGGCCGGGCGGGTGGGTTAGGTAGGGGAAGGGAGGGGAAGGTGAGGGGAGGGCAAAGGAAAGTTCCCTCCGAGGCCGCTCCGATTTCGGAGCGGCCTTGGAGGGAACGGGTTAGGCAGCGCGGCTCGGCGCGCGCCGGCTATACAAAATCAATAGCCTTGCGCGCGCCGATCCAGGGATTTTAGTGGATACGCGCGGCTCCGCGCGTATCTACTAAAATCCAGCGTACTTTTGCTTGAGTCTGATGCGCAAGCAAAAGTAGGCTGATCGCGCTTCTTTTAAAATCTACCCCTAAGTAAACTTGATTAATAGCAGTTAATGGACTTCTCTTCCAAGAACTTATCCAAACCTTTTTTGAACCCAGCTACACTAACTGCACTAACCACATCCTCTAGCAACAAATTCCAGAGCTTTATTGTGCGTTGAGTGAAAAAGAATTTTCTCCAATTAGTCTTAAATGTGCTACTTGCTAACTTCATGGAATGCCCCCTAGTCCTTCTATTATTCGAAAGTGTAAATAACCGAGTCACACCTACTCGTTCAAGACCTCTCATGATCTTAAAGACCTCTTTTATATCCCCCCTCAGCCGTCTCTTCTCCAAGCTGAAAAGCCCTAACCACTTCAGCCTTTCCTCATAGGGGAGCTGTTCCATCCCCTTTATTATTTTGGTTGCTCTTCTCTGTACCTTCTCCATTGCAACTATATCTTTTTTGAGATAGGGCGACCAGAATTGTACACAGTATTCAAGGTGTGGTCTCACCATGGAGCGATATACAGGCATTATGACATTTTCCGTTTTATTAACCATTCCCTTCCTAATAATTCCTAACATTCTATTTGCTTTTTTGACTGCTGCAGCACACTGAGCCAATGATTTCAATGTATTATCTACTATGACGCCTAGATCTCTTTCTTGGGTGGTAGATCCTAATATGGAACCTAACATTGTGTAACTACAGCAAGGGTTATTTTTCTCTATATGCAACACCTTGCACTTGTCCACATTAAATTTCATCTGCCATTTGGATGCCCAATCTTCCAGTCTTGCAAGGTCCTCCTGTAATGTATCACAGTCTGCTTGTGATTTAACTACTCTGAATAATTTTGTATCATCCACAAATTTGATAACGTCACTCGTTGTATTCCTTTCCAGATCATTTATATATATATTGAAAAGCACTGGTCCAAGTACAGATCCCTGAGGCACTCCACTGTTTACCCTTTTCCACTGAGAAAATTGACCATTTAGTCCTACTCTCTGTTTCCTGTCTTTTAACCAGTTTGTAATCCACGAAAGGACATTGCCTCCTATCCCATGACTTTTTAGTTTTCATAGAAGCCTCTCATGAGGGACTTTGTCAAACACCTTCTGAAAATCCAAATACACTACATCTACCGGTTCACCTTTATCCACATGTTTATTAACCCCTTCAAAAAAATGAAGGTTTGTTAGGCAAGTCTTCCCTTGGGTAAATCCGTGTTGACTGTGTTCCATTAAATCATGTCTTTCTATATGCTCTACAATTTTGATCTTGAGGATAGTTTCCACTATTTTTCCCCGCACTGAAGTTAGGCTCACTGGTCTATAGTTACCCGGATCGCCCCTGGAGCCTTTTTTAAATATTGGGGTTACATTGGCCACCCTCTAGTCTTCAGGTACAATGGATGATTTTAATGATAGGTTACAAATTTTAACTAATAGGTCAGAAATTTCATTTTTGAGTTCCTTTAGTACACTAGGATGCATACCATCCGGTCCAGGTGACTTGCTACTCTTTAGTTTGTCAATCTGGCCTACTACATCTTCCAGGTTGACAGTGATTTCGTTCAGTTCATCTGACTCATCACCCCTGAAAACCATCTCTGGAACTGGTATCTCCCCAACATCCTCATTAGTAAACACGGAAGCAAAGAATTCATTTAGTCTTTCTGCAATGGCTGTATCTTCCCTAAGAGCCCCTTTAACCCCTCGGTCATCTAATGGTCCAACCGACTCCCTCACAGGTTTCTTGCTTTGGATATATTTTTAAAAGTTTTTATTATGAATTTTTGCCTCTATGGCCAACTTCATTTCAAATTCTCTCTTCGCCTGTTTTATCAATGTTTTACACTTAACTTGACAATGCTTAAGTTTTATCCTATTTTCTTCAGATGGATCCTTCTTCCAATTTTTGAAGGATGATTTTTTGGCTAAAATAGCCTCTTTCACCTCATGTTTTAACCATGACGGTAATCGTTTTGCCTTCCTTCCACCTTTCTTAATGCGTGGAATACATATGGACTGTGGCTCTAGGATTGTATTTTTAAACAATGTCCAAGCCTGTTGAACACTTTTAACCTTTGCAGCTGCACCTTTCAGTTTTTTTCTGACTATTTTCCTCATTTTATCAAAGTTTCCCTTTTGAAAGTTTAGTGTTAGAGCTGCAGATTTACTTATTGTCCCCCTTCCAGTTATTAGTTTAAATTTGATCATGTTATGATCACTGTTGCCAAGTGGCCCCACCACCGTTACCTCTCTCACCAAATTCTGTGTTCCACTAAGAATTAAATCTAAAATAGCTCCCTCTTGTTGGTTCCTGAACCAATTGCTCCATGAAACAATCATTTATTACATCCAGGAACTTTATATCTCTAGCAAGTACTGATGTTACATTTACCCAGTCAATATTGGGGTAATTGAAATCTCCCATTATTATTGCACTGCCAAATTGGTTTGCTTCCCTGATTTCTCTTAGCATTTCATCATCTGTCTGACCATTTTGTCCAGGTGGATGGTAGTATACTCCTATCACTATACTCTTACCCAACACATATGGGATTTCTACCCATATAGATTCTACTGAGCATTTAGTCTCTTGTATGATCTTTAGCCTGTTGGACTCTTTACCCTCCCGGACATAAAGTGCCACACCCCTGCCAAGTTGATCCTCCCTATAGTTGCATTTAAAAAAGGTTTGAACAAGTTCTTGGAGGAAAAGTCCATTAACAATTACTAAGGGAGAGTTGCAGAAATCTACTGCTTATTCTTGGGATAAGTAGCTTGGAATCTATCTACTTCTTGGGATCCTGCCAGGTTCATATGGCCTGGCTTGGCCACTGTTGGAAACAGGATACTGGGCTTGATGGACCCTTGGTCTGACCCAGTATGGCAAGCCTTATGTTCTTATAAATAGTTGTGTATGCCTTTATTTCTTTTAAAGGAAAATAATAAAAAAAAATTATATAACTGATAAATGTCATGGACTTCATGAGCAAATATCTCCCTCAACCCAAATGAGAGAAGGAACTGTGAACTTCATCTTTTTTTTCCCAACAACCAACAAGGACTGAACTTCATAATCTGGGTAAACAAATAAGCATGGGGGTAGCTTGCTTATTATGGCAGTTACTACCCTAAACCAATTAAGCCTGATACATCACTTTGAAAGCATATACAGCGTTGATCTCTGCTTCAATGGTAGAGGGATGGGAGGAAAACAGGATTTACATTCAGACAACATCCAACAAGGCATTGATCTGTGCAGTCTGGTTAAACAAGCATCGGGGTAACTTGCTTGATGCGGCAGTTACTACCCTCAACCATTAAGCCTTATGCTCACCTTTGATACAACTCCAACATTACTCTCTGCATCAGTGACAGGGGGTGGCAGGAAATTTGAATCAAACAGTTACCAACAAGAGCCCTGAAGTTGGTGGTTAGTGAAACAGATAAGTACGGGAAAATAAGAGTGGGAGCTTGCTGGGCAGACTGGATGGGCCGATTGGCCTTTTTCTGCCATCATTTCTATGTTTCTATATATTTTCATCTGCAGCTTGCCTGTGAAATTCTCTTACTAATTTTCTGCGCAAAATGTTAACATCACGATATCTTATGGAGTAAACTGTTTCTATATGTGGCTTCCTCCCAGCTCCAAAAGTATTTACAATGCTTCTGTGCCCCCCCCCCCCCCCCCCCAATATCTTTGGTTCACTCTCAGAAATGCTCCACCCTTCCGCATATTGGAATTAAATAACCACACAAAAACTGAACACTTATACACTCCTTAACTAGCTGGTTAAAAATGGCAGTATCTGTGTGTGGGGTGGGGGGAGGGGAGAGGAGGGATTAAAATACATTTCTTCCCTGCTTTCAACTCCCACCCAAAAAAAGCACAAGCTACAGGGCTAAACATCTTGTTTGATTTAAAAAATAAAAAACTCTTCGAAACCCAAGAACCCACAAAGCTCAGCAGGGAAATAACTTAATATCGCTCCTACTGTTTTCTATCAAATGTCTCAAGCTTGGCCACTCAAGTACGAAGTAAACTTTACATTCATCAGAGTGAAGCAAGAGCTTGGGAAAGACACAATAACTAGAGCCGTGGGCAAGGCATCCCGGATCCCTGGTAAAAGCCAGAAAAAGCTGCTGCACCTGTAGGGATCATCCTACATCAGGGATTCCCAGCACCAGTTTCCCCCAGACATCCCCTCCAGCATCTCCTCCCCACACTGGTTATTCAAGACATCCTCAGGGAATGTGCATTACAGATTTGGACAGGTGTCTGCCAGCTACAGGTTAACTTGCATATTTGATTACCCTGAAAACCAGACTTGATGAAGGTTGTTGAGGATCACTGCACCTTGGGGTCATCATGCATGAAGAGCTCGCCCCTCCCCCCTTCACCCAAGCCTGGGCTGAGCCCAGAACACGATAGGAAGTGCACTGGGGGGCCATCACTGTCAACAAGGAGAGAGAGGTTTCAAACTCCTGAATTTCTCATCAAGACATTTGGTTTAGACAAAGAGTAGACAGAGAGAACTTTCTAGGTCTGATCTGTGGAACCCTGGGGAATTCTGTAGCAGGAGAGAGAGAGAGAGGGAGGGAGATGCAGCAAAACACCCCAGAACATTTTATGGGAAGAGTAACTGTAAGAAAGGAAAAAAAAAGATCTCAGAACACTGGATACTATTTTCAGTTTCAAGGACTGGCGTGAGGACAGAGGGGAAGCACTACGGAAATGCAGGTAACACGTTTTACGCATGGAAAAGACCGAACCTGTTAATGCCACACAGACTGACTAAACAATTCCACAGCGGCTAGATGAGATGGAATGTGCATAGAACAGGTATAAAATTGCTAGCTGGGCCAGGAAAGATGGCTTCGTTATGCCCCTGTGAGCGATGATCTTCTAAAAACTATACTTGTAACTGGAGAACTGAGGCACTCGTGAAAGCGTCCAGAGGTTTCATATCAGCAGTGAGGCCACAGAGCAGGCCTAAGAACCAGGGGTGCCTGGGTTTCGACAGAACGGACAAACACTGAGCAGATAAGCAGGTATCCGGGAAGAGAGAAGTACTAACTGCCATGCAGCTTGTGTGCATCATCTGCCTGTACAGATCTTCAAACTTTGACTGACAGAGCCAAACTCCTCAGAAGAGAGGAAATGCACTTGCACACCAATCACGCTGCAGTCAGTCTATGCAAGCAAGACATCCGAGGGTGACGTACTGACACAGGTATAGCGCAGATTAGGTCAATTTATTTATTAAAATATGATTAAGCTACTTTTCCCTTACCGCATCAGAGCAGTGTACAATAAAAAGGCTCCCTCTTCATCACACATATAAAACACAATTTGATTTCATCTCCCACCTCATACCATAAAATCCACCTCCCTAGTTCTACAGATCAGACCTTGAAAGGTCCTTCCCCACAAAATTATACCCTCAGATTTGTACAGCAGAATCTGGAGCAAACAAAATTAAAAAAAAAATCTAGTTTCCTAAGGTACCACCAGCTCTACATAACATCTAGAAAAAAAGGTGGCGAGCCCCCTAATGATGAAGAAAACACTATAATATTTGAACTCCCTGCCAGTGGCAGGACCTGGCCAAACACGGAGGTCTGGCTTTTGCCTTTACATTCCTAAGAACTAAGTATGTTTTACACTCCATGAAGCTTCTCCAGAGAAAGTCCAACTAATTTTCTCTGATTTCAACCAATCCCAAAAAGTAAGGAAAGGCAGAGTGCTCTGGGAATAAAACATATGCACTAGATCCCCCAGATGATTGCCAGTATCACCATGCCTGTCAATGAGCTACTTTTCACACGGTCACATTCGTTTTGGTGGGCCACGAAATAGCTGCGCTAGAGAACATAGGAGCCTAAGAAAATCCCACCGAGCTTATTATTCAAACAGTTTTAATCCCCTGCCTTAAAAGTGAAATTCCACCCCTGCCTTCAGACTGAGGCAGATGGGAGGTGCACATTGTGCACCTTTACATGCATTTGGGACAGTTTAATAAACCCTGGCTATAAAACTGTGCCATGCTGCTTTTTTTTATTTACCTACAGGAAATGGGGGGAGACATCCCAGAGTGTGTCAAGGGGGGACACATCAACTCATTTCCCATCACAGACTACCACTTCTGGGAAAGAGGGGTGCCTGAGCGATTAGAAGAGGGGAAAACTATTCACAGCCGCTCTTAGACTAAACACTATTAATTCAGCCAGAGAGAGGAATGAAGGGGTTCATTCCAGATGGAGCCTTAACCCATCTGTGCAAACACAAAAGTAAGAACAAGAACAAACCAAAGTGGAGGCAGAAGTTCAATGCCTTCTCCAACAGAGGGCCAGGGTCAAACTTTGTAGCCAGCCACCGTGTGGCCACATACCAGGGCTTTATTCATGGAGAAAGCCTGAGTGGAACAATTAGAGTGGAAAGGTCTCAGCTAGTTAGGGAATAAAGTCCCAATACCCAGCCATGGGAAAGGTTTACACGAGGCTTAAAATGAAAGGGATGCAATGCTGTACATCCTGATCTGAACTGACAAGCCAGAGACTGGTACAGATCACACACTCGCCCTCAATTACACCACAGCTAAATAAATATTGTCTGTTGATGTTCTGTTGGAAGGTGGCAATCCGTACTGCTCTGGCTCTCATCTCAAACAACCTCCAGCATTTTCCTCCTTTCAGACATATCTTACCCAGGGTTCCCTCTAAATTTCTGTGGGCTGGATGTGCAGCAAGGTTCTCACATGCAACGTTTTAGAAGCAGTGGACAAATCTGAGCACCGTTCTGATATTCTTCTCTTGTGTTTTTCTTTTGTGTGTGCGCGCACACAGCTCACAGGGAACATTGATCTTACCCTATTATTATTACTTAAATTTATGATTTGCATGCTGACCAAAGCCCTTCTAAGTGAAGTACAATCAAATCAAAATGCTGAGGAGGAAGAGAGGTCTTGTGGTTAGAGAACTAGACTATGATTCAGTACAAGTCATGAGACATGAATTCAAGACTTCCTTCTGCCACAGGCTCTCTGTCCAGATTTTGGCAAATCATATTTCCCCCTGCTTCCAGCACCCAGCTGAAAACCAGGTGTCTGTGTTCATGTGGCTTTTTCAGCCAACAAATAAAAAATAATAATAATAATAATTTTGACTTAATAATGGAATAAGCTACTGTGGCAAAGAAAGCAAGATGCAGCTCACTCTGAACTAATTCTAGAGCTCCATTTTATCAGCCACTAAATGATACTCTAAAATCAGTGCATGCCTTAATATCCGGTCTCCTCAGAGGTGTAAAAATTAGCAGAGCTACTTATTAAAAAAAATAGCTAGTCACAGTTAATACTCAAAGAGCATAATAACCATCTAAAATTACTTTTGGTTTCTTGAAAAAGTGGAATTATTTTCTTGTAAAGGTAATTCTCTAAGAGTTCCATGAAGTCACGTGACCCCTTTGGACACCTCCAATTGAGTCTGCTTGTCACAAAAGATTGTAATCACCTCACCAAGGTTTTAAATTATTACATATTGAAACAAATACATTCAGGCATTCTACATAAACGGAATAGCCAGAAGTATGAAAGATGTTGATTAAATGGCATTTTCACTTGTCGTAAGACCAGCCTTCTGAAAAGTTAAAATATCATATTTCCACAAAAAAAAACAAACCCCACATCCATGTGTTACCGTGTTTTGAAAAAGCAGCTCATGGGGAAAATTGTTTGTCCTTGCACAAAATGTAACATCTTATGAGGAAACAATAGTTACACATTTGGTTTTCTATGACAAGAAAAAAGGACTACTATCAGTTACATAACTTAGTAACTCAAAAAAGTTACTTTGAAGCATTGTGGCAGCTAACACCAGAAGCAACTAATCCCCAGACATCCAAAAGGAGCAAAGCCAGAGCTGGGAATCGAAGCGCAGTGCAGAGTGCAGACCTCTAAGGACATCGGGTTGGCCTCGCCATACCAGAAGCAGAACCTCCTCCCACCCAGTCAGATGTAAGGGGGTGGGGGGGGGGGGGTGGGGAGGGTTAGGCACACATAAGAGGCAGAACAGTTAGTGAACACTACTGCCATCAACCAGTTCCAAAACTAAATCCGAGATTCAGGTCTGCATAGCATGAAGTGACAAAGATCCGGAGACAGTGCCTAGCCCCCCCCCAGGATGGGGGCATCCCCAGCTGCCTGCCAGACACAGTCTGTGCCACTCAGGGCCGGGTTCCCGGACAGACAGCGGCCAGGGCATTGCTCAACATGGGCAATTTCAGCTTTTCAGTCTCCCAACTTGCCGTGTAGCCCAAAGCAGAGCCTCCAGCACTGGGAAACCCTATCCCGCTACCTGCCTGCCCGCAAGAGTGCTTTCCGTTCCTGGGATTAGAGCAAATGTAAATAAAGGCTGAGCCAGTAAAAAAAAAAAAAAAAAGGTCCATTTCCAAAAAACCCCGGGCATTTCTCAAAGGGGGGTGAGGGGGAAGAAACCATCCATCAGGATGTCAATACTTTTGACAATAAGTCTGTTTATGAGATGTATCTAATCATAACACCACAATTACAGCTCCCACATGTATCTCAGGTCACCGAGGATCTCCTAGTCTTTATTCTCTGTAACTAGAATTTGATGCTCTTTTTCTGTTTCCTGTAATTTTTTTAGCAAGAAAAGTAAAGAGAAAACTCAAACCGATATTCATTACCCCAGACAGAAAGAAGTGGATGTTAGTCAATGGGGTAAAAGCCTAACTTCTCAGTATAATCGGTCAGCACAACACAGCAAGGAAAGCAATTTTCCAGGACTTGGAGCAAGGGGGTGGGGAAGCTGTAAGACCAAAGGAACAAAGCAGAAATAAGAAGAAGAAAAAAAAGTTTAAACAGCAGCAGAGAAAAAAAAAAGTGTTAAAGAGCTGAGGGGTTGTTTAACACCACATTATACTTAGGGGCCGGGGAGATAGTTCACTCGTAAAGAAAACGAAACGGAAAAGAATCAAACTTTATCTCAGAAGCAGTGGGGGGGTACATGCATGACATTTGCACAAAAGAATAAAAAAACAAAAAACAAAAAAACGTCCCAAGAGCTGTAAGGCTGGGCAAAATCCTCCTACCTGCATCTCCTGGATTCTGGTGAGGTCGGCTCCGTGCTCTGAATCCTCCCCGGGATTTACAGGGACTGAAGCAAGAGAACTATTTAAAGAGAGAGAGAAAAAAGCAGCAGCAAAAAAAAAAACCTGGAATTTCTCTTCTCCCTTTGTAGGCAAGAAGGTGGGCTGGGGGGGGGGAGGGGGCCAGGGGTGAACTTTCGAGGCATCCAGCCGCTGAATGGCGGGCAATAACTGGAGGGTAGACAGGGCACGGGGCACACGCGCACACACCTGCCCTACGGAGCCCACGACTCCGTAAGGGAGTAGGGCACAATGGGGCGGGGAAGGCAAGGTGGGCGGGCTTAGGGGAGGGGGCGGGGCGATGCCTGGTAGAAGAGGGGAAGCCAGCGCGCGGATGGGCTTCCCCTTTTCGCCCGGGCATCGCCGGCGCGTGGCTTCGTCTTTTTCCATCAAAGGGCCAGCGGGCCCCGTGCTTAATGAATGTTCGGCAGGAATTGGCTCCTGCCTTTTGGCTGTTTACATCGCGGAGGGGGGGCTCGGCAGCAGGAGAGAAAGCGTTCAAGCTTCGCGGCAGTCCGCTGTTTTAATTTTTCCCTGGCTGGCACCGCAGGAGCAGCATTTTTGAGACTTTGTAGCTGTTTTGCGGTTCACCTGTCGGAGTTAAGTTTGAGACTCCAGATGGGAAAGGAGGGGAGCTTGGCAGAAGAAGCATTTTAAAAAAACATTCAGGAGCTCGGGGCAGCATCTCAGCATTGCAACGGTTAACTTTTCTTTGGCAGGCACAGCAGGTCTCGGCGGCAGGAGCGGCTCCTGAAAGCAGTCCCGCTTGGCTTTTCAGGGGTTCATGTTTCACGGAGCAAGTAAGACGCAGCACGTGGGGAGGGGGATCCATGCACTGCAGTAGTAGGGACCGTGTTGTTTGTGTCCTTTCCGTTTAAAATTCTTCCCTCCCCTCTTACCTCTGGCCCGGTGGTGCAGGGAGAGCTGCCTGGCCAGGTGCATAGCGTTTAAGGGGCAGCTGCCATGCTTCGGGGATGGAACAGGCCGTAGATGTACTTATTTATGTTATATTTAATTTATTGACTCAAAGGACCGGGCGAAAGACTCGGGACGGGTCAGTTACATTTCTGCAGCCTTTGGTTCCTTAAAAGGGCAGCGGTCCCGGTGTGCAAGTGCACATTTATCTGTACTGCTTATATATTTCAATGTAAAAGACCAGCGGCCGTCCATGCTTGCTTTTCTCATTTGAAAATGGCCTTTCCTTAATGTTTTATGCTTTCAATATCGCAACCTAAAAGGGGCAAGTGGCCTTTAGTGTTCTCCACCTAGGGCCAGCGGCCTTGAATGCTTAAGAGCTCAGTTTCAAAGGGTCAGCGGCCCTGCATGTCATCATGTGGGTTTTAAGGGCCAGCGGCCTTTAATGTTTAATACCTCCAGTGGCCTTTAATGTGTTATGCCTAATATCTCAATTTTAAGGGGCCAGAGACCATTTAATGTTTATACCGAGGGCCAGCGGCCTTGAATTCTTAATTTATCAATTTTAAAGGGTCATTTCATCATGTGTGTTAAGGGACAACGGCCTTTTAATGTTTAATATCTCAATTTCTCAATTTAAAGGGCCAGCGGCCCATCCTGTTCGGTGTTTTGTCATGTGTGACCAAGGGCCAGTGGCATGCCGAGGTGGCAGTGCAATTATGATGCAGCCAGCCGGCCAGGTGGTTGGGAGGGTTGAGTGGCAGCATGTGTGGGCGGCCATGACGGTGACAGCACATCTTGGCAGCAATTGGGGGGGGGGGGGGGGGCAGCGCAGGGCGTCGGCAATGTTGACTTGTCCTTGTGGCACAGATAACAACCGGGTCATCATTATATTAAAAAAAAAATAAATTTCTGATTAACCCATTTCGGCGAGGAACGTCAACAGCGCACATATCAGCCTTCGGCTTCAGAGGGGAAAAAAAAGGTGCGCGGTTGTTCCAAGCCAGGATTCCGCTGGACCTCGCTACGCCAAGATGTCGGCAGCATCGCCAACATCAGCACATAGGGAAGCTTCCACGGCACCGGGTGCGTCAGCTGCAGTCACCCAACCTTCGGCCCACCAGGGTATCAAAAGGAGGTTTTATGCGGGGTCACATCTCTGTCTCATAGCGTTCCACCGCAATTAAGGAGAAGATTTGGAAGCGTGAATTTTGATATTTCTTTGCTGCTTCCGGACGTGGAAGCCAAACCAGAAAGAGGGAACGGACGAAGTAAAAGATAGATGGGCCAAAGATGCCAGGCACATTCACAACTTGGTTAAGGCATTCCACATTTTCAGGAGTGGAATTGTGGAGCGTGAGCCTGAGCAGTCCCCTTTCCTGATCAAGTACCTTGACACCATTATGACAGCCCAGAGACGGGGGAGATGGGCCTGGCTGGACCATGATGTTCGCTTTCGAAAAACCTTGTCCCATAAACCTTCCATCTCTTGGAAACATAGATTAATAGACCTATGGTTAGACGAGATGGCGATCCAGAAGCCCTCCTGGGTGGATAGATCGGTCTCATTCTCCGGGCATACCAGAGGCAGGAGTACCTTTCAAAGCTCAGGGAGGCGTGTGACACGTGCAGGCTTTTCAACACTGGCCTCTGCACGTGGGCTAATGGCTAGTTAAACACACTTGCTCTTCCTGCGGCTTTGGTTCCCACTCAGCCACACAATGCCACGGTGCCAGAGATCGCAGGCAGCTGCAGCAGCCGCTGGGGTGACACCAGGCTGACTTCTCGAGCTCCAACGTCGAAGCGATGCACCCCTGGCTTATCTGATACCCTTTCCGGAAAGGGCTAGGCAGATTAGTAATTGTTTCACTTACGGTTTTAAGATCCCGAGTCGAATCATTGCCCCTCTACCCCCCTCAACCGATGGGTTGCTCCATATCCTGTGCTTTGTTCGAATTGTTCAGTTCATTCGGTGGCCAGACAATGGGGCGTCCCATTAGCGGGAAAAATCGGAAGGTCCGGCGAGGCAAATTACATTCCTGGGGATTGAGCTAGATGCAGCTGCGCAGTTGTCCAGACTACCTAATGACATAGGGTGCAAGCTGCGCGAGTCCATTTCGGAAATGCGCAGCGTTAGGAAGACCACCTTGAGATAGTTTCAATCCATGATTGGGTTGCTAACCTTGCTTCCAGAGTAATTCCTATGGGCCGGGCGTTCCTGCGCCGCCTTTCATTAGCCGCAGCAGGGGTTCGCAAGAAGCATCACCAAATCAGGATTACCAATGCAATAAAACAGGATTTATTGGTGTGGAAAACTTTCCTGAGGGATTTCAATGGTGTTTTGTTTTGGCAGGATCCACCCAGGCAGAATAGCGAGCTAGAGTTATTCACGGATGCTTCGGAATTTATTTTCAAGGGGCCTGGTACGCTGAGAGTTGGCTGCCTCTTTGGTGACAGCACAAGGTCATCAAGGACTTAACCTCCCTTGAGTTATTCCCTATTGTGGTTGCCCTGCATATTTGGGGAAGGTCGCTTGGCAGGTCCCACATTGTGTTTAGGTCTGACATCATAGCTGCTGTTCTAGTTATTAATGCGCTGTCCGCATGCACGTTTGAGTCGAATGCTCTCATCAGGCATTTAGTATTCATTTGCTTGCGCTTTAATATTGTGTGCCGCGCAGCCCATATTCCAGGTATGCAGAATAACATCACTGACTCTCTCTTAGAAACTTAGCAATGATGGCAGAAGAAGACCAAACGGCCCATCCAGTCTGCCCAGCAAGTTTTGCACTTTTTTTTTTCTCATACTTATGTTACTCTTGGCTCTTAGTAACCTTTTGGTTCTATTTCCCTTCCACCCCCACCATTAATGTAGAGAGCAGTGTTGGAGCTGCATCTAAGTAAAATATCTAGCTTAATTAGTTAGGGGTAGTAACCGCTGCAATAAGCAAGCTACACCCATGCTTATTTGTTTACCCAGACTATGTAATTCAGTCCTTGTTGGTTGTCTGTATATAGATCCCCTTTTCTTCATTCCCCCTGCCATTGAAGCAGAGAGTTATGCTGGATATGCGTGAAGTATCAGACTTTCTCCCCTGCTGTTGAAGCAGACAGCTATGCTGGATATGGAGAAGGATCAGTCTTTCTCTCCTGCCGTTGAAGCAGGGAGCTATGCTGGATATGCATTGAAAGTGAAGTATCAGGCTTATTTGGTTTGGGGTAGTAACTGCTGTAAAAAGCAAGCTACTCCCTGCTTTTTTGTGAATGCAAATCTTTTTTTCCACATTCATTCACGTCCTCTAGACTTTATGGATCCACATGTTTATCCCACGCCCCTTTTGAAGTCTTTCACACTTCTGGTCTTCACCACTTCCTCCGGAAGGGCATTCCAGGCATCCACCACCCTCTCTGTGAAGAAATACTTCCTGACATTGGTTCTGAGCCTTCCTCCCTGGAGCTTCAAATCGTGACCCCTGGTTCTGCTGATTTTTTTCCCGACGGAAAAGGTTTGTCGTTGTCTTTGGATCCCATTCACAGTTTACAGCCTTCCAAAGCCTCGCCCCGATGGCAGACTGTTTAACGACCCCCAATCCCAGTTTGGTATGGCAACTTGGCCCCCGAAGTTTGGGACCTGATTTTGAGATCTTTGTCGGGAAGCACGTTGTGGAACTGCAGCCACGCATTGCCGGAATTCCAGAGCTTTTTAGGGAAGGAAGATCTTAGGGGCGCCGATTGGCCAATCCTAACTTCAACGTTGTTGGAATACATTCTACACTACAAGAGCCAAGGAAAATCTAGAGCGGCGGTGGCGAATCGCCTAGCGGCAATTTCCTTCTTTTCTAGGTTGCAGGGGTACCCCCGCTGTTCAGCGCTGTTCCCGATAAAGAGGGCTATGTCGGGATGGGTTAGGGAAAGCACCAAGATGAAAGATGCAAGAAATCCCATTACTATAGATATCCTCAGAAGCATTTTTGGTTGCCTGGGGGCCCCTTTGTTTTGATCACTCCAAATCAGCTCTATTTAAATGCGCATTCTCCTTGAGCGAGCTGACGGCCCATTCTAAGAATGGGCCTTCAGATGCATGCTTGCAATGGGCGGATGTGAAGTTAGAGGTTGGGAAACTCACCCTGCGCATTCGCAAGTCTAAAACCGACCAACTGGGTGTAGGAACAACTGTCATTCTTTGCGAATGGGCAGGGGAGGCCACCTGCCCTGTGTGCTGCACGGGAGCATTTTTACAGCTGCGTCCCACTGTAGGTGGTGGACCGTTGTTGGTACACTCGAGCGAGGTCCTGTTAACAAGATGCCGTGTCTTGCAGAAAGCTTTGCAAACTCTTGGTGTGGGTATTTCTGGCTATTCATCGCATTCCTTCCGTATAGGGGCAGTGACAACGGCAGCAAGCTTAGGTCTACAGGATAGTGAGGTTAGGGCGATAGGCAGATGGCGTTCGGGAAGGTTCAGGTGGTACATAAGGCCGCCAGAATATTTTGCCAGTGGTTTGTAGCCACCTTCTGCCTTTGGCAGTTCTAGAATGTTTCATGTTTGTCATCTTTACACACAGATCAGGGGCTGAGGATGTCCTTCGCATGGATCATTGGGCTCTCTTATGTATGTTGGATGCAAAAGAGGGCCAGTCAGCGGCCTTCAGGGGAGCACCTAGGTATGGCTGCGCAGCGAGTGATCTTGATTTGGAAAGGGATTCCAGGGATGATGTGGGACCAGTTACTACCCACTGCTTTGGAACTAAGCAAACTGAACCCCACCATCCCCTTGGCCCTCATCATCCATTTGGGGGGTAACGACATGCCCCTTACCAAGAGCGTGGCTCTCACGCAAAAAATCCAGAAAGATTTATTGGCTTTACACGATATGTTCCCGCAGTCCGTGATAGTCTGGTCTTGCATCACCCCTCACAGGATATGGAGAGGTGAGCGATCTCATACAGTGATGGAGAGGGTAAGAAAGAAAATTAATAGATGGATGGGAAAATTCATGCGCTCTATCAATGGATTATGTATTGCACATGAATTTATAGATGAGAGCCCCGGTCTATTCCGACCAGATGGGGTGCATCTATCCGACATTGGCTGGGACATCTTTAACTCCGATCTGCAGGATGGCATTCAGGCAGCATTACTCCAAAAGGTGATACCTAATGGCCGCAGCCAGCATGAGAGTTGGGGGGGGGGGGGGTCCCCGGTAAGCGGATTCGCTACTGGGGGCCTGTGGCGTGGTGACTGGTGGAAGCGACCACCCCCCCCCCCCAACCCCACATTTAGGAGGATCGACCAGGAGGGATCGGGCTAGGCAAGCGGCCTAACAGATCCTGCACAAATCCCTCGATGCTTCAACGGCCAAGAGGGAGGAAGAGGAGAAGGCTGAGGCGCTTAGGCCAAACGACCCGACTTCCACGGTAGGGTCACCAGCAACGATGCTATGGCTTTAACGGCCAGGTGTCAGTGACAGCTCCCCAGCTTCTACGGCCGGGGGGTGTGCGGGCGCCTCAGTGGATTTTCATGCTTGGCACATAGAAGCGGGGGGTGTTCGCTGGTCACGTTAAAGTAGTTATTAACTGTTATGCTGTTTTAATAGTTATGCTAATGTTATTGCTATTGTTATTTATTGATGGTTATTTATACTGTTGGGCTGCGGCCATTATTATCCACCATTAAACTATTATTGAAAAAGAGTTGTGTGAGTATGCAATTAATAGGTAAGGGTGTGGCGGGGGGGAGCGCAGCTTTTCCACTGCCACATTGAGCCTCTCAGCTTGAAAAGCCGCTTAGGGTACAAGTCTCAGACTTCCTTGGTTTAGCTCTTAAAAGTTTATATTTATTTCACTTCGGTGAATCAAATCCTCTCCTTTTCTTAAATTCCTCTTAAGTGCCTGTAACCAAAAACTGAATATTCCCCCAATTATCCTTGGGGCTGGCTCCTGCGGTCACCTGCTGACCCGGAGTCACTTTGGGGGGAAGCTCCGGCAGTGGGGGTTCAGTACTGCCAGGCCCGGGACCTCCGCACCCTCCCTGCTTCACGCCACTTCTGACGTCCTCAGCTCCGGGTGCAAATCTAGTCATTCAATGAAACTTTTAAACTAAAAGTCCTCTTCTTCCAGCATCCCCTGGACATCCAGTATCCTTTCCGCACTCTTCAGTTCCTAAGAACCCCAACTTTTCACTTGCTTAAAAAAAAACAAACAAAAAAAAAAAAATATATATATATGTCTTTTGGGGGGGATTCACTTCCCTCCGGGCAGTGCGATCCTTCCCGGGTTCTGCCCGTGCCGTGGCAACTGAGCCGCTCCCGGTACTCGGGATCCACCATCCGCAGGAGGAAGGGAGGAGCGCCTTCTTCTCTCGGGGTCCTGGGGGCTAGGGAAATGCGGGGGGGGGGGGAGGGCGCTCTTTTCCGGGCTCTTCACAGCTTGTGGGGCTCCGCTGGGACCAGCAGGCAAAGTTAGAGCCGGAGGTAGCGGCTCTGGGAGTGAAGGGGGGGGCGGAGCTGAGCCGGCCTGCTGGGGAGAGAGGGGCGGAGCTCGGCCCGCCCCCTGCCTGGGCCGCAGAGGAAGAGGAGGGCACTGGGAGGGCCCCCCCCCCCCTCAGCGATGCGGGGCCCAAGCTCCGGGAGAGCGGCGGAGGTGGCTGGGGAACGGAGAGGGCTGGAGGAGACACTGGCACGACTTCACACGAGTCTGAAACTGAATAGGGGAAGGAGCGCCGCTGCTCAACCCTGGCTACGCTCCACATCCCTGTCTTTCTTATACATTCATTCTTAAGAAAAGAAAAAAGCTAAATTAAAGAGCATAGCGTGCAGTCACTTTTTCTGTAAAATTAAAGCAAAAAAAAAAAAAAGTAATATTTTGGAGAAACTTTCCGGAGACTTGGGGTCAGGGGTCCCCAGCCCCACCACCAAAATCCCTTCAGAGCGAAATAGCCCTCTCTGGGGACACAGATAACAGCTTCAACAGCGCTGCAGCTCTTACTTATGAAACTTGATTTACATATGCTAGAAACGCGATTAATCAAGGCGATGTATGGTAAATGAAACTATAGATAAGAACTAAAATGCAAATTTAGTAGTGTAAATAAAAGCATGCAATAAAATAATAAAACGCAAAAGATTTCTGAGATTCAAACAGCAACAAAACGGCAAAAGCATTGTGCTTAAACCATAAAAAAGCTAGCGCAACTGCATAACGAACAATGAATAAGTGTAAATAAGAGTATTATAACATGATAATACACATACTCTTAAAGTAAGAAAACACCCTGCATGGAAAAACCAACACGAAATAATAGAAAGTGTAGTGCTCCAAATTCTGAAGAGCCTGCTTCAGTTACCGACATCTGAAAGCTGTTACTGGGAGGTTTCAGAACAAACGCACTCCCACATTTGAAGGTATATAATGAGGGAATAGTCTTACTCTGAAATTAGAATGCCTTATAATCTAAGCAACAGAGCAGAATAATTGCAATTCTTATATCCAAATAACTGACCAGAAAGGATTTTCTCCCTTTAAAAGAAAAGAAAAAAAAAGAGAGAATTTGGCAGCTTTGACTTCCTAGTATATAAGATAGCAGGAAGACATCAAAGGAGAATGTCTCCATCGAACTACCACGAAGATCCAGGCTCCCCAGTCTCTAGGTGCAGAAGTTTTCATGTAGTTCAGCTCTACAGGATTCAGTACCTGGCTAGAGGATCCACTCACCAGTAATTTGATGAGGGGATGCAAAACTCTCGTGACTAGGGGAATCCATAAACTAATATACCAGTGTCAGGATTAAGAATGGGCAAGCTGGTTGGGCTAATATTGGAAGTGTCTGCAAATCACAGGGTGGAGATGGGGACTATCAGGTTTAACTGAGATTTCATGTATCTAGAGGCTGCCAGATCTGAACGAATGTGGTTCAGCTTAAATCAGAACCTGCACCGCTTGTCTTTTTTCAAAGGCCAAGCCAAGGCACAACTGATCCAGCTTTCCTATTTTTGATTCCATGCAAAGAACTTGCAGAATGGTAACTGAGCTGAATGCACATGTAACCTCTAAGGAGTGAATTTTCAAGGCAGTTGCATGTGTAAAATTAGCATATACATACGTAGTGTGTACTCATGCACATGTTATTTTATGAACATCAAAAGCGCGCATGTATTTTCTGTTTCATGTGCACATTTACCTGTGCAAAAAAAAAAAAGAAGCGGTCTAGGGGCATTCCTGGGCGGGGCCACAAGGTTCACACGAATATATTAGGCAACTCAATTTTACCCTTGCTAATTATCTAGCGCAACTGATATCAGACTCGTCCTCTGTCAGATCTCCCACCCAACTAAGAGCAAACTAAACTAGAGGGAGTTCAGGGTGAAGTACTAGGAGGATCTCAATGAACTGGTGGAGATATTGGCAAACTGATGATTTCAATTACATGCGCATATTTTAAAATATACCTACTTGTGCCTATTAATCAGGGGTTTTTTTATGTAAAATATATGCTTGTATGTTTATAAATTAGGTAAAGAACATTCTTTCAATGCACTGAGGGCATTCACGCATAACTACACATATGTGATTAGGGACAGGAACTTTAAAACAAGCGTGTGGGCAGCCACACACAGGCGCATGAGCAGACATACGCTGGAATTTTAAATCAATGCTGCAATTGCACGCGTATGATTTAAATTATGCCTGCCGCGCGGAAGTGGCCCCTCATATTAAGCTGTTACTTTAGCAAACATACTTCCTATATCTTCCTTAGGAATTTGTCGGCTTTAACACGCACAGATAAGCAGATTTTACAACACGCTCACGCAAAGGACATTCCCAGTTTTACCAAGTAGTCCACCAGTTCGCACAGGCTACCTTGAGTTCATCCAAACCCCTCTTGTTCTTCAGCTTGCCCCCGCCCCTAAGTTGACCCGGATCCCTCATCCTGTCGTGTTAGGCCTAAAACACGATTTCTGCTGACGAACACCTCCTCAGCGGCAGCAGTAAATTTACGTGGCTAGCAAGGCTGCTGCTCGCTGTGGCTTCCAGTTTTAAAATATGGATTTATGCACATAACTGTTGGACTCACCCTGCAACACCAATTCCCCACCCCTTTTCCATTCTCTTTTTTTCTAGCTTGCGCACACGCATACATGCATGTAATTAGCGGCTTTTAAAATCCGCATCGCTCACGTGCGGTCCACATACTCGCACATATGGGCCTTTTGGCACGAGCAACACTTCTAAAATCCGGCCCATATTGGGGGTAGACATATGCGTATTTTATAATCTGCATGCACAGGTTAGAAAATAATGTATAAGTTCTCCATGCGGCCATATACACGTGTATATGGGGCTGCACACAGTTGTTTGCAACTTAGACTCCAACCATTCTGAGATTTGTTGTCATAAGTCATAGTTTAGGTGGGAGAGCTGTTCAGAAAACAAGAATTCTTCCTCCCCTCTCAGTCTTGGCAAGCCAAGCAACTATAAGTCATTCTACACTGAAATCCAGATTTGTTAGCTTAAAATACGTGAACCGAACTGACAGAAGTCTGTGCCAACTGCAAAAGCTCAAATATCCATCCAAACCAGGTTAACGGCCCATCAAAAATCTAGGCAGAATATACATGGGGACGAGCCCATTTGAACGAGACCACAATCTGTTCTCTCATTCCTAGTCAGGATCCATGCTTCAGTGCCCTATGATCAGGAATCAATCCTAAACTGACGCACGCCATTCGCATGACTAGATTTCCATTGTAGGTCAGTGACAATCACTATAAATGGATACAACTGGCCAACTGCATTGTTCAATTCTGCAGTGTCTGGTGAGTATCACGAAAATCCACAGCCACAAGCCGCGGGAACCAGGCCCTGGCCCTCGGGTGCAGTACAATCCACATCCTATCATGCCAGGGTATAAACCAATAGCACTGTAATACAATGTTCCCTCAATTACATTAGTACCAGAATTCACAATTCCAATCTCTGATGCCTAGCGACAGAACATGAATTAACAGCCTTTGACACACACTTTTGAGTTAAAATCTTCAGGAAGAATAAAAAAAAAAATTTGGTGCAAAATTTTTAATGGCTGTATACCAAGAACACTTGATATTAATAAATAAATCACATACAATGCAATTTTCAAAAGTTATTTATTTGCATAAATGGCTGTTTACTCAGGTAAAAGGGTGGTCTGAAAGTGCTCACCTTTATGCAGTTAAAATAATACAACAGCGATAAACAATGCATGTGCTTTTACTGGTGGGAAAAGTGGGTTGGATCAGAGGTGGGGCTAAGTTGAGGGAAACCACGAGACAGGCTGTTTTGGGTTTTCAGAACTGTGTGCGTTGCATTTCAGGGAACAAATAGCTGCAGAAAAAAACAGTCGTAAATCTCTGCAAGCACTTTTTTCCTGGGACAATTTTCAAAAGGGAAAATATGCTGTACTCTCTCAAAACTGGTGCAAAGTCCGTGTTAAAAAGTTTCTACAGACTTTTTAACAGTCTGCATGATTTTGAAAATTTGCCCCTCAAATATTACAGAATAAAAACCTGTGTATATGTTTCAACTTCCTAATAACCCCTTTAAAAAGGGGGAACCAAAGATTGGAAAACTGGAGCAGATATCTACAAAGGAAATGTATTTACAGCATAACCAAAAAAAAGAGAGATAAGAGACTTTGCAAGAAGTGTAAAATCGTCCACCTATTCAAGATCATTCTAATTAAGCAGGAACTCTTCTCTCATTCCCGATAACCAAATAGGTATTTTAAGAAAGACCATTAAAACTCTTCTCCCATCCAGGGGGTTTTAAAGAAGATAGGAAAATCCATAACAGGGCTCAAAGACTATGTATCTATTATCCTTAAACATTCTTAAAAAATTGCATGAAAATTTTAACAGAAAATAACTCTCAGCACATAAGCAAAAATGTTTCTTCTCTCTTTCAGGCCGATTCAGTAAACTGCGTGGGAGAACCGGCGCTCCGAGGCGAGCGCCCGCTCTCCCAACACGCTCGATTCAGTATTCAAATGAGGGCCCGCGCTAATAAGGAGGCGATGGCTGTCAGCGGGTTTGACAGCCGACGCTTAATTTTACCGGCGTCGGTTGTTGAACCCGATGACAGCCACGGATTTAGAATATGGACGCTGGCAAAATTGAGCTTCCGTTTTCCAACCCGCAGGCAGATTTTTAAATTTTTTTTTATTTTTGGGGCCTCTGACTTAATATCTCTATGATATTAAGTCGGAAGGTGTACAGAAAAGCAGTTTTTTCTGCTTTTCTGTACACTTGCCTGGTCCTGGCAGGAGTTCATGTCTGAGAGTAAAATTTGCGGCTTGGCCGCACATTTGCGGCTTGGCCGCACATTTTCTTTCTGTATTGAGCATGACTAATAGGCTCATCAACATGCATTTGCATGTGATGCGCGCTATTAGTTTTTTTTTGGGGGGGGGGGGGGGGTTGGCCGCGCGTTTTCCACGCACTATTACCCCTTACTGTATAAGGGGTAACAATATCGCGTCAAAAATGCGCGTCCAAACAGGGGCTAACTGTGCGCACCATACTGAATTGGCCTATATGGGACATCTAGATAAAAAAAATATCCACATTCTATGAAAAAACAAGTGCAAAATGCCATTAGGATCCTGAAGAAATGTAACCAATACAACTGTCCTACTATTCAGACTGAGAGATGAATTTTCAAGAACTCCAGTGAGATCTCTGAAGTGGTCGTCTCTCAACTCCACTTTCCGAGGAAAAGATCAAATCCCTTAGTGACAGGCAGAAGACTTCAGCTAAGATGTTGTGAAGCTCCTGTAAATATTTTTTAAAGTGGCTTGAATCTGTGTGGAAATGGGGGGATTATTAGGAAATGGACCCATTGACTTTAGCTCAGACTAGTATGCATAAGTGCACTTTGAACATTTGCAGCTTGTCCTGTATACATATGGACATATATGCACAAAGGGACACCTGATCCCGAGCTGCTGGCACTTTGCGCATGTAGATTTATGAGCATGCTTTCAAAAATTGAAAGTACGTGTGTAAATGCTTTCCCCACCTAAACCATAAACCTTTAAGAGGGTAGAATTTATCTATTTATAAGTTGCTTATGCATAAACCCTAAGGGCCGGATTTATGCGCGCAGGGCACTCGCGCGCCGGTGCGCCTATTTTGCATAGGCCGCTAGCGTGCGCATAGCCCCGGGACGCGTGTAAGTCCCGGGGCTTCGTAAAAGGGGCGGGAGGGGCATGTCTGGGGGGTATGTCCGGGGTCAGGGGGCTGTTCAGGGCGGGTCTGGGGGCGTGGCGCCGGCCCGGGGGCGTGGTCGAGGCCTCCGGACCAGCCCCCGGGTCGGGTGATGGCGCGCGCAGATTTACACCTGCTTTAGGCAGGCGTAAATCTGCCAACCAAGGTGGGGGGGGGGGTTAGGTAAGGGAAGGGAGGGGAAGGCGGAGGGAACAGGCAGCGCGAGCAGGTTGCACAAATGTGCACCCCCTTGCGTGCGCCGACCCCGGATTTTATAAGATACGCGCGTATCTTATAAAATCCAGCGCACTTTTGTTTGCGCCTGGTGGATGAACAAAAGTGCGCGCGCGCGTAAATTTGTAAAATCTACCCCTAAGAGCCTGATTTTAAAAAGCATTTACTCAAGTAAAACTGGGTTTTACTCAAGTACATGCACTTTACTCCAGTAAGTGGGCTTTTGAAAATTGCTATAATATATACCATTGAATTGTCCTTAGGATTTACTTGCATAAGTGCACTACTCAAGAAAATGGCTTTTGAAAATTGCTACAATAGCAATAAAATTTATGTGCGTAACTCCTTTTGAAAATTTCATTTCCCGCGGTTTGGGCAGATTTTTTTTTTCGGCTGCCCTGAACCGAAACCCCACCCCCCACCCGTCAGATTTAATTAATTACAACCCCCCTCCCGACCCCCCCCAAAATGTACCGAAAGTCCCTGGTAGTCTTAAAAAATGGCGCAGGTCTTCCATTGCTCCTACCATGTGACAGGGGCCAACCAATGGCACCAATAGCCCCTGTCATATGGTAAGGGCAAAAGGCCATCGGCACCATTTTGATTAGTGGCAGCCGACGGCCCGAGAGCGGGATATCACTCCCGGGACCCTGCTGGATCACCAGGGACTTTCGGTAAGTCTTGTGTGTGTGTGTGTGGGGGGGGGGGGGGTTTGTTGGAATTAATTACATTTGAAGGGTTGGGGTGGGTTTGGGGGTTTTTTTTTTGTTTTTTTTTTAATATGCCCTTTCTCTCCCCCCCCCCCCCAAAAAAAAGCTAAGAAAACCACACAAAATTTTGTGGGTTTTCCTATCATTTCGTCAGCTCCCCGATCCATGATAAAATAGGAAATATCATCTATATTTCCTATTTCGTCTCAAACGAATGCACATCCCTAATACATAATAGGATCAATAGCCAACCCCATGAGTGTGGGTTAAAGTCCATGTAAAATCATGTTTCACAGATATTTTTATATGCACAATCCCCCAGCTGATTTTCACAGCATCACTTATGCAAATAAAACAGGGTTTTAAGTGTATAAGTCAGGGCTTCCCAAACTGTGGGTCAGGACCTCAAATAGGTCACACATCCTTTAGATGGGGGGTCACAAGTGACTTCTTACTAATGCTGCTGCTGCTTGCAGATCACCATCAGGCTTGGGACCATCCATGGAAGGAGGGAAGGGCTGAGTGTGCATGGGGCAGTGATGATTGTCCTAGCTTCTCTCTCCTCATTCTCCACTGAACCTGCCCAGGAGAAAAATGTTGTCCCCTTTATCAGCCTGCCCTCACTTCTCACCAGTTGTCATCCTCTTCAACCCAGGGCCCAAAGGAAAATGTTGCCGCTGGCCCTTGGCCTGGGCAATGTTTAGAGAACGGGCTGTTTGAGATGCAGATGCAGGAGGGGTATCAGGTTTGGATCAGCTGGAAAGGGATTGCCTGGGGAGAGTGAGAAAGTGGTAATGACAAAAGTTCAAATGCATGATATAAGAAAGGAGCCAGGGTGTAAGAGAGAATTAGCAGGGGGGGGGGGGGGGTTGTGAGAGAAGGATGTGAAGCTTTGAGGTGATAGGGGATGGGGAATGGGAGTGAGGAGGAGAGATTGACAGAGGATCACTTGGGGTTAGAAGAAAGGCTTGGGGGTGAGAGAAGATCAGCTGGGGGGATACAAAAAGGGTTGAAGGGGTGAGAGAGAAGGGCTGAGCTGGGGAAGTGTGAGGAGCTGAAGGATGTAAGGAGATCTGCTGGATTGTTGGAGGTTAAGAGAGAAGAGCCTTTGGAAGGGGTGGATGTTGAATTTGCCTGGAGCTAAAGAAGGTGGAAGCAACCCTATGGGTGAAGGAGATGAGATTGAACAGGTATGCCCGTCGATTAAAACCAATTTTTGAGAAACCTAAAATGATAACTTTGGATTCTGTTTGGACTGCTTTAGTTTCTTTGGAGAAAGCTATTACCTCTTTAACAGTTATATCAGTGGACACAAATCGGTGTATTCTGGTTACAGAAGGCCAAGTTGATTTATTCACTGCTAAAATTGGTGATCTGGATACAAGAATTTCAACTGTGGAAACAGTGCAATATAAATTAATTCAATCTGACATAGTTTATTAAAAAAATTGGTAAATATGGAAACACTTAAGAATATTGAATTTGAGAGTATTGAATTTTCCTTATATAAAATTGCTGCCTCCTAAAGATATATTTAAGAATTATTGTTGTGTCCGGTCGTAGACGGCTGTGACCGCTCTGCCTTACCTCTTCTCCCCTTTCTCTATCTCTGGGCAAGATGGCTGCCTCGGCGTTTCCAAACCAGCATGGGCGTCCCCATCCACCATGCTCACTCCCGTGGTCTCCTAGGGAGTGAGCGCGCACATCTCCTACGCTCAAATACACGTCATGGCAGGAAACTCAGGGGTGGCCCCACCGCATGACATCAGTACCTCCGGGTATATCTAGCCTCCGCCTCTGCTACCACCTTGAGTTAGCAAAGACTTTGCTACTCTGACTGCTCTAAGCTGCTCGCTTAGACACCGCTTTCACTCTAAGGACCTCGCTCCAGTAAGAAGCTCTAGACACTCGCTCCTCCGGGGTCTCTTGCTTCCAACTTCCCTTCGGGGTTCCTCACTAAGACAACCGCTCCTCGGGGGTCTCTCTCTCTCTCTATTCTACTTTTCAGGATATTGGACCATTGGGTACTCGCTCCTCGAGGGCCTATCTACTTCATATCCTGCACCACGGGCCTTCGGTCCCACCATTCTACCACCAGGAAGACGTCTTCATTCTGTGAGTACCTCTACGATCCGGCGCTCTCCACCCACCAGGCGCGGCGTTACCCACACTGCGCCCCCGCCTATCGTGACCATCTGGGTGAGACTATACTTCTGAGCCTGTTGAACGGACTGGCACTTCGTGGATCAGTGCCTTACCTTCCTGCTTTCACCGTCTATCTACAGCAGTACAATAAAGACTCTATCCATACTGTGTCTACTATCTGTGTCAGCCTATCACAGTGGTTCCCCACGGGGCTCCTCCCCATGGGCGGAGTCATCTCCATTACGACCAAGGGTCCACAATGCCACAAACACAACAATTATTTGGTGCAAATTCTTAAATTTCCTCCAGAAGCCATTCCTGTAATAACAAAGGTTTATTATCTGCCTAAATCTGATGAAGATATGCCCAAGGACTCTGAACCAATCTTGGCTTCCAATTTGTTGGATATACTAGAACTGTCCCAAGAGATGTCTACACAGAAGAGGACTACTTTGTTAATCACTTTTGCCTGTTTATCTGAGAGAAATTCAGTTTTGAAATTTTTTCTTTGGAACCATCATCAGTTATTTCATGGTCAAAAAATCTGGATTTTTCCTGATATTACTGGGATTACCCAAGAACACAGGAGGAAATTTCTCTCTATGAAACCGGAAGTGTTAAGCCGAGGAGCAAAATTTGACGAGATTTCCATGTAAATGTTTGTTAAGATAACAGAGTTCAAATTATCTTTTTTTTTTTTTTTAACCTTTCCAGTTGCTGGTATACTTGGACACCCATTCCTAATGTTCCCTACAGGTTGTTCGGCTAGAATTGAGTTTTGGGGGTGTAAGCTCAGGATTTGTAATCTGTAATTTCGTTTCCTGATATAATCACTTCTTATATTGTCCTCTACCATTTCCTAAATTTTATGAGAGACATTTTTATTGGGGAGTTAATTTTTTCTTTTTGCATTGTTACCATGTTATGTATGTATAACTACAAAATTTATCTCAAATTCTGGTAGAAGTATACTTTATTTATTTATTTATTTAATTTTTTATTTTATTTTTTTTGTGTTATTGTGTTAAAATTCAAAAATGGTGCCTGCCTAGGTTTGGCCAGCACCACTTTTTTTTTTTTTTTTTAAAGAGCAGCAGCAGCAGGCAATGTTCACTCTATATTTTTTTAGGGACATCTATGCGTGGGCACGACTACTGGGCCCATAATTGTTGCAGGAAGCTGCTGCAGGGGAGGGGATACCATCCCCATCTCCCTCTCCCATGAGCTGTTTCTACTGTAGTGCCACCCCACACCAGGGATCCAAACCGAACCATTCCGAATTAGGTAATTTCATTGACATTGCCTAATTCGGGAAAAACTATTGCACATCCCTTAACTCACTTCCTCTTCTTCGTTCCCTTCTCAGCTTCCATCTCCTCTCTCTTCATTATCATCTCTTCTCATATCTTTCATCTCTCACCCACCCGATCCCTGCACTCCATTTTCCATTCTTTTGTCTCTCATCTCTTCCACCTCCTTTCCCCTTTTCCTCCATCTCCACATCATCCCATTCCTACTCTTCCCCACCGCATTTCCTGTGATTTTCTCTTTCTGGTTCTCCCACCTCCAGCCCGTTCCTTTTGGGCTTAATCCCCCTGCAATCTTGCTGCTTCCAGAGCCCTTCTTACATGGGATCGGTAAGTAAAAGTGGAAAAGTCATCAGAACAGCATAAGGAGAGGAGGGAGGTCCTGGTAAAAATAACCATGGCTTTTCTACTTTCACTGGCAACGCTTGCTCACTTTTCCAGGGCGACACAAGATGATTTACAAAGGCATTAAAAACTTATCTAGCTGTACAGGTCTGCGGTGAATTTACTCCTAATTAATTGATATAGTAATTACTAACTATGCAGGCTTTGTTTTGTAAATCGCTTATGATAGTTATTTGACTTGTTTAAAACTGTCCAGATTTCTTTGTCTTTGTGTATTTAAATTATGTATATTACGATTTTCTCAGCCACCTTGAACGACCCCATAGGTGTGCGGGTTCAACATTTTTCAAACAAATACATAAATAATAAACTCAGCTTATAAAAGTTGCACAACAGTGCATCTTTCTGCACGTAGCCTGTCAAAACTTAGAAGGAACATTGATAACCACCACTTGATTTGTAACAATAATAAGTTCTTCCTTTTCTCTGTGCTAAAAGGATATTCTTTGCAAAACTGGGGTTTAAACATCGAAATGTTTACAGCCAAGCAGCTAAGGTTCAAATCTTAACCTTGCCACTCACAAGTCATTCAAACTCACAGCCCTCAAATTGGAGCAATATTTTATAATCTTGTAATTGAATCTTATATAGACAAATGTCATTGTAAAAGGCATATAGGTCTATAGAGTAGTACTGTGTACTTTTGGAGTGAAAGTTTTTGAAACAAGCTAACATTCACCCAAAACAAATGTCTACATACTGGTGGTTTGCAAGGAACTGGATGGCTCAGTGGCACAAACATATAGAGGTCTACTTTCAGCCACTGTGTGACTCAGTTAGATTAAGGTAGCTGGATAAGTTTAAGTTAGCTTTGGGACAGGTCTATGAGCTGAACAGAGTTAGCCTGATATTGGAGATAGTTGGATAACTTATCCGGCTAATTGAACTCCTCCCACCACTTAGCCGGATAAGTATTTATTTCATTAAGTGGCAGCCACTGACCATGGCCAAATATTTAAAATGCACCACTTAACCGAGTAAGTCAGAATTTATCCGGCTAAGTGGCACTGAATACTGGCCTCAGAGTCTTTTGGTTCACACTGTTTCAAATTCATCCCGGTGACCATGAATCATTACCACATGAAAAGTCATTTGGAAGTCTATGTGGTACAAGCTGAAGGTCTCAATCCAGTTCCCATCGCAGTGGAGAGGCATCTGCATGAGTAAAACCAACACCACAGTCAAAAGTGGCACTTGTTGATACTGTTGTTTCAGTTCTCAGTATTAAGGACAATTATTGATTTGTAGAGCTATATGGAGAAATTTGTACTTCCACTCCCAGTGCTTCAGCTGTTCTGCGGATAAATAGTTGATGGTTTCTAGTGTTCTTCATCTAGCAGCATTCATGACTGTCATGTTCAATGAAGACAATTTTCAAAAGCAATTGACCTTGCTAAGTATGAATTTACCTGGGTAATAGGTGTCTGAATATTGTCCACCCTTCACCCAGCCTAGGAGCAGTTCTGGGGTTTCACAGCACACATACTTTTAGCTGAATTAAGTGGAGGCAGTGCTAGTTTTGCATGGGTGCACATACACTGCATTTTCAAATGTATGCATGCCATTTCACAGATAAATTTAGCCTACTCAGAAAGCAAGTACAAATGGGCAATTTTCCAAGGGAATATATGCACATATATTCCTTTTGATAATTTGTACAAAGTTCATGGGTCCATATCATAGTACCCTGGAATTCACCCTGGGTGGGCTGTTTTGAAAATTGCCTCTTATATGTTTATATATAAAACCAATGGGCCAGATTTTCAAAAATGTACGCGCGTAACCGGATTTACGCGCACTGGGCCTATTTTAAAAAGGCCCGGCAATGAGCGTAAAGCCCCAGGATGCGGGTAAGTCCCGGGGCTTGCAAAAAGGGGCGGTCCAGGGGCGTGGGTGGGGTGGAGTGGTCTGGGGGCGAGGCCAGAGGCCTCCGACACAGCGGCCATTGCCGCTGAGACGAAGGATCGCATGCTGGCAGGCTACTGGCGCGCAAAAGGTATGATAAAACTTTTGGAGGGGGGTTAGAGTAGAGCTAGGGGAGAAAGGTTAGGGGAAGGGGTGGGAAGGTCAGGCTAGGGGAAAGGGAACGGGGGAAGGCAGCGCGGCTCGGCGTGCACCCCCTTGCGCGCACCGACCCCTGATTTTATAACTCACACGCGCAAGTTATAAAACCATAAATGTGCGCGCATCGGGTAGCGCGTGCACATGTACGCCGCGCGCGCTCCTTTTAAAATCTACCCCAATATATATATATTTTTTTTAATTTATTTCTTTACTCCTAGCAGAGAACCCTCAGCTCTGTCCCTGTTTGCATGTAAATGCACAAAAAGTTTAAATCAGAATGCAAGTTTGCAAAAGCCCAGACTTGCAAATAGAGTTGGGGAGGGACATCAGTAATATTTTCTTATGTTATATCCATGGCAACGAAGTTTAACAGGCATTTTTTGTTTCTGATAATATTAAGCCTGTGACTTAATTAAGTCAATTAAAGTGAAGCTAGGTGTAAGGGTAGGGGATAGAGGTAGGAGAGGGCCATGGAATTCAAAAAGTAACTATGCTGTTATTGCAGGATACCGAGAAAGATTGCCCTAAAGCCTCTCCTAGCAGGAATCAGAATTGATGTTCTACCAAATGTCAATTAATTATAGCAACACATTTCCTTGGAATCTGGTGAGGCTGAACAGTGGATGCCAGTTTTCTTCACCTCGAGGTACACATGTTTTATGAGCTGCACGTTATTCTCTTTGCAGCCAGCCAAAAGTGTAAGTGCTGAGCACAGCGAGAGGAAAATGAACACTTCCCCACTTTGAATACTTTGCTGTCAAGGCTGGTCTGCCTGAAATGGAGGCGGGGCTCTTCTGATTTGTAAGGAATTGCATTACTTCACATGGGGTTTTTTTTTCTATAGCGGCTAACTGCACAAGTGTTTATATCGTTTAAATTCCTCTTAATGGTATTTGCCTGTCTTGCCTTTTTTCCTCCACATAATTTGTACTGAGATTTTTTTTCCTGCCTAGCTTTTTTGAATTATATATTTTTTTCTCTTTTTGTACAGTTTAATCTGTTGTATCTTGATAGAATCTGACTTTGGAAACTCAGTCTTAGGAAAAACCTCTCTTCACCTTGATTGGGGTCTGTAACATCCTCTTGGTCGGGGCAGGAAGGTACACAGCCCCTCCTTGCCACCCTGAGCAGGGAATTCAGCCTGCCATGAATGGTACCGGTCAAAACTGTAAAAATCAGAAAAAAAACTGCAAAAATCCATCTCTCTCGCTCCTTTCTGGCCAATTCTCTAAAGCATTTGACCAGGCAGTGTCTCTTTCTTTCCTGATCTAGGCTGGGGGCACTGTTCCCTCTAAGCTGCGCACAACTTCTCCTGCAGCTGCACACAGCTTTTACCCCCCCCATATGCAGGAAGACTGGCGAGGCCCTGGAGCTCATCCCACCATGACAGGAAGAAAAGCAGAGGCCCAAAGCTCCGGGTGCCCCTCCTTCTTCCTGCCCATGTGGCCAGAAGAAAAACGTTGCCGGGCAGGAAGGAGGAGGAGCATTGGCCCATGCACAGAAAAGGAATAGTGTCTGTTGCACAGCCACCACATATCCCATCTCTCGCAGCTCAAGAAGAGGAGGCCCAGAGGGGAGAGGGAGGATGGGGCCCTGTAGAGAGAGAGAGTTGAGAGACTATGTGTGTATGAGAGACAGCATGTGATAGTGAGATCTTGTGTGTGTTTATGTGAGAATGAGACAGCATGTGAAAGAGATCCGGAGTGTATGTATGAGAGAGAGACAGCATCTGAAAGTGAGAACTGTGTGTGTATGTGAGAGAGAGAAAAAGAGAGAGAGAGAGACAGCCTGTGTGTTTGTGTGAGAGAGCATGGCAGAGTGAGATCGTGTATGTGTGTGTGAGAGAGAGTGTGTGTGAGAATGAGATCAAACACACACTCAGGATCTCATTCTTACACACACACACACTCTCTCTCACACACACGATCTCACTCTGCCATGCTCTCTCACACAAACACACAGGCTGTCTCTCTCTCTCTCACACACACACACACACACAATTCCTTGGAGAGAAAAGGAACTGGTAAGAGACTGAGAAAGGAAACATAAAAAAAAAAAGCCTGGGACCAACCAATTAGAAAAATAAGATCAGACAACAAAGGTAAAAAAATATATATTTATTTTGAATTTTTAGTGACTGGCATATTTTATCTTTGGGAATGTGCATTACAAATTTGTATTTTGTTCTTTCTTCAGTATTCCACTGTTTAGAATCTGGTTTCTTGGGTTCCATTTTTTTTTTGTCTAAATGTTTCTGTTTCTAATTTGTAGTTCCTTATTCTGTATTAGGTAAGGGTCTATCTGGGTTTTGCATGTGTAACTGAGGTGCAGTATTTCTGCTGGCATGTAGTTTTTCTGTAGGAATTTGTAGCAGTACAGCTTGTTCTGTTAACCCCAGTAGGTGATGTATTATTTTTCTAAGGCATGGTATAATATTTGTATTGCTGACTTATCATAGATAAGGCTGCTGCTGTTTGAGTCCTGAGATAGTGCTGGTATGGTATGGCAAGGTTCTAGGTGCTGTTTTGTTTTTTTTTGTTTTTGCAGGGGTTTGCGTTTCTTCTCAAAGTGTTTGGTAGTGAAAGGTTTGAGGAGGAGAACTGCGTGAGTGTCCATGTATGTGAGAGTCTGGGGAATGAATGAAAGGAATGAGCGTGAGTATATGTCTGTGTGTTTGTGAGAATGAGCATGTATATGTAAGAGTATGAGAGTGAATATGCAAGTGTGTTAGTGTGTGTGTGTGTTTGTGAGAAAGTTTGTGTTCATGCTGCTACCAATGTTCCCTCTACGGATGGGGTTGCTGTGAGCATTAAAATTGATAGGCTTTTTGCATCAAAGAATATACTGCTCACAGGGTAATCTGACCAAACATGTTTGCACACAGCAACCCAAACCTTAAAGGGAACATTGGCCGGGGCTTAAACTAGGAGAGCCCACTGAAATAGCTCCTTCCTCCTTCCAAAACCAAACCTACTTTGCCACACTTTAACCTAAGCTAGCCCCCCTCCCCCCCCCCTTTGTGCTTCAGAGGTTCTCCATTCCAGTCATTCTCTGGAGGAGGTGCTGTACAGAATGGTATATGCCCCTTTACAGCTATCTACCAAAGGGCTAGGAACTAGGGCCATCTGGTGGAAATCCCATGAGGTCTCTACACTCTCCGCCCCCCCCCCCCCCCCCCCCCCCCCCAAAAAAGAAAAATATGGGATGGGAGATATCCACAGATTTTTCAGAGACATACAATAAACATACAACAATGATAAGTGATGTTACTATGATTGGTCTAGCCACACAGGACAGCTTTAACCCAAGTGGATCCTGTGACTGACTCAGTTTTACACCTGACAATCCCAACACTAAACAACATTTTATAATACAAATGCCACAACTCCTACTAGTTCTCCTGGAGGAAGAGCCATAAACTTTTCATGATGGCGAGGACCATCCCACATATCAGAATACCAGAGATTGGCAAGTAGGGACCATCAAAATATGTTGAATAATACTTTTAGAGCAATTATGTCAAACTAAGTCTCCGGGAGGAAGACTTCACAACACAGGCACCCCTTGGCCTCTTCCACCCAAAGGAGTGGGGAACAGGGGCTCACTAGCCCCTTCCACTGACCTGACACAGGGAGCACTAAGGATTAAGGAGGGCTCATTCCCATCCAAGGCCACCACCCCACACCATCCAGCAGGATATAACAAAAGAAAAATCTCAAAGTCTACGACAACTACCAATACACTCTTCAGATCAGTCAACACCTCAATATATCAGAATACACTCTTGAGATTTCTGGACTAAAGATCTCTCCTCATCTCTTCACACTCCTGCTTCATACTCCTCTCACAAGGCCTGCAAATGGAAACGTTACTTTATATGATATGATAGAGGTCTACAAAATCATGAAAGGACTTGAATGGGTAAATGTGAATCGGTTATTTACTCTTTCAGATAATACAAGGACTAGGGGGCACTCCATGAAGTTAGCAAGTATCTAATTTAAAACAAATTGGAGAAAATTCTTTTTCACTCAACACATAATTAAGCTCTGGAATTCATTGCCAGAGGTTGCTGGGTCAGGTTTCCTAGCCCTTTGGGTCAGGTTTCTTTGCAATCTTGTTTTTTCTGGCCTCCATTCTTGTGCGGGTATATGACCACATGCTTGTAGACATTTCTTTCTGACTTCACGTCTGGATCCAGATGTAATGATTGTGAGCTCTTGTGCTGTGGCAAGGTTGATGTAGCCTAGTAGGCGTACCTACTAGGCCCCTACCGACAGCAGGCAAACATGCCCTGGTCTGGGACAAGCTGGAGCTTTTCCTAACCTGCCCCATTCCCCTGCAGGTTGAGCCCTTGGGTTTCAGGGGCTGGCAGGACTTAGGTGGGTCCCGAGGGTGAATCAAGAGAGTCCATGGATGGGCCAAGAGTCAGGGCAGGCAGTAGGCAGGGCGTAAGCAGGATATGAGGCAAGGTCAGGTCCAGGTGGCAAGCAAGGGAGTAGTCAAAGTCTGAAGCAGAGGTCAGAACTGGAGAATCAGGCCAAGTCAGGGCAAGATGGACAAGGCAAGACTCCGAGGACAAGGCAGGCAGACAGGGAGAGATAACAGAGACAGGGCAAGTACAGGAACAGGGCAAGGCAAGGCTGGATGAGGCAAGGCTTGGACAAGGCAAGACTTAGATGAGGCAAGGCTGAATGAGGTGAAGCTTCGGCGAGGCTGGATGAGGCAAGGCTGGTAGACTAGACAAGGCAAGGCTGGACAGGCTGTACGAGGCAGGGCTGGAAGACTGAACAAGGCAAGGCATGACAGGCTGGATGAGGCAAAGCTTGGGCGAAACAGGCTGGGCAAGACAAGGCTGGAACAGGAATGCTGGAGCAACATACGCTACACTAGGCAGGAGACCCATTGCTGAGGTGCTGGATGGAAGTGCAGCTGGGGTATAAATCCCCAGCTGATGCTGACGTCATCTCTCAGTGCCTTTCCTCCTTTCCCGCCGCAGGTTCTTTTTCTGTGCGCGCGCGCGCGCCTAAGGGAATGCCAATGGAGGAGCAATGGTGGCCTGTCGGAGGCGTTGGAGCTGCTTCAGGAACTGGGGCCAGCTGATGAGTGCGGCCGGTCATGGGCCTATCCCATAACCAGCCAGACATAATACCAGTTAGCATCTCTATCCCCATAGCTCTGTGTTTTATCTATCATAAAACACTTCCAGCCTAACTTTAGTTGCAAATTTAGATTCTTGCACCTCAGGCCAGTTTCAGAAAACACTGCTGCAAATGTAATGTTCACATCCCCTTGAAAGGAGTGCTAGATGATGATCCCACTGGTTGATTGAAATATGTCCCCATGGACTCCAATCCACTCAGATTTTCAGGATATTTCTAACAAATATGAGAGAGATTTGCATGCATACTGCTTCAATTGTATGCAAATTTCATGCATATTCATTAGGGATATCCTGAAAACCAAAGTGGAATGGTGTCCATGAGGACTGTAGGTTGCCTACTCCTTTGAGGGGTGAATGCTGGTGGTGTGATAGGGAGTGAATGTTAGGAGAGGCGAGGATGGGTGATTGCTTGGGGGTGGGCAGTACGAAACGGGGCCTAATGAAGGGAAAGGAGGGGCAACTGTTGGGGAGTTAGAGCATTGCCTGCAGAGGGACTTGGAGGAGCATGAGAAGGGTTAAATCCTGGGGGGGGGGGGGGGGGGAGCATTAAAAGGTGTGAATGCTGAGGGAAGTACAAGAAGAGGGTTGAATACCCTCTCTGCCTCCAGCAGAGATGGCACTCAGGTAAGCAGTGCAGGGACAAAAAGGAGCATACCACTTATTCACACAATTATTCATGCACTAGTGATTACACTGCTTAATATTTGCAATTCATTATATTTGGGCTTGCCGCAATCCACTCTACGGGCACTCCAATTAGTACAGAATGCTGCTGTGCTTCTTGTTTCCAGTACTAATGTTCATGTACATATTATTCCAGTTTTGGCAGGAATTTTGTCTCCCAGTTGCTTGGAGGGTGAAGTTTAAAATTTTAATGATGGTTTTTAAAGCTATAAATGGTCTAGCACCTAAGTGCTTTAATTCAGTTTTTAAAATATATCATCCTTGTGAACACTAAGGTCTTCTTTTCGCAGTCTACTTGACATGCCTTCTCACAAAACTCATTGGATTAGCTGAACCTCGGGAACACATTTTTGGTGTGTTAGGTCCTCTCTTATGGAATTCTTTGCCAGAAGAGCTTAAGGCTGAAACATTGATGACATGTTTCCGAAACTGCTGAAGGCACATCGATTCTCTGCTTTTCCCAAATAATTGAGATGAGACTTGTAGCTGCAGGTATTAGACTGAGAAATTTAGGAAGCTCTTGGAAAGTTCTAGCAGCATGGATATTTGCTATAATATTTGGGAAGAAACAGTGATTTTGGTTCTAGTTCTAGGTAAGATTCAGGTAGGACATGCGCTGTATCCACTGACTATAAGGACTGGTTGCAGTGTTACTATTGTTTTTTTATCTTGTTTGTTTTATGTCATCTTATTTTATGGTATATATAATTATTTTGAATTTTTTTTTTTTTGGAAACTATGTTTGTTCAATGAAACAGATGACATCAACAACAAGAATGACATATGTATGTAGTTTTGTTTATGAAGAACCTAAATCCCTCCCTCCCTCCCTCCCCCCCCCCCCCTTGTGTCGGTTGCCTGTGCATAAAGTCCTTGGGTAGTAGTGGGTATGTCTTTGGAAAAATCACAATCAAATCTCCAGTGTGGTCTTGGGCAGCCATCGGTAGAGGGTCATGGTTCGCCGATATCATCATCCTTTGGTGGGCCCCACGGATCTCTTGTAAGTCCGACCCTTGGAGTAAGGTAAGCAATAAAACCCACCCAGATTAGGGGAGTCTCTATAATTCTCTTTGGCGTTGCTTTTGTAGTAAGGACATGCTCCATGGAGCAAAGACGCAGCATTTTGTTAAACCAATGCTCATAGCTGGGGCCTTGGGGCTGCAACCAGTGAGTCAGTATGATCTGATTTCCCACCAACCCTGCTTTTTTCATAAATAATTCTTCGTGTCGGGTTAAAAAGTAGAGGAGTGGATCCGCTATACCAAACAGCCAAAGGTTAGGGTTAAGCGGTAAAACCTTATGTAAAGAGATGGCACAAGCGGAACTGACTCGTTTCCAAAAGTGAGAAATTACTGCACAGTCCCGAAAACAATGAAAATAATGGCTAGCTGCGGTCGCACATTTGAGGCAGTGGTCGGACTGCGCAATGCGCATTTGTTTCGCCCTTATGGGTGTGATATAGCTTTGCCAAAGAAACTTGTATTGAATTTCCCTCAATATAACATTCTCAGATATTCCAGGTAATTCTTGAAAACATTTCATAAATTCAGTCAATGACAGTGAAAAAAGGCCCCAAGATAACCATTTAGCATATGCCAATTCCATAGGTTTTGAATCCTCGAGATTCTTCACTTCTTTACAGCAGTAAGAGATGGTAGGTTTTTTAGTCTTCCCCACTTGTATAATGTCCCGTATATTTCGAACCTCTGGGGTCTCCCTCAGTTGTGGTTGTGTGGTCTGTATGAAATGCATAACCTGTAAATAGGAAAATTGGTCCGTGTCAGGGATCGCAAACCGTTGTTGCAGTGTGTGAAATGGAAATAATTCCCCCGTTACTTTATCATATAAATCGGAAATAAGGGTAAGGCCTTTTTGGTGCCAACGGTAAAAAAAACCGCCTTTCCCTCTTCCTGGAGGAAAGAGGTCATGAGTGGTAATCATAAGCAAGGGAATGAGACTGTGTGTCACCCGTCCTTTCCTGCAAAACATGAGCCAGGCTTTTCTACACGTACGCAGCAGATCCTGAGTCTTAATGTAATTAGGGAGCTTCTGAGTACCGAGTTGCAGTAATGGATTGAGCGACTTTACCCCATACCGTTCCAATAAGTAATTATAGGGGGTAAATGTGGAGGTAGAAAAAATCCAATCTTTGATATGTCGGAGAGAGCAGGCTAAATTGTACACTGCCAGATCAGGGCACCGTAACCCCCCTCTCTCTACCGATCTTGTCAACACCTCTAAAGGTAAACGAGCATGTTTCCCACTCCACAAGAAGGAGCGAAGAGCTTGACGCAGGGTGTTATGGTCTTTTTTTGTGATCCAGAGAGGAGCCATCTGTAGGGTGTAAAGCCAATTATTTTGAATTTTTTGTTGTTTTTGGTTATTTTTATGTTGTATTTAACTGAATTTTATGTACATATTATTGTTCCAAATTAAAAATGTAAATATGTAAGTAGCCTCTGTGCCCAACCCTTATAAAATTCCCCCAACATACATGCATATGTTCACGTATGTTATAAAATTGCTGCATCCATGTGCGTGAGCTGGCATGTGTGTGCACATGCCCATGCACGGTCTTAAAATTCACCTCTAAGTGAACATAGCCTAAAACTCCACAAAACAATACAATAAAAAAAATCAAATACCTGCTCTGATCTCTAATTTAATAAAGCATGTCATAAAGCCAAATTTTTTTTTAGTTTTCTCGTAACAATTTTGTGTTCACTCCCTACTCTCAAATACTCTGGCATCAAACTCTCCAATTAATTTATAAAGCCATTTCATGGGATCATGTTTTTAGTTCTCTCTTAAAATTTTTAAATTCAGTACATACTCTCAAATATTGCGGCATCGTATTCCATGGCGTAGGGCCTGCTATGGAAATGGCTATCTCCCGGACTTCGGTTAAATGGGTGCTGTGAATTGAAGGAACCTCTACAAGGCTTTTATTTGAAGATATTAAGGCTTTTTGTGGCCTATAAAAATTAGGGTTGCTCCTATCCAGACAGTATCCGTATTAGAAAGAATCTTAGGAATTAATGTCAGGACTTTGTATTGAGTGCGATAATAAATTGATAACTAGTGTAATGAACTTAAATGGATGTAATATGATCATATTTTCTCATACCAGATAGAAGATGGGCTGCTGTATTCTGTAATAATTGTAAGGATCTTATAGTACATGCTGGAAGGCTGAGAAATAAGGACTTGCAGTAATCAGTATTTGCACAAATAAGTGCCTGTAACACGGTCTGGAAATCGTCATGCTCAAGCAGAGGTTTGAATCAAGCAGAGGTTTTAATCCTTGTTTAATGATGTAACATAGATGATTACTCATGGAGAGTTTATTACTTTACAAATATTCTTGACTATTTGCCCAAAAAGTTGTAAGACAATTATACTGCTCCAAACATGGAGGCCTCCTGTACATTCAAAATATTATGCTCACAGGTGAATAGCTTTTCCCTGTGTGTTAAAATTTTGAATTATGTTTCCAAAAAACAAAACTCAACCAAGTCTTCCAATCCCAAATGCTCTTTCCCCAGCAATGAACAAACTCTGAGAAACCAATGAAACCTCACATTTACACACCCTTGGAGTTCCTCTCTACCCTAGAGGCCTCGAAACTGAAAAAACACCTCACAGCTCTACTTGGGAGGACTACACATGCAAAGATCTCCCCCACCCCAAACCAAAAGCCAACTAGTTCCAAGCAATAGCTGACTTCCAGTTCAAAACACATGCATATGAACTTAAAAAGAAAGGAAAAGAAAACCCATAGCACCACATTAGTCCCGGTGTTCAGTATCAAAGTCATGTTGTCATTCCAGTGTGTTGCGATCGTTGCTGCCTGATGTCTCCACCCCGCCCTCCTTACCTCTGTGGCGACTCCCTCTTTGCTTGTCTGATGTTTGGCTGTCGCTGCGTCATCTTGCCGCCCTCCTCCGGCATCCCCGGACCAGCAAGACGCTGCACTCTGCCATGTTTCCCAGAAGCCTAAGGGCGCACGCGCACGCGTCCTCGACTCAAGTACCAGCAGTGGCGCGAACCTCAGGGGCGTCCCCCTGAGATGATGTCATCCGCACCGGATATTTAAGGTCTCTGAATATCGCTAACTAATCGAGTTAGCAAGGAAAGGTTTTCTTACTCTCCTAGCTACTCTGCCTCCTCGGACTTACCAGGGGTACCCGCTCCTCGGGGGCCTCATTTCTCTTTTGCCTTTCGGTTGCAGTCTGGAACCGGTACTCGCTCCTCGAGGGCCCACGTTCTCGGACCTGCTTCTGAATATAACTTCTGCCAGGAAGTCACCGCTGCCTACAACACCAGTGAGTTACCATCTCTCTCTCAGAGCTTTCCCTGGAACCAGGTGCTCGCTCCTCGAGGGCCTAATCCATTCCTGCTCCTGGGCTGCTTCAAGAGACTATTGTGTGAGTGTTACCATCAAGGCTCTGTTCCTGAACTCTGCATACCCTGCCTACTCACTATATTCAGTTTCTCTACAGCTCTACCATCCTGGGATCACTGTTCCAGTACCTGAGGGACTACAGCCCAGCCGGGCGCTTCTAGCTCACTACTGCCACCTCTGGTGGTTCCTTATATGGTTTAATAAAAGAACTAGTGTGTGTCTGTCTCCAAAGTCTGAGCCTGACCAGTGGTCCCTCTCAGGATCTTCCCCCAGGGGCGTGGTCATCTGCCACCGGCCCAAGGATCCACCCACAAGTATCCCAACCAAAAACACAGTGCACAGCTGAATTTTCCTTCCAAGTCAAAAAATCCAAGGGCCTTCCGACGCAGCAGTAAATGTGAATCGGACCCAGCACTTGCTTTTCACAATCAACTGAATAAATTACAGAGCTATAGCCATACCAAAAAGTCGAGCACTGTGTACTCAGACCACTAATTAGAAGAGTTTTATAGTGCACAGTGTCCAAGATATTGAATAGGCAACCACTGAGATCAACATGACGATGGGTAAAAAAATAAAAAATGAATAAGAAAGAGAATTCAACCAAAGTAAAAAAGAATGAGAGGGCCCCTTTGCTTCTACTAAACCAGAGCCCCAGCAATCTCATAAACTGATTAATAAGAAACGTATCAGGATTCACATGAGGATCATAACCTAATGGCTAGGAAGAAGTTACAAAATTTTAGGGAGCTATTACCTGGTTTTCCAGGTACCTTCTGACTTCCTCTGGTGAATAAAAAATCACAGGCTTCCCTTCAATAAGTAGTTTTTGCCTTGCAGGGTGGAGCATTAAGTTATCCCTTTGACCTTCAGCAAACACTTAGCCTCTGCAGAGCTCTGACATTGATTACAGCTTGTAATAAATCCTGAAAAATAAAGATTTTGGACAGTTCATAAATCACTGCTCCTTTTTCCTGGTCACTTGCATAACTTGTCATTTATCTCCAAAACTGTGCAACTGGACTATGAGTGCCCAGAACTGGTGGCAAAGTATTCTTCACTTCCATTTCCAACAATGTAGGCAGCCATCTTGAAACGAATTCCGCTTCACTGGGGCCTTCCACCTTTTCAGGGAGGCCTACAATCTGGAGATTATTTTGCCTACTGAGTTTCTCCAGATCTTCCTCATAGTCATTGAGATTTTTAAATTTCCATTTCAAAATACCAGTCTTGCAGCCTAGTTTTCCAAGTCACTGATCAGTTTTTCAACAAAATCAAGCTGCTTTTCTTGTTCCCACATTGAAGAAATAAGCTGTGCTTAGGCCCGGCGCCACCAACTGTGCAAACCGTGCAATTGCACAGGGTGGCACCCCGGTGGGTGGTGTCGGGAGCAGGGAGAGACCCATGCTGCTGCCTGTGGACCCAATCCACCAGCGGCAGAAGCAGGATACCACAGCAAAGGAAATCTGTCTGCCAGCGCCTCCTCTGGTGCTGGCCCTGCGGTATTCAACACTTGCGGTGCTAAAACGTTCTCTATTCTCGTGAGATGAGAATACAGGAAGTGCTAGCACCACAAGTGTTGCATTACCTCAGGGCCAGCACATGAAGAGGAGATGCAGAACAGCTTTTCTCCACAAAAGAACAGGCTGGCAGCAGTGGAGGAGGAATGACCCATGGACCCTGTTTGCCTGATCTGCATGTGTGTGTGAGTGAATGGGAAACTGCCAGGAATGAGTGGGGGATGTAAATGGGAGACTGCCTGTGATGGGTATGTCTGTGTGAATGGGAGGCTGCGTGGGATGTGTGGGGGTGTGTATACATGCATGCATGCATGGGAGCCTGATATGAACAGGGTGTGAGTGTGTGAGAATGAGAGCCTGCCTGGGATGTGTGGGTGTAAATGAGAGCTTGTCTGGGGTGTGTGTGTGAGGATGAGAATAAATAAATAAAAAAGCTAAACCAGCATGGAGCGGCAGTTACTACCCTTAAGAGAAACATGGGGGTAACCTGCACGGAGTGGCAGTTACTACCCTTAAGAGAAACATGGGGGTAACCTGCATGGAGCGGCGGTTACTACCTGGCGAAGCTTTCTGGGCAGACTGGATGGACCTTTTTGGTCTTTCTCTGCCGTCATTACTATGTTACTATGAGAGAGAGACACATACAAAGAAAGAGAAAATGGGAGCTGCCTGGGGTGTGTGTGCATGTGAGAGAGAGAGAGAGAAAATGGGGGTTGCAGATGAATTCTAACCTGCCAGAAGCTAAAATGGTCTGGGGCTGCTGGTAGATCTCAACCACAGAAGAGTTAGATGCCTGTGGGTTTGTCTGAGAGGATGCACATATGTGTTATTTGTGCATGCGTGTGTGTAAGAAAGAGAGGAGAAAGTTTGTGAATCCCACTCCCACTACTCCATGACAATCCCAGATTGACTGGAAATCAAAAGTTCCCAGGTTTGGCAAGCGTGAATTTTTAAAATCCTTTTTAGTTTTATTTTTCAGGTGTTATTTGCTGTCTTGAAATATTTTATTGGGACATTTAAAGAAACGTATATGAGTTTTTGATTATTTGATCTTTTATTCATTAGCTTTTTAAAAAATATTATTAGTATGTTTTTAGTATTATGATTATGTATTTATTTTATTTCTTGATTTTATTGTATGATGTTTGAGGAATGGTGGTGGTTCTGTTTTTTCATTGTTGCACTGCATAGAGAGTCTGGCTTCTTGCGGTTTCCAAGTTCAGGTTTTGCCTGTGCATTTGTATTTCTACTTTATGGTTGCTCTATTCTGTATTTGGTAAGGGTCTGTATATGTTCTGCATGTGTGACTGAGGTGAGGCATTCTCCTAACAGGAAGGGTATTAGTGTTTTAGGGCTTTCAGAGGGTCAAACCCACACACAACACACATCACATTTGGCCTAATACCATATGGGTTCCAAGTGTCTTTTTTGCAGGGATTTCTGGTTGGCATCACAGCAGTGCATTTAATATAATGCAAGTGATATTTTTACCTCAGAATACTGTACTTTGACATTTTTCATGTAAAATATAAATGCATAACTCATAACTGTCTGTGTGGAATAAGGCAGTGGGGGAGTGTGTTGTGCAAAGCTGTAAGGTTCGCCTAGGGCACTTAACACCCTTGTATCAGCCATTGTTTCGGGGAGGGGGGGGGATGGTGTCAGATTTTAAAATTTGTATCACTGAAGGGAGCTGGGTGTTTTTTTTGTGGGCCCGGGACAGAGAAGGAATGAATGAGGGTGGCAGGGACAGCACAGTAATTGTTCGCACAGGGCAGCAAAAAAGCTAGCACCGGCCCTGGCTGTGCTACTTTATCCACAACAATTTTCTGGATGGTGAGTCAGAAAATGTACCAAATAAAGGCTGCAGATGGCAAGTCAGACGTTGCCCAGTCCTCCCCTCCAGAGGAGGATTCATCTGCTGGGCCCAGGTCAAGTTTGTCTTGAGGAGGATGTTGTTCGGTTTTACTATTTTTTGCTACTTTGTCCACCAACATTTTGGAAAAAATGTTAAGTGAAAGGCTGGTGAGAGCTCTTTCAGAGTGCTGTTGCCAGATCTAGTGCATCACGTGACTCTCCCCACAAACCAGCAGTATTATTTAACATTTATATTGCCCTGATCAGTTTTGTTTTCACTGAACTCGATGTACAATATAGAATATTTGCCGATGATATTCAATTCTTTATCCCTATTAAAGGGTCAGCACAAGATACCCTGTGGAAGGTTGCCTCTTGCCTCAAACGGCTTTGTCAATGGTTAAATAATAACCATTTAGTTTTACATTTATCAGAAACAGAAATCCTTTATTTAGCTAGATGCCCTCTGAATGTTGTACCAAAGGCCCTGGATGTGGAAGGAATATCCATTAATATCTCAGAGGACATGAGAAACTTAACAATAATCATGGAAACAAGATTAACTCTTCATTCAAAAATTTGAAAAGTAGTCCAAAATTCTTATTTTAAGCTACAAATGCTAAGAAGAATATGACCCTATCTTAATAAATCAGACTTAAAAACAGTCATCCACTCCCCTTGTAATGTCAGCAGTAGATTACTGCAATTCACTTTACCTAAGCTTACCGCAAAATACTATCAGGCTGATACAGTAAAGTTCACGGGAGAGCGGGCGAGCGCCTGCTCTCCTGTACATGCGATTCAGAAAAAAAATTATTCAAATTAGGGCCTGCGGTAAAAAGAGGCGCTAGGGACACTAGCGTGTCCCTAGCGCCTCTTTTTGGACAGGAGCAGCGGTTGTCAGTGGGTTTGACAGCCGACGCTCAATTTTGCCGGCATCGGTTCTCAAACCCACTGACAGCCACGGGTTCGGAAACCGGACGCCGGCAAAATTGAGCGTCCGGTTTTCAACCCGCGAGCTGTGGGCCGATTTTACATTTTTTTTTTAAATTTTTGATTATTTTTAACTTTTGGGACCTCTGACTTAATATCACCATGATATTAAGTTGGAGGGTGTACAGAAAAGCAGTACACTTTCCCAGTGCCGAGAGAAATTAATGCCTACCTTTGGGTAGGCGCTAATTTCTAAAAGTGAAATGTGCGGCTTGGTTGCACATTTTACTTTCTGTATCGCGCGGGAATAACTAATAGAGCCATCAACATGCATTTGCATGTTGCGGGCGCTATTACTTTCGGGGGTGTTGGATGCGCATTTTCGACACGCTATTACCCCTTACTGAATAAGGGGTAAAGCTAGTGCGTCGAAAACGCGCGTCCAAACACAGGTCAACAGTGCGCTCTGCTGAAGTGCACTGTACTGTATCGGAAAGCTTTGCAATACATCCAGAACTCGGCAATGAGAATAATTGAGCAAATTCCAAACATCTACCAAATTATACCTTACTTGGCTAAACATCACTGGCTACTTATTTCCTCAAGAGTAAAATTCAAAATACTGACACTAGTATTTAAAGGAATCAAAGGCTTGGCCCCTCGTAATGTAAATGTGGTTTTGAAACTATATTGTCCAGTGCGATCCCTGCACTCAGCCTCTCAAATGATACTAGACATTCCTTCATTCAAAAAAATTTGAATGGATGAGTCAAGAGAAAGTTTATTCTACATATAGGGACCAACCCTCTGGAACATTCTTCCATTACAAGTAAAGAGAAATGTAACAATAACAAACGGTAGGAAAATGTTGAAGGCATTCCTATTCAAGCAGGGTTTTAGTTCATATATTTAGCTGCGAACTCTCTCAGCAGGTTATGTTTTTGCTAAGCATTAACAGAGCTAACTAAACTGCCCTATTATGTTTTATTATGTTATTTTTATTATGTTAATTTTTATCATGTTTTATTATGTATATTATGTTTTAATTGTATTTTATGTTCTAGGGTTAGGTTTTATTATGTTTAAGTTTTTATGTTCGATTTGTTTGAGTTGATTTATTATGTTTGTTTTTACCAGTTTATGAATGTATTTTGTAAATTGCTTAGAAATGTTGATATGCGCTATATAAATTTCTAAATAAATAAATATAGTTAGTTACATTCAGGTACGTTGGGTATTTCGTTGTCTCTAGAGTGCTTACAATCAGGGAGGTTAACTTTCAAACAACTGGGCATGGTGGCATATACACACGTATATGGCTGCATGCAGATTTACAATAGTATTTCAAAACCTGCACATACTATAAAATATACATATCTTTATTCTGCAACATATATGCGTATGTATGCTTACGTGTGAATACATTCAATGCGTAGAACATGCGTACATTTCCTACCTATTTTTAAAATATACACGCATATATTTTATGCATAAAAATAAAGTAGGATTTACGTGATAAGTCGGTCTATTTTAGAACAGGTTCATGAAATTGAAATTAACCAGTTTTACCAATTACTCTACCAGTTCGCCCAGTCCTTCTCCAGATCATCGAGATCCCCACTGGTTCTTCAGCCTGAATCCCCCCAATTCACCCAGACCTCCAACCCAGCCAATACTTATGCAATAAACATGTTTATCATTTACAGAATGCAAGAGAATTAGCAGGTGTAAGTGTATGCAGTTTCCAAATTTACACAAATAAGTCTTTTAATAGCAACCAACATGAGAAACTGTTGTTCCCACCCCTGAATGCCCCAGGGCCACCCCTTTTCTGCACTCAAAACATAATATATGTATGTACTTTCCATATTTATAAAATACAGATTATATGAACTGTCCATATGCAAATTTTTACACACAAAAAGTATTTAAAAATTAAATTTGTAGCTGAGGCAAAGGAGGGAGTCGTGACTTGCTCAAGGTCTCAAGGAGTAGTAGCAGCAGGATTTGATCCCTGAATGCCCTGGCTCTCTGCCTACTGCTCTAATCACTAGGATAATTAGGCTATCCACAAGGATTCAGCAGGAAATAACTTTGCATACATTAAAGACTCAGTATATATTCAAATTGAACTCATGTAGATTCATTGTGGATAGCCTAAAAACCTGATTGGCTGTGAGGTCACTTGGACAAATGTGGGAAGACCTATTGTAAGTGATAAATTAGTCCAATGAAAAAGTAACACTTTGAAGTGCTGAAAAAAGTGGAATATACATTTAAATAAAATAATAAAACAACAACATATTTGTAACTAGCTTTCACAAAATATACTCCCATCATCAGTTCAGTGCAGAATGAGCTGGGAATTATGTTGTCCAAATATTCAAATTAGTCCAATAATAAGGTATCATCTACAACTTTTTTTGCTGATCTTTCTTTCAACGAAATTCATTGGCACATTTGTATACAGTTAATTTAACATGCACAAGGTCAAACGTTTATTGGAATTTTTCAATTATTTTCATTATAAAATAATTAAATGCACACCACAATGAAAATATTTTATTTTCTGTTATTTGTATTTACTTTGCTTTTTCCATTTCAGTCTCTCTTCTTCCTTTTAAAATTTTCATTCTATTTTCAATTCCTTTTTTTCTCTCATGCAAGCTGCTACATTTACCTTCCTTCCTATTCTCTTTTCTTTCCTTGCCCTTCCTATGCAGTTACTTCTCTCCTTCCGCCATCTCTCACACTCTCCGCTTCCATCCTCCATCTCACCTTCTCTTCCTCCATCTACTTTGTTTTATTCAGCACCACGTAGCTCTTCTATGGATGCAAAAGTGGGGCCAGCAAAGACCTTTTGTCTGCGGCAGACCTGCGGCATGGCCCCCTCTCCTTTCTACCGTGACTCCAGCCTCCGGTTCCTCCTCGCTGGCGGCGGTGGGCCGTCAGCTCCCTCCTCGGGCCTCCCCCGGTGCCTCCGGCTCTGCCACAGTCCCCAGCATTCCCAGTCCTGCTTCCACTTCTCGTTGGGCCTCTCCATGTGACCCGTGGAGAGACGCTGCTACTCGCGCCGTGTCCCTCCCTAGGCGCGCATGCACCATTGATCATCAAGTAGGGACCACGGCGGGAACCTAGCCGCGGCCCCAAATGATGTCGTCAACCTAACTACAGTATTTAAGCTCAGGCTCCGCTCCCTAGCGTTGCCTTTGCAACAGGTCTCTTCACTGGTCGAGTACTCGTTGCGGATTTACACTGGCTCCCAATAGAACAGAGAGTACAATTCAAAACACTTTGCACAATTCATAAATTAATTAATGACGAAAACGCCGACTGGCTAAACACTGCTTTACGATTACATGTCCCACAAAGAAATCTCAGGTCGGCCAATAAAGCACTGCTAACCATACCCTCAGTCAGAACAGCAAAGTTGACCCAAGTGAGAGAGAGAGCTCTATCTTTGGCAGGACCATTATTGTGGAACACATTACCACTTGAACTGAAATTAATGAAAGAATTAAAACTTTTCAAAAAAGGCCTAAAAACTTGGCTTTTCAAAAAAGCATTTCACAATGAGAGCGATGACTAACAATACTATACAGCTGAAAGTCACCAACAAACAGAAAATTGACAATTTTATTGTTACCCATTATTAAACATTAAATTGAAACAGTATACACATATATGATTATCCCAAAATCATATAAATAGTAACCGCTGCCCATCTCTCATTTAGAGTATATTACTGAACTATGTAACCGTAAAATATTGGCACACCATGGATAACTTAGAAACCTAACCAACCTATTTCGTGCCGAAATGTAAACCGTTGTGATGGTATATTACTAAATGATGGTATAGAAAAATTTTCAAATAAATAAAATGTTCAAATAAATAAATAAATAAATAAATAAATAGAGATTCGTCTCAATCCAGCGTTCCTGTTCCTCGTTGTTCCTGGTTCCTATCTCTTCGTTCCTACCCTGCTTCATGCTTCGGATTGACTACACGGACCTTTTTGCTTTGCCTGACTTTGCCATTAATTCTCTCTAAGCCCAGACCTCTGCTTCGCCTGACTACACTACTGCCTATCTCCAGACCTCTGCTTCGCCTGACTACGCTACTGCCTATCTCCAGACCCAGACCTCTGCTTCGCCTGGCTACGCTACTGCCTCTCTCCAGACCCAGACCTCTGCTTCGTCTGACTATGCATTGCCTATCTCCAGACCCAGACCTCTGCTTCATCCGACTACGCATTGCCTATCTCCAGACCCAGAACTCTGCTTTGCCTGACTACGCTTTTGACCATCTCTCCGTGATCAGACCTCTGCCTTGCTTGACTACGCTCTTGATTATCTCCGTGATCATACCTCAGCCTTGCTTGCCACTGCCTTCGGATTTCCGCCAGCCCTGACTCAAGCCTACCATTGGACAGCTTACTCCCTGGATGTGGTTTCTTCAGGCTTCGGCCTGCTTTTGCTCGAGCGCCCCCTTTCTGCCTTCGTTCCATTGGCGCTCGAGTTTCCAGGACATTACCCAGTCCAGAGTAAGACTGTACCATCTCTCACCTGCTGTCTCTGGGCTGAACCAACTCCTACTGCAACAACATAAAGAGGCCTAAGTCCTGCCGGCCCCGGCACCCAAAGGCTCAACTCGCGGAGAACAAGGGCTGGTATAGATGAAGCTCCAGTGGCCTCTATCAGCTCACTCCGCCTGCCGACGGTGGGAACCCGTAGGTCCTTAACTACGGGTTGCGTCACCACCACCTCGGCCCAAGGGTCCACCTCCGACGCAACACTTTTGCAGAGGTGTCAGTGTGTGATATAGAAGGAGGAAGAGGATGAAGGGGGAGGGGGCAGCCGAGGCACATATAACCAGAGGACCTGGCAAGATCAGCAGAAAAGGCCCAGCATGTTTGGAGGAGCTGGTAGAAGAGAACCTACATGGTCAGAGTTGCTGATGAGAAAGGCCCTATATTGATGTATAGGTAGAGGTTGAAAGACCTATGTCCCATGATTCTAAGATGTTATATCCATTAACATCAATATTACCAATTCCTAAGAAGAAGAACCATGATCCCTCTTATATAACTAATTATCGACCAATTGCCTCTTTACCATCCATTGCGAAAATAATAAAATCAGTCGTATTACACCAAGTTTCTGAATATATTGATAACAACATTTTGCATAATAACCAGCATGGTTTTAGAAAGGGTCATAGTACAGAATCCCTACTTATTTCATCATTCGATTCAACCATCAGGAGTTTCAACTAACACTAACTACTTACTGGTATTGCTTGATATCTCCGCAGCATTTGATACAATAAATCATGATATATTACTTTCCAATTTATCTCAAATCGGTATTAATAGCATAGCCTTAAAATGGTTATCATCATTTATATCAAACCGACAACAAAGAATTTCAATTGGCAACTTTCATTCAAACTGGTACTCGACCAAGACAGGCGTACCTCAGGTTTCTGCCCTCTCTGCTCTTCTTTTCAATCTATATTTATTACCACTATGCCGACTACTAGCTGGGCTAGACTTAAATTTCAAAATATATGCAGACGATATTCAGTTTACTGTTCCTTTTACAGACTCTTGGCCCAAAACATTCTCATTATTACATTTATATCTGTCCACAATAAAACTATTGTTATCACACAATAGATTAAAATTAAACACAAGTAAAACAGAATTAATTTATCTCTCAACTGTGCCTGACTCTATATCCCAACCACCAGCAACTTTTGCATTTGAAAACCAACTCATCACAATAAAATTTCATGCAAAAAATCTAGGAGTAATCATTGATTCTAGATTAGCAATGACTAACAATATATCCGAAATCATCAAAAAATCATTTTTCAAAATCCACGTTAAAAAAATTGAAACCATTACTACTTCCTAATGATTTTCGATCAGTCACGCAAGCTTTAATTTTATCAACCCTGGATTATTGTAATTCGTTATATCTTAGCTTACCGCAATCAACAATTCATCCCCTTCAACTTGTCCAAAATGCTACTGCTCGTTTGTTATGTAATGTTTCACGTAGAGAACATATCACACCGATACTACAGTACCTTCATTGGTTGCCAATATCATTTCGTATAACATATAAAATTCTATTCATAATACATAACTTACTCTATAATGTTAATTCAGTCTGGTTATGTTCACTACTAAGAATTTACAGACCATCTAGACAACTCCGCTCTCTCGACAAATGCATTTTGGAAATTCCTTCCATAAGATCTGTCAGTTTATCTTTAACAAGAAAACGTGCTTTTTCAGTAGCTGGTCAGACATTATGGAACTCTCTTCCAGACAATATTCGATTGACTGCAAACCGTAGAGAATTAAAAAAGCTATTAAAGTCTCACCTTTTTACCTGTGCTTACATTAATAACTCTGAAAGTTAACCCATAATTCCTCAAGCACAAATTAAGAAATTTGTAATGTTTTAACTATTGTATATTTATGTCTAACTGAATTATGTATGTTCTATTTGTAAACCGCCTAGACGGATAGTCTTCTACCCCTTTGTGCAGTATATAAAACCTTTTAAATAAATAAATAAAATAAATAATGTGGCCACAGATTTATGGGAAATTGTGGGCTCTAATGGAAGAAACTCCGATTTTGTGTTTAAAGATTGGCTTGGCTGTTGTTTTGATAGGGGACTTGACAATAAAATCACTAGCAGTAGGGGATTCATGTTTCCATTGGCGAAAGCTTCTATAAACTACATATATACAAGGCTTGTGTTGTGTCAGTCAGTCACACTGTCATGTCTATGGTTAGCCACTAGGTGGTACACGGAACAGTGGAAGGTTATGGTGCAAAGAATTTACTCTGTTTACAAACCCCTGTTGCACACACGCACACACACACAGAGGTATAGGCACTCCTTCCTTCACATACACGCAGACTCCCCCAAAAAACACATACACAGGCAGAGGCACCCACACAGGCCCCTATCCCTATAGGCATAAACATACAGGCAAACACATAGGGGCAGATTTTAAAAGGTGCGCGCAACCTGGCGCGCACAAATGTACGCCCAATTTTATAACAAGTGTGCGCAGCCGCACGAATGTTATAAAATCAGGGGTCGGGTCGAGCAAGGGGATGCACACTAGTGCACCTTGCGCACGCCGAGCCCTCGGGGAGACCAGCTGGCTTGCCCCATTCTCTCCAAGGCCGCTCCATACCTTTATCTCCCCCCCCCCCGTACCTTTATCTCACTAATTATGCCTGCCAGCGCGCGATCCCCCGGCCCAGCGGCCTTGCGGGGACCTCTGGCCATGCCCCCGCCCCACCACACCCCTGCCCCTGTACCGCCCATTTTTTCAAGCCCCGGGACTTACACACGTCCCGGGGCTTTATGCACACCGCCGGGCCTTTTGAAAACCCTTTGAAAATCTGCCCCATAGGCTTTTATAGACCAGACAACCCGAGCAAAACCAGGTGTGATGTGCTAATATACTTTGTCTGCAAAACCCTGTCTCTCCCAGGACAGGCAGGCATATGCACACACAGACACATACACAGGCTTCTCCCAAGCACTTACACACGCACACAGGCAGAGGTACCCACACCCACAGGAGTGTTCACACACACTTACAAGGCTGTTGTAGATCAGACTTCCCTGACCAATTCTGGGCACTTTTTGCTAGTCAGAAATAAGGTTAATAACCCAGGCTCTGAATGGACATAGCGCAGGGATGGCCAACTGTGGTCTTCAAGAGCCACAAACAAGCCAGGTTTTCAGCATATCCACAATAAATATGTATAAGATAGATGTGCATGCACTGCCTCCATTGTATGCAAATCTATCTCATGTATATTCATTGTGGATTATCCTGAAACCAGGCCTGCTTGTGACTCAAGGACTGGATTTGGCCACCTCTGCCATTGAGTCTCTAGTTTTCAGAACAGCACTTATTCACTCATTTCCCTCAATTGTGATTATTAACCCAAACAAAAAAAAATCATCATCAACTTGGCATTAGAGATTTTGTAATAGAAAATGTAGCTCACTGAGGCAATTGCAAATTCTCATAGCCAAATTAAGCCATTAATTTATAATCAGCTACAAAGATTATCAGAGAAAAATTACTTCCTCTTAATAAGGCATATTTTGATCTTCTTTCGTAATTCATGCATTTGGAAGGAGGGCTGGGCTGAAAGATAGAGGAGAAAAACAAGTGACCTATTGTGTATGTATATCTACAAGGAAGTACTATATCTATTATGCAGGAAAAATGTGAAGAATTTCCCTGGAAGAATTTGCATATAATAGTCATTGGACTGGGATACTGCAGTGAAGCATCAAAGTTATCATTTAACCACTGTTCAAGGGCAGGGAAGTCATTTACAAGATTAATATTTCAATTTTTAAGGCCATTACAAATAATTAGGAGCAATCAAAGTTTAAAGTGACCCTTACTTCAGGAAAAAAAAAAAAAAAAGCAAACAAAAACATGCTTCCAGTGGGTTATGAACTAACCTAGCCCTTGGAAAGAGCTCCACTGCCAGAGGGGAAGCACAGATAGCTTGCAAACAAGGTTACACATGAGCAACCCCTGTGATCTACCCATGGTATACATACAGGACAGGGTGACAGACCTTTGAGGCAGTCAGCCGGCACACTTGACAAACAGTACCAAACAATGCTCATGAAAGGCAAGGTAACATGGCTGAAAGCTTCACTGGGTCAAAAATGCACCGCACATCCACGAGGCAGAAATTCCACAATAGCTCTTTATGTGTGTGAAGCTTTTTTTTTTTTTTTTTCAAATTTTAACTCTAAAGATTTTCTAGAAATTTAACGTAGTGTTTGAAGAAGTAGCACTCTGGTTAAAGGGTTTTATGCAACATAAAGTGCTATCCCATATCAGAATGAGCAGGAGAAATCCTGGGAAAACCAGCAACTATGGCAGCAAAATTGCGTTGCCTTCAGCCACCAGGCCAGAAATGAAATCTGAGCAGGGACAATGGGGTTCGGCACCAAACTCCGGGAAGCACTCTTATTATTGTCCTTTCTGTACCCTGTCATTTTATCTTAGTTATTGTTTTGTACATTTATTCATTCCCCTTTTTATTTTAAATCACTATTTTATAAAGGGGAACACAGGTACAGATTGTCATGCCAAGAATCAATGAAGATTGCTTTTATAGCCAGAGAAATAGAAAAAAAAAAGTCCTTTTTGAATAAGGTCCATGCTTTCACAGTCTTTAACGCACAATTATCAAAATATAACACATCACAGTAGCAGCTGCAACTCTTGGAGGCTTGCAGCTGTTATAATAATAATATTGGTTGCTGGGCTGGTCAATACTTTGGTGGGAGACCTGCAAAGAACAGCAAGAGCTCCAGAAACTGGTGGTGGTAGACGTGATATCGGCAAGCTTTGTTGTGAATAATCATTAAACCAATCACAGAGTATAATATTGTAATGCGCCACTAAACTGCTGAATGGGAACATTTTTTGTAAGGGGAAAGTCATCCAAGGTCCTGTCTGTTCTATGAGCAGTAAAGATCACATGGCATTCTTCACAAAAAATAAGAACGACAATCCTGTTGTCACTGCTACACTACAAGACTGGCTACACTATGTGGTCTACCAAACACGGCCAGCGGAAGCGCTAGGCAGAGCAGGTGGCAACCCAGTAAGGTGCTGTTTTGGGGGCGGTTTCAGCAGTGTAGGGACCACAATAATTCTTTCTCCTTGTTCTTCCTACGGGTTGGCAGGAAGATGTGCAATCATCACAGGCCAGAAGGAGCAGGCAGGACTCAGAAGGCAGAGTAGCATTGGCCCACGTTGCCAGAAGAGAGAGGAGCAAGAAATGGTGCAGCATTGGGTGCTTGAAAGAAAAAAGGAGGAGAAAGAGCAGCATCAGGCCCCAAAGCCACAAAAAAAAAAAAAAAAAAAGAAAGGATAGAGTAGTGTGGGGTTTCACAGCTCCAAGAAAGAAGAGCAGGAGGTAATGTAGCCTGTGCCTGTCTGGCCTGAAGAAAAAGGAGCTGTCCCATCGGCAAGAGGCTGCTGCTGCAGCTTGTGACTTCTGAAGGGGGAGAAACGTATATGTGTGTGTGTGTGTGTATAAGAGTGAGAAAGCATGTGTGTGTGTGTGTGAGAGGAGAAAGTCTGTTTGTGCACCTCCTTCACACCAAACTCCCCTCTCAACACACACTAATCCACGACAATCTCAGAGTGACTGGAAATCAAAGGTTTCCAGGTATGGAGAGCGGGGGCTTTTTTAAAATCCTTATTAGTTGTAATTATTAGGTTTTATTTGATGTGTCTGAAATTATTGAAGTGTTTTATTGGTGTTTCTGACATTTTTAAACATTTCCCAATGTGTTTTTAATTATTGGATGTTAAAAACATTAAGAAGGGCTATTGCTGAGTCAGACCAAAGATCCATCGAGCCCAGCATCTTCTCTCCGACATTGGCCAACCCCTAAAAGTAGATTGAATTTCTTGTTGCTCGCGCCCTATGACAAGTGGTGGTAGGGATGTGCAGAAGGACGCCATACGTTGCATTCGTGATTCGGATTCGTCGGGGAGCAGATACGTTGCATTCGGCCGTATGGCGCCCCGGCTAAAATTAACTACAACCCCCCCACGACTTACCAAAACTCCCTGGTGGTCCAGCGGGGGGTCCGGGACCCATCCCCTGCACTCTCACACCCTCGGTGCCGGTTTCATCATGGCACCGATAGCCTTTGTCACAGGGGCTACCGGTGCCATTGGTCAGCCCCTGTCACATGGTCATCGGCGCCATCTTGTGCTCCTACCATGTGACAGGGGCTGACCAATGGTACCGACGGTCGGCCCCTGTGACATAGTGAGGGCAAAGGCGATCTGCTGCCAGTATTCAAAATGGCGCCGAGGGTGTGAGTGTAGGGGATGGTTCCCAGACCCCACCCCCCCCGCTGGACCACCAGGGAGATTTGGTAAGTCTTGGGGGGGTTCAGGAGGGTGGGGGGTTTGTTTAAATTTTTATTTAGGTGGCCGTATAATTCGGCGAATATTCGTGTATTCGTGGGGAATCGCGATACGTTTTGCTTCCCCACGAATACTACGAATAGTGCAGTATACGTTGCGGATCGCCAATACGGCGAAAACGAATGCACACCCCTAAGTGGTGGGTCTCCCTGAGTCATCTGGTTAATGGCTATTCATGGACTCCTCTTCCATGAACTTGTCCAAACACTTTTTTAAGCCCCCACCTATGCTACTTGCCTTAATTGCATCCACAGGCAATGAATTCCACAGCTTCATTGTGCACAGAGTGAAACACACATATTTTCTCCAATTTGTTTTAAATCTGATACCTATTAGCTTAGGAGAAGATTTTCATGGTCGCACGCATGTTATAAAATCGTTGGGCCACACCCAAATGGGGGTGGGGGTAAAGTTCTGCAAATTCATGCGGCAATGCATCGCGGCCTTCCCCGGTTCCCTGCCCCCTACCCTACCCTAACCTCCCTCCCCACCCCCTAAACCCTTTCTCCTACCTTTTTAAAATTTTATTTTGTTGCTTACTGCTCCATTGGAGCAGTAACAACTTGTATGCGCCTTCCGTTCCTTCCCCGGTACGGCGGCAAATGGCCGCTGTACCGGCCGCTTCCAGCCCTGCCCCCAGATCTCCCCTTTTCTTCAGCCCAGTACTTCTGCGCGTAGCCAGGCCCCTTAGAAGAGGTGTGTGGTGTGCGCAAGGCCCGGCCATGCGCGTAACCCCCGTTTTTTACATGCACGGGGGATTTAACATTTGGCCTTTAGTGTCTTCTAGTTCTCGTGTTATTTGAATGGGTAAATAGCTGTTCTACTCCATTCATGATTTTTTATCTCAATCACATCCCCCCCCCCCCCCCAAGCTGAAGAGCCCTAACCTGTTTAGCCTTTCTTCGTAAGGGAGCTGTTCCAATCCCTTAACCACTTTTGTTGCCCTTTTCTGCATCTTTACTAACTCTGCTATACCCTTTTTGAGATGGGATGACTAGAATTGCATCCAGTATTGAAGGTATGGCTGCACTATTGATCATTATGAGGCATTACAAGGTTCTCTGTTTTATTCTCTGTTCCTGGCCAAATGATTCCTAATATTTTGTTTGCTTTTTCGGCCGCTACCACACACTGAGCTGAGGATTTCAATGTATTGTTGACAATGACTCCACGATTCTTTTCCTGGGTGGTTACTCCTAATGCTGAACCCATCATTGTGCATCTGAAATTAGGTTTATTTTTCCCTATGTGCATCGCTTTGCACTTGTCCACATTAAATTTAGTCTTGCCATTTAGATTCCCAGTTCACCAGTCTGGCATGGTCCTTCTGTAGTTCCTCACAATCTGCCTGTCTTTTAACTACCCTGAATATGTTTGTGTCATCTGTAAATTTGATCACTTCACTTATCACTCCCCTTTCTAAATCATTAGGGATAGAGTTTCAAAGGGTTACATGCGTAACCCCCAAAAACCAGCTCCTGCCTGCGCCGAGCCTATCTTGCATAGGCTCGGCGGCGCACGCAAGCCCCAGGACGCGCGTATGTCCCGGGGCTTTGAAAAAGGGGCGTTCCGGGGGCAGGGTGCTGGTTCGGGGGCATTCTGGGGGCGGGGCTGAGGCCTCCTCTGTTGCAGCCCTGCCGAGGGATGGCGCGCTGGCAGCCAGCCGCCACGTGCAAGTTACGCCTGCCCAGAGGAAGGCGTAACTTCGACGATAAAGGTCGGGGGGGGGGGCTTTTTTAGATAGGGCTGGGGGGCGGGTTAGGTGAGGGGAAGGTGGGGGGAGGCAGAGGGAACAGAGGAAGGCTACGCAGCTCGGTGTGCGCAAGTTGCACAATTATGCACCCCCTTGCGCACGCAGACTCTGGATTTTATAACATGCATGCGGCTGCGTGCGCATGTTATATCTTCTTTCATTTTAGTACTGTCTTTCTTCCGACTTGCAGCAAATGTTGATGCAGGGTCACCTGGGACTGTAATGGCAAATTCCATGACCAAAGGCACCTGCTTGGGTAAGGATTGATATAAAAGAGGGGAACAGAGATCCCTGTAGGAGTTTTGTGGGAGTCTAGTCTGGGAGAAGGATGGGAGTAGAATTTCCCTTATTCAGGAGAGTTTCTTTTCACAGAGAAATGTAAGAGGAGGAAAACCCCTTTGTGTAGAGGCGTCTCCAACAAGACTCCAGTGATGTTCTGGAAGAGCAAATACAGCAGTTTGCTGTAAATCCAGGGAATACTTACAGTACATGAATGCAATCGGCTGTGAAAGTGCCTGAAAAGCAAAATATAAATCAAATAAGTAAATAAATTACCTATCCACAACAACTGAGAAGTAAAATAATATTCCATGTAATGAGAAGTATTCAGAGCAAGGATCTCCGGGTATCGGGGTCGTGATAGAGGAATCTGTCAGGAGACTTATCAGTGAGGGGGAAACAACTGTTTGGGGATAGTAGGAGTTATACATTCCCAGATCTTGGAGTCATATGTTTCTGCACAGAGATGGCCCCCAGGGTTGCATATATTGCAGGATTATTCTTTGCAGAAGATAAGGTGATTCTATGCACTCAGGTGTTTGGATGCCACTTGAGTGAAAACATACTCTCAGAGAATTGCAATTGAAGAAGCAGATTTTGGGTAAAGACGTTTCCTTGGACCATTTTTTTCAGGGGATGATCCTTTTTTCACTTTTATTCCCATAGTTCTATGCAGAATTTAAATCCATAGTCCAGGTTCTCTCTCTGCACTCATAAAGATGGCTAGAGATCTGCTCCACTAGTTAAAAGTTACTATGTTAATGCTTATTGTGGACATATTTTCAGTTAGGTGGTCGACCTGTAGTAAATCTAATCCCTGAACAAGAACCATGTATTTCAAAGAGTCATATGGAGGAGTAATGTGCCATACAATATCCCTGGAGAATCGATGATCTCTGACCTTTGCCCTGCAGTTCAAGTTACGTAATTTTCATGGTAATTTTATATTTTTTCTTATATTTTCTCTCACGAACCAGTAAAAGAGCTGGCTGTACAGCGACAACAGACAATACCCTGCTCATGCAAAGCCATGTTTCCTGCAGAACCGGTCTACAAGGGCTAGCATTTTGTTTTTCATATTTTCCAAATTGTAAGGTTATTTGAAAGCTAATTATTCCACAGCTATTCTAATGATTACACAATGATGCAAGGAATAAATTACAATTGGGGATGTCTTGATAGCTCAGCAGTAAATCAAATTTACATTTGATTCCAGTGCTTGCTTTCTATTTTTCAGACTGGCTGGGGATACTGCATATGCAACATTTACAACCCTTGGGAGGCAGGGAATCATAGGCGTCACTGGGGGAGAGGGGGACAAAGGGTGGCAAGTGCCACTCCCAAAAAATAGCTTGCCATCCCAATTTTATACATTGGATCGGGCAGGAATAAAACAAACCCCTGCCTGATCCGATCAGTAAGGAAACACCTCCCTAACCCCTCCCTCCCCAGCCAGCAGCAGGAATCGCATTTAACGAAATGTCATCTTTTGGTGCCATGAGGCCGGTCATGCAGCTCTTACTGCAAGCCTGGCCATGCAGTATCAGGAGATAATGCTCAGGTAAAAGTCACTCCTGCCCAGGCCACGACCTGGCAGATCGCCGTGGAACCTATCCCGTGGAGGCTGAAGAGAGATGGAGGACCCAGCAGCCGCCAGTGGACCCCCATCCCACTAGTGGTTGTAGAAGGAAGAGAGAACCTAGCATTTGCTAGCAGACCCCATCCCCTCTGGTGGCTGAAGATCAAGAGAGGCCCGACAGGCTGCCATGGAGCCCATCTTGTGGCAGCTGAAGAGAGAGAGAGGGAGGACCCGGCAGCTCCCAGTGGACCCCATCCTGCTGGCAGCCGAAAAAGAAGCCCATGCCCTGACAGTGTGTGAGAGCCTGTGCACATGTGAAAGAAAGCTTGTGTGTGTATGCACGTGAAAGCCTATGTATGTATGCATGTGCATTGAGAGAGCCTGTGTGCGCACATGCACACATCTGTGAGAGTCTGTGTTTGTGTGTATGTGTTAGAGAACCTGTATGTGTAAGAGAAAAAGAGGTGTATAGAAGAGAGAGAGGTGGTAGGTATGTGCGTTTATTTCCCTCCAAACCATTTCATGACAATATCAAGGCATCTGGATATCAAAAATTTCCAGGTATGGAGAGTTTTTTAAGTCCGTAATTGTTTTAATTATTGCCGGGTGTTTGTTTTGAAATGTTTTATTGGTGTTTGGGAAATGTTGAATATTCTATTTGTCAGTTGTTTTGAAATACTTATTTTTTTTTTATTAACATGGTTTTACTATTATGATTGTTTTATATTTCTTAATTTTGTTTGATGTTTTATGAGGAATGATATTTCCATTTTTCCATTGTTGCACCGCATGCAGAGTCTGACTTCTTGCAGTTTCCAGTTCAATTTGCACATTTCTGTTTATACTTTATGGTCACTTTATTCTGTATTTGGTGAGGGTCTCTATGTGTTTTGCATTTGCGACAGAGGTGAGATATTCTGTTACTATGGTATATAGCTTCTGTAAGGATCTGTTTCAGAACAGCTTGTTGTGCTTTCACCATGGGAGAATCATGAAAGGACCTGAACAAGTTAATGTATTTTTTATTTATTATTTAGCATTTTTATATACCGACTTTCCAATAACAGAATTACTGATCAATTCGGTTTACATTTTAACAGAACAATAACATTGACAAGTAAATGTCTTACAAAGAACAGGTCGATATAACTTGGATAAGTAAATATGGGGTTAACCAGTAAAGATACATTGCCTAATATAGGTATAAGTAAAAGATACAGTGCCTAATGTAGGTTAAATAAACAGTTGCTAATTATAAGGGGAGGCCTAAGTTAAATAAACAGTTGCTAATTATAAGACTAGGTTATGTCTTCGACTGCCATAGATTAAGTGAGTAATTTATGTAATTATGTAATGTAATTATGTAATTATGTAATGTAAATTGGTTATTTACTCTCTCAGATAATAGAAGGACCAGGCGGGCACTCCATGAATTTAGCAAGAAGCTCATTTAAAATAAATTGAAGAACGTTCCTTTTCACTCAGCGCATAGTTAAGTTCTGGAATTCATTACCAAGGGATGTGGTTACAGCAGTTAGTGTGAATGGGTTTAAAAAAGGTTTGGATAAGTTCCTAGAGGGAAAATCTATAAACTACTATGGTAATTACTAAGCAATAGTAGTTTGTGATTTATCTAACGTTTGGGTACTTGCCAGGTACTTGTGACTTGGATTGGCCACTCTTGGAAACAGGATGCTGGGCTTGATGGACCCTTGGTCTGACCCAGTATGGCAATTTCTTATGTTCTTATTGTTATTCCAGACTTGGTGTAACATTGCAGTGCAGTCTTTTTCCTAATTAGGGTTGTTGCTGTTTTAATTCTGGAAGTTAGTGCTGTTATAGTTTGGCAGGATTGCTACACAGGTTCTGCATGTTGTATCTTGCAGTGGAAGGCATTTGTGTTGCTATTACTGAGGCGACACTACAATTTGAAAATTTTATTGTGTATGGTGAATTGATATCACATTTTCAACAATATAATCATGGGTTATTGGATATTAAGTAGGGTATTATAGATCAAGTACAAGCCAAGTAGTGGGAGACTGATGTTCCAAAAGGATTAAATATGGAAACTGAGTAGGTCTGAGTAGGTAGTTTCTTTGAAGACACTAATCAATTTTTTTCTATGTCCTTTGTGACATCATGTGGTCCCGAGGGGTATGAAAGCTTATGTATAATGTATGCATCTAAGATGGCTGCTTCCATTTAACGATGCCTCTGCTTGTTGCGAGAGCGGCTAAAGAAGAGTGGGAAAGTTTGTTTTCTGAAGTTTGTCTTAAATCATTGTGTTTTTCTTTATAGAAAATGTTCTAAATTTGGTAAGGCAAAAGTATGTTCTATTGAAGGCCCTGATTCAGTGTCATAAGACCACGAAACATATCATGTCTGGCAGAGAAGACGATGAAGTTCTGAAATGAACTGTTCCACAGATCCTGATAAGAATGTGCTTTGTAAGAAATTTTTTTTAATTATTAAGAGTCTTAATTTTTTTTTTAATGCATTTTAAAAATTGATATGGGAGAAATGTGTCGCCATTTATGTGAACTTTGTTGAGACCAAGACATATAAGGTCTTAAATTGGACAAATGCACAGTTCTCGCTCAGCAGCCGATCATTTTGTGCCATATTTTCAGGTGAATTTTAAAAGCCCTGGGTGCGCCAAAACCGGGAGATACTTGGGTATATTGGCCCAGTGCACACTGTGCGAATTTTAAGAACTGCCTGGGTACACGTGTATCTCCAGGTACGCAAGTAAAATTTTTTCATAAAAAGGGCAGGACATAGGCATTCCAGGAAATATGAATGAAACCTGTGTGTAAGTATTTACACACACCAGTGCATCATGCTCCCTATCCGCATAACTTTACTTATGCTATGGATGATCTGTAAGTCATGAAACAAAAAAACTCTAGGCTAATCAGCGGAGTTTTAAGGGTCAGTGCTAATAGGGTAAAAGGGGTGCAAGTTAGCTAAGGGGTTAGGAAGTCCTCTCCTTTATTGGGGTGAACTGGGAACAAACTGGGGAAACAGGTAATTGTGTTGGCGCGCATATCTACTAAAATCCCCCTCACTATGTAATCGAGGAGGCATTTGCATGCAGATGTGCACATCAATGTAAAATTATGTGCACGTGTAACGCATATAGCCAATTTTTTGCCATGTGCGCGTTATAAAATTGCTGCATTCATGTGCACAAGCTGACAAACATGCGCACATGTGCTCCCCACGCAGGTCTTAAAATTCACCTTTTTTTGAATAGTAAAGGATGTGTATTTGAAAATATAATTGTTTAAAAAGTTGATTTGGATGCCTTTATTGATAACAGGTATCCTTTGGTATTTTCATCTAATCACTGAGATCAGTTTATTTTGTCATTGTTGAGGTGTAAGGGGAAACATCCAAAGTCTGTTGTAGGGAAAATTTCTATGGATGCAAAGTGTTACAGAACTGGAGGTGCAAGGTTTGTATTGAAATTCTGTCACTTCATCTATAGACTCCACTCTTATATCCATATTGATGAACTGGGTGAATGACTGTATCAAATAATTGTAGTTCTATTAGGAAGATGAAACTTGCCGTTTTTAAAAGAATTGCATAGAAGGTTTTTGGGGACCATGCTGGGAGGATGGACGTGATGTGCGGAAGATGTTGCTTTGGTTTGTCCCCTCTATTATCTCCCCTTCTCCAAATAATTCTGTCTAGTGAGGCCACTGCAGGAATTCGTTATTGGACAACAGTGATACCTGCTGGCTATCGTGAATACATTTGTGTTAGGTTCTTGGAGAAGCTATACTCCATGCCTTTCAGCTGGAGAATTATTGCTGGGATGACAGAGCTAGATAGGAGGAGGGCATGAATATGGGGAAAGCCACTGGACACATGTGGATGAAGGCTCATGGTGCCTTATCACAGATAGGAAAAGCTCCAATTGAGCTGAAAGCCCAAATGAGTAAAAAATAACTAATCCAAAATGATGCCAATTACAAAAGGGGTGAAGAAAGATAGCAATGGCCTTTTGGTTTTGCAATGTAAATGAATGTCTATAAAATAAATACAGAACTCCTGGGTCAAGTATTCATATGCAGGTGAAGGGCTTTCCATCACCAGATTCAGTAGGGATAATCAGTCTTTGAATTAAAAAAAAAGAAGAGAGAAAACACATACTGAATGGAATATATTCTTACCTCATTTTCCTGCCCTTCACTTTCTTCCTTACCTATACAAAATTGTTTATGGGAAAGTTTCACATCAGGATGCATTTCAGTTCCAGTAAGAAATAAAACAAGAACAAAAGAGACCCACAGTCGTCAGAGTTTTTAAATAACTTTATAATCTCTTAATGAATTTAATTTGTGAATAAAAAAATGAACAAAATTTTGCTATTATCAAGGCAAAGTTGAATATAACACAATTTCTTTGCAGTTTCATTGTCTTCCCAGTAACACAATTGGAGCAGTAAAATATAGACGAGTGAAGGCAGCATATTAACTGTGAATGCAGACTACAACTCCTGCTCTTGGGGTTTCCTGAAACTCAAACTATATGCCTGGCTGCAACTGAAGACAACTTCCTCCTCTACTAAAGTGCAATGCATCTCTTCCGAAGTAAGTGAGAGATCCCAGTCTGGACCCTACAGGAGAGTGGAGAACGGGATACAGTCCCGCAACATTAGGCAGTTCTCATTAGGACAAAACTATAATAATGAACCTTTCAAGCTCTGGTGCCAAAAAGCAGCAAACATATAGACTCAGCAGCTTGCTGTGTGCCATTGGCACTTCACTGTGTTTTATTTGGAGGTTTTGCCTCACAAATTCGCTTGGCCTGGAGTACCACTTTTCTCATAGATCTGCCACCAGCTGGCTATCAGACAGAGCATTTTACTTGTCCAGAATGAGTTGTGGGTTGCCTATAATTTTAATAAACTTAAGGGGTGAAAAGGCAATACCATTTGTCTTGTAGCCCAAAATTATCAAAGACTTTGGCATAAACAGCTTGCCTGAACAGATTAGCAACTTAATTGGTTCACCTCCTAGATGAAAACATGATTGAGATTTGTTAGGTTTTATTTCTAAACAGATTTTCCCAGTCAAAGCCTAAAAAAAACCCAAAACCCTTTTCAGACTAGGATTCTTTATATACATTACAAATGTGGAAGGGAAGAAACAGTAAACTTTAATGAAGAGGTGGCAGCAAACAGCTACTGAAAAAGAAAATGTACTAGAGATGGACCAAAAGGCTATCACTGCAAACCCCATTATTCAGGTGTTCATCTGTGGGATAATTAGAACCCAAGTTTCGAGGGAATAAACATCCCAATAAAGTGTGCCTGTGAGCTAACATCTGAAGTGCAATAGTAGACAGTGAATTTTTGGCCCATCACCAAAAACACATTTGCATCAGTCCATTCAGTTGAAAGGTGACTGCTAAACCAGAGCTGTTTCCAGGAATAATCCTTTCAGCTACCACTAGATGGTCTGGATTCACTTACCAAGTCTTTTCAGAGGGTGGAACGAGTAGCAGACCGGTCCTTTTACAACTGGCCTGGGGGGGGGGGGGGTGCAGAAGGATTGTGGTCACGTGCAAAGGAGCCTAACACACACACTGTTCGTTGCCTAAGATAAAAGTGAGAGATGCCTCCAAAAGTCTTGGCAACAGTCTCGAAGCCTAAGATACTTTATCTTAAGGGAAAGGCATAGTATAGCTTGTGGCTTATCCTGATCCCGGGGCACTAAACATGAAGAGAGTCTACTCAGGTAAAACAGGGGCGAAGGCCAATATTAGGCACTGGTCACATCTAGCACAAATAATTTCCATTTGACTTTGGGCTGCCAGCTTGGGAATCCTAAATTGTCTACAATAAACCTTAGTCTCTAATATACGGTATATTCTCTATATATCACTTATACATTTTGAAGGGTTATATGTCATGAAAGCCAGTAAGGTTTTTTTTTTTTTTTTTGGTACCCTCTGTTTTCCAGTATAAAAAATGTTAACATGAGCCCTAAATCACTTCCCAGCTAATGCTCTTATTCATCAAAGAATTTTGTCAAATGTCTAGAACTGGAAAAAGTCCTTTGTGAATAGGGTTTGCCTTGGAATGGGGGGGACTAGGAGGAGGAACTTTAATGCTTCATAGATTTAATTCCTTTTTCTTGTTTAACATATTTTTCTCAATTCTACTGCTTCAGTTTTTATATGTAACAACAGACACATATACATAATCCTTGGTAACTGCCCCACTCTTAGGATCACATAGACAATATCAACAGGCGTAGAAAACAAACAGAAAAAAAACCCAGTAAAAAGAAAAGACCCTGAGAAGTCAGGGAAAATACAGACAGGTTTACAGTACTTGGCAGACACACCAGAAAAGTCAGTATTCAATTTTTGACACTAAAAAGTTTCTTGTAAGTTTCTTTTTAAAAATGGACAATGACAGCCATTTTGCTCAGAAAGAATCCTCTGTAGTGTTTTTTCCGTACATTTCTCAACCATGAAGTTGTTTTTTTTTTAATTAACAAAACATTTCAATGCACACTGTATGAATCAGCTAACAAAATGGAAACGGATGAAGTTTTTCTTTTTTTTTTTTTTTTAAACAGTTCATGCCGACCTGCTGCACTCCGGCAGCTTGACCCCCCCATAAGCCGCCAGGATCATATTATGTCCTCTCTCTCCGGCTTCTTCTGGGGTAATCAAGAAACATTGTCCATTAGAGATTCTTCCACGTTCCCATGTTAACACACTAAGGTTTTCTCACTTTTTTTTTTTTTTTTTACGAAAAAGACTCCCAACTTTGGGGATGACTTTTTTTTTTTTTTACCCATACAAAAGCATTTTCTGTAAATAAAATGAACACAGAATTTTTTGACCTGTACGTGGGGCTCAGTCATTCCCGTACTCATGACATCGGTCACCTCCACAGCAGCACAGTGGATGTGAAATCCCGGGATTGGGAGTTGGAGGATGGAGACCAAAATGGTTGAGCTGAAAATGTGTTACTGAACAACCACATTCAAGAAATAGTGAGAAAGACAAGCAAATAGTTAACACCCCTGCCAAGTGCTAGGAGCAGGTTGAAATTGCACACAATCTATCTGCAAAGACAAACAATCTCGGACATGGTGGTGAAGGTTCATATGCTTATGTAACTTTTTGCAGGTTTGGGGACCCCCTTTTTTTGGACATCCAAACTGGCAAGGAATGGGTATGAACCCCAATAACTTTATTATAAAACTAAATCATTTTTTCTCATGTTTCATAATATTTCATCCTATTTATGAGTTGTTCTCGTTATTAGAACAAGGACTGGGTCTTCCTATCTTAGACAGACTGCGGGGATTTAATTGGGTAGTCTGACAGAATAGATCAGGGAAAGAAGATGGAGTTCTTGTGGCATTTTAGGAATCTTGTTAATGCTTTCATTATTTTTCAAACTCCAAGTCCAATGATGATTTTGTTCAGGAATGGGTCAAATAACTGAAATCAACCAAGGTATGCTTACCTGAGCCACTAACACTGAATTGTTATTTAAAATCTCTATTACATCAATGTAACCAAGTGAAATGTTAGCATAGCACACGGCAAAATCTGGGCAGAGTTGTACCCCTTGGATTTGGTGTCTCCTTAAAATTCAGGGCAAGTTCTTCCTAGAAACAACAAATGTCTATAAGCAGAATCCCATCAGTTAGGGGTAGATTTTAATAAAGTACGCCCAGGCGCGAACAAGAGTACGCCGGATTTTAATAGATATGCGCGCAGCCGCGCGTATCCTTTAAAATCCAGGGTCGGCGCGCGCAAGGCTGTGCAAAATCGGCAGCTTGCGTGAGCCGAGCCGCGCAGCCTGCCTCCATTCCCTCTACCCCCCCCGCACCTTCCCCTCCCTTCCCCTACCTAACCCACCCCCCCAGCCCTATCTAAACCCCCTACCTTTGTTGGCTGGCCGCTGGCACGCAATTCCCCGGCCCGGGAGCAGTTTCGGAAGCCTCGGCCACGTCCCCGAAACGCCCCAGGCCAGAACCACGCCCCCGCCCCGGATGACGCGCCACGCCCCCAACACGTGCCCAGGAAAGCCCCGGGACTTGTGTGCGCCGCCGAGCCTATTCAACATTGGCTGGCACGCGCAGGGGGAGCTTGGGGCAGATTTTTGGGGGGTACGCGTGTATCTTACCTGCAGCATAGTGAACAGCAACAAATAGCAAATGCTCTTTTTTCTTTACTTTTTGAAATTTCATAAACAAAATGCCTTGGGTTTTATGAATAAACCCTTAATTCTTTATTCTAGGGCATGATCTGAATAGGAGATATCTGAAATTGGCAAGCATTATTACTCAATGTTATGGAAGATATTTTTACATTTGACACAAATTCCCATGCATGTGAAAATCACAAAACTGAACAGTTTTGTCAGTCAAAGTACACAAAACGAGATCTCACTTAATATAAAGGGCTTAGAACAACTACTATCAAATGAAGGCGTGGCCTAATGATCACAGCAATGGGTGGAGAACCAGGGAAACCAGGATTCAAATCCTACCTCTCCTCCACTGATACTCCTTGTGACCCTGGGCAAATCATTTATTCTACTAGTGCCTCAGGTACCCACTTAAATTGTAAGCTCTTGGAGTAGGGATATATTTTATCTGAATTGCTAATAATGCTGTAAACCACCATACATGTTACTTGGAAAGGTGGGTTATTGATATGGGGGTAAAGGAGGATATTTTTAGTGTGTCAAATAATATCCAGTTCCCCCTAATATTTCATATGAGGACTCTTAGAGAAATAAAGGCATTAGAAGTAGTGTAATTAATGTTTCTGATTTGATATCCTCACCATGATTAATACCACCCACAAGAGTACTTTACAGAAGAAAACGTGCACATAATAATCATTTTCAAAGTACAAAAAATTATATGGTAAGAGCATTGGTTGCTTACCAACAGTCTCATGGTCAGAAAAGCCTTATTAGCAGCGTAAGGGTGTTGGGCAATGGTGAGAGCAGCGAGCTGATGGAAATGGATAAGTAAGCAAAACGTAGTAATTTTCATGTTGTTCTCCACCTTCTTCTAAAACACTGCACCTCTGCCTAAGAAGTTTATAAGCACTAGTCATCATTGGTTCCATAGACAAGGATAATATAACAAATTCAAAAAGAGCGTTCTATAGCAGAGGGCCCGAATACGTTAACAGAACAGTAGGAAAATGGAAGAGAAAAAAGGATGAGTCTATGAGATTTCAGTTTCCAAAAAGCATGAAATTTGAGGGGTGAAAAACTGTGAATCCATGAAAAGTTCCTCCCTCGTCGTTATTTTATCTCGTATCCCGCCTTTCCAATTTTTCCCATCACAGGCCAAATGTACTAAATTGTTTTCCCTGCTTTGTGTCCCTGGCAACAAGGCTTGAAACATCTGGCACACAGCGCGCTGGCTAAACACAGTGGGCAGGTCAAATGACTTCCTTTGCCTGTAAAGCAATGGGTCAAAAAACTGAACTCGCTGGGCTTTCCTGGAAAGGCTACTAAAATGAAGCATTAGTCAAATCTCTGCTTCTCCCCAGTTTAGTCTGAAAGGAGTCCGGAGATGCTATCTGAAATCCATTTGTGGAACCTCTATTTGCAAAACGCATATGGCCTGTGACAGGACACCAGTTTATTGAAAGCAAATCTGAAAAATGCTGAAAAAAATCTAGAGGATATAGTCTACATTCAAACACCAAAGGAGAACATGTTTTCTGCCTAAAAAAAACATTGGATAAAGTACCGTAATTCCCTTTCAACTAGTGTCATATTATTTATAGATATCCCACTTTAAAATGTTTAGGTTAGATTTTCCCATTCTAGATGACACTAAGTTATTCATACAGTTCCCTCCAAGACGAAGAACATTACTGTCTGAGCTGACAAGAATACTGAAAACTTTCTAGCAGACTTGACATGGCCAACAATGTTTAGCACAGGCAATAAATGATCTGATCATTTAATCCTGTGTAGATCATGGATAGTAATAATAAAAGGTACAATCAGTTTTAATGTACCTCATTTTGTGCTTAGTGTCGGCATACGGTTCCCTCTAACCTGCTTTTCAGTGGGGTTTGTCTGGGGAGGGATATGGGAATACCGATCCACTCAGTATTCAACCAGTAAAAACAAATCACCTGAAAAAAATGTCATATCTATTCTGCTGTTAGTGCTGGACTCTTGATACGACTAAGCTATGGATCCATGTTTAACACGCAGGCATACTCTATTTGGCAGATGCTGTTCTGAAAAATTCTTGCATTGTTTCCCAAGTTTCTTAAAAAATGGTAATGATCGGATTGGTACTAAAATCTAAACGATATTGAGATGACAAAGTAGATAAAGTGCAGGAAATGAAATTCAGGAGATGTTATCCTTTGTGCAATGATTTAGTCTCAAACAGATGTCTCTGATAAAGGGGAGAGGACCACACGATAAACCATGACGTGGCTAATATTAAACATAGAGAATGAATGGGTGCTATTCTTCGCCATCTGAATGGGTGATACTGCAAAGTATAACCATATAGATTAGTGACAATCTCATAATTCTGAGTCTCCAAGGCTTTCAAAATCTGAATAATGAGAAAAGGACTTGATCTATGACACAATGCCAAATCTATCATTGATTTCAAGGCTATTAATCTGGCATGCTGGGAGGAGTGTGAACGAGGAAAGAGAAATCTTTCTTGCTTATATTTTAAATCTGTTACTATTTAGTTGTTACCAGAGGAGCAACAATTACAATCCTGGGAACTAGGCACTATGCATTCTCTATTATAGTTGGACGCTCTTTCTCTGCGCCCGATTTTCAAAGCAGCTTACCCTGTTTTATGCATGTGAATGGAACTTCAAAAAGCAACCAGGGGCCAGCACATGTGTACTTTTTACATAAACTTAGAATCTATGTTCTGGAGTTTTGCATGTAACTTGTGGACTTTATACTACATACATAACACAGCATGCATGTACTTTTAATAATTCAAGATATGCACATACTATCCGCAGGTACTATAAGGTCCGCGACTTATGGGCGTAACTCCGAAACTAATGAAATGAATGCACATCCCTAGGCGGAGTTCGATCGGGAATATGACTTGCGTGCATATTTTTGTATTTAGAAAAGTTTGCATGCAAGCTGCCATGTACATGTTTATGCCCTGCTTGGAGCAAGTTTAACTCTGCATGAATAAATCCACGCACACCCGGAAAATTAAAGAAAGATTTTCAAAATTAATTTATGCGCTTGTTGGCTTTTGAGGATCCTCTAAAATCTACAATGTATAATGTACACATAGACTTTACTGCTATGCGGGCAGATATAAAATTACTCTATCTAAATCCATTTCCTTGCCTAAGGCCATGTATAAAGCATCAGAAATAACTAAGAGGCCAGGATGTCCAATAAAAGAAGAAGTCATCCCCGACTCCTTGAGCACATTAAGAAGTTCAAACCATGCTTACTGGCTAGTGGGAGGGTGAGGCCATGTGGATGAAGCTACCAATCAGAAAATATACGAATGCTGACTTTCCTCATGAAGCATTCATTTACTCACATACAGAAGATTATATTTTGTATGTGGGTGGCAATTTTTAATGAAGATGACTATAGATTTTCCCTCACACACATCACTGAGATAACAAGTGAGACTTAAGAAAAATCTTCTCCACATTTTTCACATGGGGCTATTGCAGCCAGGGCAAAATTTAGATGACGGAACCCATAGGCAGAGGACTTAAGGCAAGGTGATCTCTCCTTCCCATCCCCCTGGAAAGTAAAGAGCAGCAGGGGACGTCCAGGTTTTTGGGCACCTTCAGAATTTGGTGTGCAAGGCACATGCCTGTGCTGCCTCTGTCTAGATGTGGCCTTCAGTGAGATCCATCATCTCTCTTTTTCCTCTCCTTTGCTTGCTGTACTGTAAATTTCTAGCAGGCTGGAAATCAAGCCTGAAGACTACCTATGACATACTCAAAAAATGTAACACTAGACAGGGTGAATGTGTACATGCACAATCACTGAGAAACTCTGAGAAACAATTGGAGATTTGAGTTTGTTTCACAAAATGTGCGCCAAAGCTTTTTTTTTTTTTATCATTGCTTCTCGTTATTGTTGTGACTCCATGAACTGTCCGAAAGACATGCTGCTCCCTCTCACATGAAGATCGGGTCATGAGGACTCCTCCAGGGCATTGACAACTTGCTCCAGGATATCAGGGCAGTGATCTGCTATTTGCTGTAGGATGGTGTTGGCAAACTCTTGCAGGTCTGAGCTTTCCCGCTCACACTTCTCTAACTCATCATTGAGCTGTAACACAAACAGATAAAAATGCTTTAGCATACCCTGAAAACGTAGGAGTGGGAGAAAAAAATGTGATAAAAGGTAGAGGAAAGAAAGAATGGGCTCAGAAGGGAGGGAGAAAAAGTGAAGAAAGAGAGCGAGCTACTGGAAGGAAGAAACACAGACTGCAGGGAGATAGTCCTTGAGATATCATACCAAGAGAGTTTGGGATTAGAGCAACCAGCCAATATCTTAAGAAACCAACATACTCAGTGTTATCTTCTTAGCAGCTGCTCCAAGTCTCATTATATCCTCAAGACTGTAATAGGAGTTTCACAGCTGCTCAAGCCAAAAATCACAAATGCAATAGTAACATGATCCTAGATCTTTGTGCTATAAGCCTTGGGGAAAGAAGAATGGTCACAGTCTGAAGCTGTACCCCAGAAAGGGGAGGGAAGAGACTGAGAACAAAATCAACAATATATAACCAGGGTATGTATGTATGAGAGTGCGTATATATATATATATATATATCAGTACATATTTTTTAGGTAAATGAAGCAGTACCCAAACAAGAGGATGATTATGTAAGAAAGAGACTGAAAGAGAGAGATTTTCAATGTAGCCCTAACGACAAAGGAGTATGATTGCTGTGTTAGCTTGCTTGGATGCATGGAGGTCAACAACAAAAAAAAAAAAAAGGTGATGCCCTTTTTAATTATTTTTATTTATACAGTTGTCAAAAACTTGCAAGAAGATTCTTGAAAGAAAGTGTGATGTACAATGAGAAGCAATCATAAAAGTACAAAAGCAAAGCAAAATGAACTGTCATTCACAGCCACCGGTTTCCTGTGGCAGATCTTTCAAGATTCTTTGGCATGAGTTAGCAAATTCTGTGGAAGATTTGTCAAGTTCTGCAGCAATTATGTGACAAATTTGCCTAATTCTGCATAATGTTTCACATCTCTCACTATGCAAAAAAGTACATTTTTTTAATTGGAAACATTTCATATATTTTAAGCATTTAAACTATATATAAATACAAACTTTACATGTACAAAACAATTATTTATCAAGTAAATATTTAGAAATTTTAAACTGTGAAATGACTTATTTTGGATTGAAAAGCCGAGTTGCTTACCTGTAACAGGTGTTCTCCCAGGACAAGCAGGATGTAGTCCTCACATGTGGGTGACGTCACTGGACGGAGCCCTATAACGGAAAACTTTTCTGTCAAAGTTTCTAGAACTTTTGACTGGCACACTGAGCATGCCCAGCATGCCATAATCCCTGTAGCCACAGGGTTCTCCCTTCAGTCTCATTTGTAGCAAAAGGTGCGAGCGAAAAAATAAAATAATAAAACATTTCGGATCCAACTCCGCGGGGCGGCGGGTGGGTTTCATGAGGACTACATCCTGCTATCCTGGGAGAACACCTGTTACAGGTAAGCAACTATGCTTTCTCCCAGGACAAGCAGGATGGTAGTCCTCACATGTGGGTGGTTAACAAGCTACAGGCTGGCTCATATTTAATTTGGACCAACAGCGTACAACTTGTGCAACAGGAACAACAACTGGTGTACTGTTGGGAAAAATGAGGCAGCCTGAAAATCACAGCAGATGGATGTGGAAAGAGTTGGGATTATACTGGAAATAAATTCTTCAAGAAGGATTGGCCAAAGGCAGAGTCTTGACGCCCTTCCTTGTCCAGGCAGTAATGTGCTGCAAATGTGTGAAGAGAGCTCCATGTCGCAGCTTTACAGATCTCAGCAATCGGTACTCAACGATAGTGTGCTACTGAGGTTGCCATGGCTCTTACTGAGTGCGCCTTCACTCGTCCCTGAAGGTGAAGGCCTGCTTTGTTATCGCAGAATTAGATTCAGTCTGCTAGCTAATTGGAGAGAGTTGTTTGCCCACTGCAACTCCCGGGTTGTTTTTATCGAAAGAAACAAAGAGTTCGGTGGATTTCCTATGGACTTCAGTGTGGTCTAGGTAAAATGCAGGTGCACGTTTACAGTCCAAGGTGTGTAAAACCCTCTCACCCTGGTGAGAGTGAGGCCTTGGGAAAAATGTGGGCAAGACTATAGACTGGTTTAAATGAAAGTCGGTTACCACCTTGGGAAGGAATTTAGGATGAGTACGGAGGACCACTCGGTCATGTAGGAACCTTGTATAGGCTGAGTATGTGACAAGTGCTTATAATTCACTAACCCTTCGAGCAGATGTAATGGCTACTAGGAAGAGAACTTTCCATGTAAGAAACTTAACATTGCAGGAGTGCAGAGGCTCAAATGGGGAGCGCATGAGTCTTGTAAGTAATATATTTTGGTCCCATTTAGTGACTGGTGGCCTTAGAGGGGGCTTAAGGTGTAGTAAGCCCCTCATAAACTGACTCACGAGGGGTTGCGCTGTAACCGGGGCATCCCCTACTCTCTTTTGGTACACTGAGAGTCTACCTCTGGCACCTTTCAGAGTCTGAAAGGTGCCAGAGGTAGTCTAATAGAGATGGAGTGGGGCAGGAAAAAGGGTCTATACCTTTTTGTGTGCACCATATGGTAAATCTATTCCACTTACAATGATAGGATTTTAGTGTGGAAGGCTTTAGTGAAGCTACAAGCACTTGAGACACATCATTTGAAAGTCTGGATGTTGAAAGCTTGATCCTGCAACCGCTCAGGTCGCAGGATCAAGCTTTCAACATCCAGGCTGTGAGGGATAGAGTCTGAAGGTTTGGGTGGCGTAACATGCCTTGGTTCTGAGTTATGAGAGTGGGTGCTGTGCTCAGGCAAATGGGTTCTCTGATCGAGAGGTCGAGAAGCATGGGAAAACATATTTGTCAAGGCCAATACGGGGCTATGAGTATCATTGATCCTTTGTCCTGTTGTAGTTTTATGAGAGTTTTGTCTATCAGCGGTATCGGGGGATACGTGTATAGGAGGCCTGTGTTCCAGGAGCGAGCGAAGGTGTCCATGGCTAACGTGTGTTGTTGCCTGTGCAGGGAGCAGAATTTGTCCACTTTGTGATTCAGTTCCGATGCAAAGAGGTAGATTGTTGGTTGACCCCAACGCTGGAAGATTTTCTTCGTTACCACAGGATCCAGAGACCACTCGTGATGATGGAATTGTCAACTGAGGCGATCTGCTACTTTGTTCTGTATGCCTGCCAGATAAGTGGCCCGTAGATGCCTAGAGTGTGCAAGGGCCTAGGCCCAGATCTGCGCAGCTTCTTGGCAGAGTAGATAAGAGCCTGTGCCTCCCTTCTTGTTCAAGTACCACACTGCAACTGTGTTGTCTGTTTGTATGAGAACAGTCTTGAGTGAAAGGCAGTCCTTGAATGCATACAGAGCATAACATATAGCGTGAAGCTCTAGGAAGTTGATCTGAAACGTTGCTTTGAGCTGTGTCCAAGTACCTTGAGTTTGAAGATTGTTCACATGAGCTCCCCAACTCAAGTTGGATGCGTCTGTAGTTAAAGTCACTTGTGGAATTGGTTGCTGGAAGGGTAGACCTGGCAGTAAGTTGGCTTTGTTTGTCCACCAGAGAAGCGATAGACGTAGTTGGTGGGTTACATCAATCTGGGATGAAAGCGGTTGAGTGGCTTGGAGCCATTGAGATTTCAAAGTCCATTGAGTTATTCTCATGGCCAGTCTGGCCATAGGAGTGAATTGGATCGTGGAAGCCATGTGGCCCAGCAACATTAAGAATTGATGGGCTGAGGCTGTTTCTTTTGTGCACAGAGACAAAGCTAGCTTGGAGAGTGTGTGTGCGTGGTCATTGGCCAGGAAGGCCTTTGCAACTGTGGTGTCCAAATCTGCTCCAATGAAAGTAAGGAGGTGAGATGCAGTCAGGTGGGATTTTTGGTAGTTGATGAGAAATCCCACTGAGTGTAGTAGATCGACAGTGATCTTGAGAGCGTTGAGAGCTCCTTGCCTGGATTGGCTCTTGATAAGCCAGTCATCCAGGTAAGGAAACACGTGTATACCGCTCGTGTAGATGGGCCACAGCCACTGCTAGGCACTTTGTAAATACACAGGGTGCCGAGGCAAGTCCGAAAGGCAGAACCCGGTACTGAAAATGTTGATGTCCCACTATAAAGTGCAGGTACTTGTGGTGCTGTGGGGATATTGGAATGTGAGCATACGCATCTTGAAGATCCAGAGAACAGAGCCAATCTTCCTTTTGCAGAAGGGGGTGCATGGTGCCCAGGGACAAAATTCTGAATTTTTCTTTCTGCAGAAATTTCTTGAGATTGCAGAGGTCTAGGATGGGGCTGAGGCCGCCTGATTTCTTTGGAATGAGTGTTATGGTTATTGATGTTTGGGTGGATCCTTGGACACTGTGGCAGCTGATCACGCCCACGGGGGACAGTCCCGTGAGGAACCACGGTGTCAGGCTAGACTCTGGACACACAAACACGGATTGAATCTTTATTTAAACAGTTTTGAAAACCACCAAATGTGGCAGTATTGAGTAGTAGATGTTGAGCCCGGCTAGGCTAGTATCCCAGAGGATGCTGGAACAGCGAATCCTCTGCTTGGCTGTGCTGTAGTGGAAAGAGACTGAGAGTTATGAATACACAGTGAGAAACATACAGAGTCTCAAGTAGAATAGGATAAGCTCCAAGACAGGTAGAGCAGGCCCTCAAGGAGCGAGTACCTGATCCCTTAGAGCAGAGAGACTCAGTGGTATTGTACTCTCACAGTGATTCCACTAGACGAGAGGTCTGGCACTGGAACAGAGGGGAATCGCTGTGAGAGTGCCAGTCTAGTGCCTCGTCTAGTGGAATCGCTGTGAGAGTTCCAGTGCCAGTTGTACTCACAGATGGAAACTGTTAGTGAAGTCTTCCAAGTAGAAAGGGTGGTAGATGCAGGCAGCGACTCAGGGAACATGGGCCCTCGAGGAGCGAGTACCGGTTTCCTGATAGCACCTGAAAGAAGCAGAAGAGGCCCCCGAGGAGAGGGTACCCCGTTAGCGATAAGAGTTCCAGATAAATGCTGGAGTGGCAAAGTAGCTTCGGTATGGAGAGCGAATCCCATCCGTAATAATCCGAGAGGGTTGCTAACTCGATTAGCTAGCAAAAGAGGTAGGCAGCGTGACGTCATCTCAGGGGGACGCCCCTAAGGTTCGTGCCAACGAGGAAATAAAGATGAGGGCGGGGTGCACGCGCGCCCTATTGTACCTTGGAGGAGTATGGCGGGAAGCAGCACCAAAGCCGGTCCGGGGACGCCGGAGAGGTCGGCAGACAGATAATGCGGCAGCCAGTAGTCTGAGGTGAGTGGGAGGAGCCGCACGAAGAGTAAGGAAGGCGAGGCAAAGCCGTCGCAGACCGACGGTCGCAACAATGAGAAAATAACGGGAGTAGAACCCTCTGCCCTGCTGTGCCCGGGGAACGGCTTCCACAGCCCTGGCACTCAGAAGGGTGGACAGAGCCCTGGCACTCAGAAGGGTGGACAGTTCTGACTCTAGAAGGGTTGTGTGATCTTTTTGTATCCACAGTGGACTGGGTGGTGAATCCGGGGGTACCATGAGGAAGTTTAGATGGTATCCCTGGGTTATGATGGATATAACCCATTGGTCTGTGGTAATGCTGAGCCAGTTGGTTATGAAGTGGTGAATCAGACTTCCTACTGGCAAGTCTGGTTTTGGATTTGTGGAGTGGCTGCTGTTCTCTGGATAGATTTCAAAATCCAGAGGCTTGGTCGGTTTGCGGGGGTGGCTGAGGTCTGGATGGCTTGGGCTGTCGTGGATGTCCTCTCTGAGGTGGTTTGGTTTGTCTCACGCGAGATGTAGGTGGGTAGTACCTGCATGAGCAATAAAAGTGTCCTTTGGGGTCCCTTCTCGTGGTCTTTCTTGCAGAGGGTGCCTCCGTAGTAACCATGGACAGTTGACGCAGGGTCTCGTGATGGTCTTTCAGTTGAGCCACTGCATCCTGTATCTTGTCGCTGAATAGATTTTCTCCGGTACATGGCAGATCAGCGAGCTTGTCTTGGACTTCATTTCGCAAGTCCGATGCCTTAAGCCAGGCCCACCTTCTGGCTCTGATTCCTGTTGCTGATAAGCGAAAAGCAGTCTCGAAGGAATCGTAAGTGGCCTGTACTTCATGCTTTCCAGCCTCAAGGCCTTTGTGTAGTATGGTGTTGAGGTTATCTTCTTGTTGCTCGGGAAGAGAGTCAGCTATTCCCTGAACTTGTTTCCAGAGATTTCTCTGATATTGTGTCATGTAAAGCTGATATGCAGCAATCCGTGACACTAGCATAGAACCCTGAAAGATTTTTCGACCCAAAATATCCAGGAATTTTTGGTCTTTTCCAGGGGGAGATGAAAAGTGAGGTCGCAGTCTCCTGGATTTTTTCTGTGCGGATTCAACTACCACTGATTGGTGAGGCAGTTGTGGCTTTTGGAATCCTGGAGTATGCTGGACCAGATACGTTGCATGTGTCTTCCTATTTACTGGTGAGACAGTGCAAGGGTTCTCCCATAGGCGATGCTGGAGGTCCAGGAGTACTTCGTGGACGGGAATAGCCATAATTTCTTTGGGGGCATCCACAAATTGGAGGACTTCCAATGTTTTATGACGTGTGACTTCTTCGGTGACCATGTCAAAGGGAATTGTCTTTGACATTTCCTTTATAAAATTAGCAAAGGAGAGGTCCTCTGGGGGAGATTGTCTCCTTTCTTCCAGAGGAGATGGTTCTGAAAGAATGTCCTCCGTAGAAGTGTCGGTGTCCACATCCTCCCACAGGTCATACAGGCCTCTGGCTGAGATCCCGAGGGAGGAAAAAGACCTGGTACTCCTGGACGTGTTGGCATCGATGGATCCCTCGATGGAGGATGCGGAGGCACTGATAAAGATTTAGGTGGCATCGATGTCATCGTGGGGGTCTTGATCCCGAGAGCCCCGACGGACCAGGAACTGGTTCCAGCATCGGCGGAAGCAGCACTGGAAGAGGAATGGAGTCCGTGCGTTCATCTTCCAATGACCCCGGAATGGGTATCGGGGGTTTCGGAGATGCAGTAGGTCAGCTTGGTACTGGGTACTGGCTGGGTCGGAAGGGCACCGATGAGTATGTCCAGGCAGTCGAGTAGCAGTGTGAAGATTGATGGCTCCGGTGTCGGTGCTGGTATGGGGGCTGGCATCGATAGAGGATGAATGCTCAGGAGGGCATTGAGGACCGACTATTGGACAAGCTTGTCCAGCTCCTCCCTGGAAGCTCGCATATGTAACACAGCTACACAGGGGGAGGCAGGCTAGGTGCTACTGGCACCTCCACAGGAGTCTGTGGGGGCTCAGTACCCGGCACCAATATCTGTGGGGATCGCCTCGGTATCTCGGGTGGAGAGGAGGTTGGAGGCTCCTCTACCTGTGTCCTCTTCGGCATCGGCTCGATAGCCATCGAAGCCGATACGGTGTCGCTGCTGGCACTGGGAGTAGACTCGCGCCGTGCTGGTTTCCCTCGGTGCTCGGCCCGGTCTTTCTCCAGCACCAAGGAAGATGATGCCGATGCCCTAGATGTCATCTGTGACGGACGGTCACCGCTGCCTTGCTGCTCCCGGAGAGGTTTGTCGATGGACTTTGTCAATGCTCCTGCCGGTGATGACTGGGTGGATGTCGATGGAGTTAACTTTATTTTGAAAAGGGACTCCATCTTGTCCAGTCGGGCACGCCTGCCCTTCGGGGTAATTTGAGCACAGCTTGGGCATCGACGAACTTCGTGTGTTGAACCAAGGAACAACACATAGACATCATGTGGGTCCTGTAATTGACATTGTATGCGGACACTCTGGGCATTTCCTGAAGCCCATAGCCATTTTGGAAAAAGGGCCGCGAAAACAGTCGGTGGCCTGCAGGAACCGAGGGTAAGGTAGTTGGAACCGACCGAAAAACAGTGGAAATTACTCACCGAGCGTCGAGGAAAGTGATGTTGCGATGGAAGACCCCTATGAGGATACTTTTTGTGAAGAAAACTTCAAGTTTTTCCGTGAGGAAAAGTAGCGAGAAATTTCTCACAGATCTCCTAACCACGAGGCAAACTGCAGCACGGAAAAAAAGAGACTGAAGGGAGACCCCTGTGGCTACAGGGATTATGGCATGCTGGGCATGCTCAGTGTGCCAGTCAAAAGTTCTAGAAACTTTGACAGAAAGGTTTTCCGTGATAGGGCTCCATCCAGTGACGTCACCCACATGTGAGGACTACCATCCTGCTTGTCCTGGGAGAATAGTCCTCGTTATCTTTCTGAGAATATGAGTTTATGTATGCTGAAGCTGCACTCAAGCATCAGAGTTTGTCATGCTGCTAATTGAAATTAATGCCATCTCTACTAGTTGAGGGAATTTTGCAGCTACAGACATCCAAAATATATTTATCAGTGGTGCAGGTGTGAGAACCTTTATATAAAGGTGAAATTATTCTAAGGGACATCTCTCTCCATTCAGAAATTATATCAAAACTGTCTGACAAACAAAAAAAATAAAAAAGATCACTGAGAGATCAATCAGTTTGCTTGCTCTGTTCACTCCAACCCTTTCCCCTCCCCTCCTGTTTTCTTCAGGGCACAGGAAGGGAGGGAGGAACAACAAGAGGGGAAAGATGCAGAGTGACTTGCCTCTTGTCTGCACCACCTTCAGGCTTCCTCTCCTATTCCTTGCAAGCTGCCTGGGAGGGAAGGGGCTGGAGTATGAAATAGAGAGATTAGTTGCAGGGGGTGGAGACAAAAGGCTACTGAATAAGCTGTGTAGGTACTGTAGCTTTCTTCAGATGACTGAATTAACATGGGGGAACTTCAGGTTTGTTGCTTGTGCGGAAGTTTGCAAATTAATCAGCAACAGGTTAATCATATGATTTCTCCTGCAGCCGCAGGATTACAGGAGCCTTATGCCACTGCTCACATTACCTCCTTAATAACACAGAAATGGGGGGACTCCAAAGAATTAACAGAAGTTTGTTATTATACTTAAAAGAGAAAACATCAAAATAAGAAAAAAGCTGCCAGACCTGAATATATGAAATGAGTGTGATTACTTCTCCTAAATAGAATAATTACATATACAAAGCACCCTAGCTAGGTGAAAATTACAGAGGTCAACCTCTACCTAAACTACCTTGGAGAACCTTCTATTCTCAAACTCTCTTAACTACTTTGGGTCACAAAACAAATCTACTACTGTAATACCTAAGCAAATATTTATGAGGATGTTTAAGAGAAAAATCAATGATGATAAGAGAGTGCCTCCTGTTGCATAGAAAGAAAACTTCCCTCAAGCTTATTTTAATTTTGAAATGTCTCGGGAAAATCCAAATTTTGTATCCCAAAATCATCTCATCTCTACCACAAAAAATGTCTTGAAGTCCACTTCTTATTATCTGACAAAACAATAGTCTTATGCATTGCAGTGGCGTAGCCACGGGTGGGCAGCTGCCCACCCAATTTGGACCCAGTCCCATCCAACTGGAACCGGAAGTGGAGCACCGGACCTGCAAGGCCGTCGCGGGATCCTATCTCCGCGCGGCGAAGAGGAGGATCCAGGGCCGGCTTGCCATTCTGTGCATTTGCACGGCACACATGAGGAAGCGATCCTGCAGCCATATGGCCCACCGATCTTCCTATTTTTTTGGGGGGGGGGGGGGGGGGAAGGGAGCAGAAGCGCCGCACATAGCTTCTGCTTCCTCCCCCTCCCCCCTAGCAGGAAGATCAGTGGGCCGTACGGCCCAAAGATAGCAGGAGGCTGGTAGCAGCAGGACAGGCCAACTGATCTTCCTGCTTGGGAGGGTGAGGAAGCGGAAGCTGTGCGCGGGCTTGAATGTGTATGTGTGGGTGAGAATGGGAGCCTGGGTGTGTGTCTGTGTGTGAGAATGGGAGCTTGAGTGTATGTATGTGTGGGTGAGAATAGAAGCCTGGGTTTGTGTATGGGTGAGAATGGAAGCTTGAATATGTGGGTAAGAATGGGTGCTTGAATGTGTGTATGTGTGGGTGAGAATGGGAGTCTGGGTTTTTGTGTGTGGGTGAGAATGTGTGCTTGAATGTGTGTATGTGTGGGTGTGAATGGGAACTTGAATAGATGTATGTGTGGGTGAGAATAGGAGCATTGGTTTGTGGGTGAGAATGGGAGCCTGGGTTTGAGTGTGTGGGTGAGAATGGGTGCCTGGATGTGCGTCTGTGTGTGCATAAGAATGTATGCCTGGGGAGGGGTGAGAAAGTGAGAGCTTGTATGTGTGTCTGCAGAGAATGTGAGCTTGTGTGTGTGTGTGTGTGGGAGAGCATATGAGAGTGAGAGCTTGATTATGTGAGGGAGTCTGTGAGAGAAAGCATGTATGTGTGTGTGTGTGGAAGGGAAGAAGACAGTAGTAGAAGAAAGACACTGAAAAGGAATTAGAAAATGAGCGACAAGGGAAAAAATAGGAAAAAGAGACCAGGACCAACTGATTAGAAAAATACAAAGATCAGACAACAAAGGTAAAAAAAAAAAAATTATTTTGAGATGTTAGATATGTCCTCTTTGGGAATGTGCATTTCTTATATTTTTGTATTTTGCTCTTTCTTCAGTATTCCACTGTTCAGAGACTTTAGTTTCTCAGGCTTTCTATTTTGGTTTTATCTGCATGTTTCTGTTTCTAATTTGTGGTCTCTTATTTCTATATTAGGTAAAGATCGGTTTCTGTTTTGCCTTGGGTGTGTGACTGAAATGCAGTATTTCTGCCAGCATGTAGTTTCTCTGTAGTAGTAGTCCAGCTTGTTCTGTTATTCCTGTAGGTGATGTATTAATGTTCTAGGGCCTGGTGTAGTATTTGCATTGCTGCTTTTTCATAAGGTTGCTGTTATTTGAATCCTGAGAGTCAGTGCTGTGACTGTATGGCAAGGTTTTAGATGCCTCTTTCTTTGTAAGAGTTTGTGTTACTTCATAAAATAGCAGTGGAGGGTTATTTTTTGCTGAGGTGACACCAGAATTTGACATTTTTTTTCCATGTTAGTTGTAATATGAATTGCCCTAGCTCTGCGCTGCATCTGTTCTGATGATTAATTATATTTTATTGTATTTATGAAGATTTCTGGTTTTCTGCAAAGATGGTTCACGAAGAATACATTAATTTTTGTTTTATTACATGATTGGATCTGATTGTTTTCTATACTTGTGCATTTATAAACTGCAATAAATATAAAATAAATTCAGATTAATAAGGAATTTTTAATACTGGTAAGTGCTTGAAATAATTGAGGTAAAATGTTTTAAAGTTTCACGCATGATGCATAATGGCTGTTGCAAATTACTTAGAAAGCCATTCTAGGGTGCAGTATACGCCATTATTTATCAATAAGAAAAGAACTAGTAGGTCTCAGACCTGCATGCCTACAGCCCACCCATGTTAACCTCGTGCCCACCCAAAAAATCAATTCTGGCTATGCCACTGGTGCGTTGGAATATAGAAATGGATGGAGGGCGAGATACTAATGTGCACTAATCAGGGTGATCGATCTGTTGATCTCGTAGTAGCAAAAGAATGAGACAAGGCAGTAGTCAGAGCAAGAGGAATGCTGGCAATATACTGAGAGAACCCCCCCCCCCCCTCCCAAAAAAAACCAAACAACAAATAAGAGAGAGGTGATAATGCTTATGTACAGATCAGTGATGAGTCTTCATATGGAGTATTGTGTCCAACTGTGGAGGCTGTACCTCCAAAAGGGATATAGACAGAGTAGAGGTGATCCAGAGAAGGGCTACCAAAATGGTGTACCAAAAGCCCCATGAAATGAGATGTAAGGACCCAAATATGTATACTCTGGAGGAGAAGGGTGGGGTTCATATGACTGAGACATTCAAACACGTCAAGAGTACAAATAACACTCAAGAAGCGCGCATTTTTCAGTGGTAAAGCAGTTACACAGGAAGAGGAAAGCTCAGGGGTAACATAAGGAAGTATTTCTTCACAGAAAGGATGCTGATGCATAGAACAGCCCCCCCCTGGGGAAGTGGTGGGGCAAAAAGAGTATCTGAATTCAAGGCGGCACAGGAGAAATACAAAGAATTCTTAAGAGATGGAAAAGGGAAGAGAACGTCAAAGATGAAGAGGAAGATGTGATGGTAAAGTACGTGGAGAAAACGGGCACAGAATAAGAGCCTGGCTGTCTTCAACTGCCATTTATTTCTCTGTGTCAGTCTGAATAAAGTAGTATGGTTGCTGCATGAGTGCTCTGAGGAAACAGAGAACAAAACACAAATTGTAGGCAATACCTTTTCTGACTAACTTAACGCATTTATGACTCCATTCAACCTGATGAAGGAAGTATAGCTCACAGAGGCTAATCACAAATGTATTTAGTACAATAAAAAGGTGTCACATATAACTTACTTGTTGACTTACTTCAACCCTGATTATTCTTATTTTTTCTAAATCATTTGACAAAAATTCCTCTACAGCCACAGCAACCTGGTTAGTATGGAATCCCTGCAATGCTTTTTCATGAACTACGATTTTAAAGAGATCAGATACAAGAATGGTAGGCAAATTTTTACTTTTTTCTTTGTTGGCAATAATCTCTCATTTTTTTCGCCCCCAAGCTAAGATCCAGATCCTAATGAGAATTCCATAGTTGCTGCAGAGAGGCAGTCGAGGAATGGAAAAGACAGGAATAGAAGGCGCACATGGTGATGACAATTGCTAATTCATGCCATGGGAAGAGAAGGGAAGGAATAAAAGGAGTAGCTCAGCAGGACAGCTCTCACTGATTTATACTATGCTAGATGGGAAATAAATGGAGGAGGAAGGAGCAGGTGGTGAAAGGTAGGGGTTTGTAAATGACATGCTTATAGGGACTGCAACATAGCAGCTCAAGTTCTTTACAAAGTATACAATTTTCGCCATCAATTATTCCTCAATTCAAATTTAAGCAAATTTTGGCTCGGCAGTCTCCTCCTGTTCCTTGGGGCTTCCACTCCAACTTGGAACCAGCTTCTGTTTGGCTACAGCGCTATACAAAAAAAAAAAATAAATAAAAGAGCTCACTTGCCAAGTGCACAGTGTTACAAAAGAAAAGAGTTCACCTGACGAATCAGGTTCCCATCACCAGAGCCTTTGTCAACACTTCCCAAACCACTTCACATGGATCAGCTGGCATGCCACCCAATTGCTTGGTTAGGCTTGCAGAAATTTAAAATGTCAAACAAAAAAAAATAGAAATCTGATGTGTAGGCTCTTCATATCAAAATGAGGCTTTGCTGTAATTTTGCAAAAGCAGCAAGAAAAAAAAAAATCAGATCTCCAGGACAACTGCTGGAAAATAAAGCCCTTCCACAACACCCCGCTTGACTTTCGGCATGCTATGGAGCTTGCTGGAATGCAGGAGGAAATTACCTTCTCTTCATATCTTGTTCAACTTGATCTCTGTGAAACCACAGGAGAAAAAGTGCAGCCCGTCACCTGTTTTGTGTGGGCAAACCTGCTTCACACCACAAACACACCCAAGAAGGTTCCACTTTCCCCAGGACTCAATTTTTCTGTTCCTGGTACACTCTGGGTCCAAAGTAACTGCTGTAATTTGGCTGAACATGTTTAATTGCCCTCATCCTTAGAACAAAGTAGATTTCCTTCAAAATTAGGAAAATGCTAAAATCTACTGTGTCATTTTACAAGTGACATTCAGAATAGTGCTGTGCAAAGCGGGCAGCACTTAGAACAAAACCAAAAAATAACTTGATATCCAACCACGCAGGTGGTTTGTCCTCCAGGTTCAGAGGTGGCATTGTTTATAGAAATTTGGTTTTCCTCATTTGATGCACATTCAGGCTGATGCTACATCGTGCGCTGAGCTTAGAGCACAGGCTAATGAGCTCTTGGACGCGCTCGGCTAACACCTGATGCAATAAGGGGATTAGCGTGTCCAAAACAGGCATCCACACCAGCGCGTAGCTAATAGCGCTCATCACATGTAAATGCATGTAGATGAGGCTATTAGCTATTACACCCGCTGGTGTAAAACATCACCATATGCACAATGTGCATGTTTTAATACCCCAGGACTGGCGTTGAGTATTTAGGCACTCTGTGCCATCTGAACCCCCCAACAAAGCCACAAAAAAGTCCCAAATACTGCTTTTCTGTGGTTCCTCCTACTTAGTATTGTCCCAGTACTAAGCAGGAGGAACCACAGGAAGTAGCATGAAAAAAAAAATTCTTGCCAGCAGTCAGGATAGGAGAACGGATGCCCATTAACCGAGTGTCCATTTGCCTAACTGGTGCTCAGCCACTTCCTACTGAGCGCCTGATGCCATGGACCCGCTACGGACCCACAATTTATCCCTAGCACATCCTTTTTAGCGCGACCCCTCATTTAAATAATTCATCACTCGCCCAGGAGAGGTGGCTGGGCACGTATTAGGAGAATTGGCACTCAATCATAAGCACCCATTTTACGCGAGCCGATATTGCATCGGCTTGATTTTTTGGCTCTCGCTTTAGGGCCCTAATACAGAATCTTCAAACCTGAAAGCAGGGTGCAGTGTAACCAACGCAATATTATGTTCCAGACTGCATATCCATATCCAGCATAAGCTCTCTGCTTCAATGGCAGGGGGGAAAGAGGAAAAGAGGATTTATATTCAGGCAACAACCAAGGACTGAATTACATAGTCTGGGTAAACAATTATGGGTGTAGCTTGCTTGTTACGGCAGTTACTACCCCGAATCAATTAAGCCAGATACTTCACTTGGAATACATATCCAGCGCAACTCACTGCTTCAACGGCAGGGGGGAATAAAGAAAAGAGGAATTATATTCAGACAACAACCAACAAGGACTGAATGGCACAGGCTGGGTAAAAAGATTTGCGTGGGAGTAGCTTGCTTATTGCAGCAGTTACTACCCCTAACCAATTAAGCTAGATACTTCACTTAGATGCAGCTCCAGCACTGCTCTCTACATCAATGGCGGGGGTGGAAGGTAACTAGAACCAAAAAGTTACTAATAAGGGCCAAGAGTAACAGATAAGTATGAGAAAAAAAAAAGTGTGAAAGCTTGCTAGGCAGACTGGATGGGCCATTTGGTCTTCTTCTGCTGTCATTTCTATGTTTCTATAACCCACAAACAAGAGGATAGCAACATTCAAAGCCATTGATATGCAGGAAAAGCAAATCCACATAAATGGCCCCTTTAAGAATTTCCCTCCTGGTACGTACATAAAGTTATGTGCATACATGGATTATGCCTGTAAACTTATGGCCACACAGAGAAAGTCAAGCTAGGACTGAGAGGGATTCATGCACATGCTTTCTAATTTTAAAAAATATCAGGTGCGAGTCTGTGTGAGTACTTTTTCTGACTCAGGTTTTTACAGGGAACTTTTCCCCTTTGAAAACTGATGTAAAGTCTCCAGGTAAAAAGTATCCACAGACCGTACCCTTTCCACAAAGTTTTAAAACTGCCCCCTAAATATGTAAAGAACTTTCTTGTAGAATTTCTTTCCTGTTTTTTTGTTATTTGGCTTCAATTTTTGATTCTTGAGTAGGACTTGTTCACACTTAAAACGGGTGCTAGACCACACAACAAAGATGCCGTATGACGCGTAAGGAGCTAGCCGTGTTACAAAGAGCCTTTCATTAACTGGGGAAAAAAACAAACCCCAAAACCTGTCCCCAGCATTCCTGGGAAATGGCATCTTCCCTATTAATTTTTTTTTTTGTTTTTGCTTGGTGCACACTTTACCTTTTCCCTGTTTTTCCCTTTCCTTTGCCCTCCCTCCAAAAGATTCTCCACCAACTAAGTGCTAGAATGGATGGCAGCTTTTTTCGAGGCGGATCCCTTTGGTGTTCAAGTAATGATTGCCTCTGCGTCTCCCTCCCCTGGTACCGAGTAATTCACTTGAGCGACCCACCAGAACCTTGCTAGCCCACACAGACAGGGCTATTTGAACCCCAGGGCTCCAGCCATGACAACTGGCGATTGTAACTCTTTTATATAAGCCAACATCTGTGGTCCTCTTTTATGACATTAGCTCGGCGTTTCAGTGCCCTCTGCACAGGAATAACTAATTGTGAATAAAATAACGATATTTCACTGAAAATCCTGTTCTCTAACATGCAGAAGTTATCATAAAAATAAATAAAGTTGCATTAAAATATGCTACATGGGTGAAAAGGAAAAGTAAACAAGAGCAAATCCAGCACCATTAAAAAAAACAACAAAACCTTTTTTAAAAGACAAATGCATTTCACTTTATAGGAATATTTTGTTAAAGATTTTATGGATCTGATTTATAAAGGAATGTTCCTATACAGACAAAAATTGTAGAAATCCTTTAATAGAGCAGGTCATAGGACTTTAGTAAGAACACAATTTTTCTATAAAGCAGAATTTTCTGAGCATATTTGTTTATCCTTTGTGACATCCATGCAAAAAGATTTTATTAAGATGAAGGAAGGAAAGTATTGTGTCCCATACCGCTTCTGCTTATTCTAAACAGTGGATCAGCCTGTTGATCTACTCAGACTGTACCAGACTTATTTTAGAAGAAACAATACGGAATAGTATTTAGCAAATCCGACTGATGAAGAGCACGGCTATTTGCAATTTGCCTGAATGTTACTGGGTTACAGTTCACAATACCCTCTCCCCTAATAACATTAATGTTATTGAAGATGTAAAATGATTAATTTTTTCCCACTGGAATTGGGAAGACTTTGTCTTCTGGAGATAACTTAGAAAGTGAGCCAGAATTGAATGCACTTTACAAAACTCATTAAAATTCCAAGAGGGTGAATTATTGCTCCCTTAGGGGCTTGGCGGAAACTGAAGAACTACCCCCCGCCCCTGTCTCCTGAGACTATCTGACATTCAGCAAGGAACAAAGCAATCAAACAGATTAAAGCATTGCAATATCAATAAATTAAGTGCTTCTTAATGGGAAAAATATTCTGCACTTGCATTTTGACCCCCAAAACCTAAGATCAACCCTAAAGGAGGAAAAGTTTGCAAGAGGCATTCATATTTTCCTGTGATCCGATATCAGAGTTTTGACATCCACTCCATGTGGGATCTGTAGTGATAGAATAACGGGATGTTTCACATGAAACGTAACCTTGCATCCTGTGGGACCACAGGGGCCATTTCTTCACCTTAATGATCAGAGTTTGGGAACACAAACTGAAACATACTATTCTATGTAGCTTAGACGGGTGGGAAGCAAGCTACTTTCTCCTTAGAGGTCATCTTTTCAATCTACATAAGAAATGACTCCCTCCTGCCTCAAATATCAGAACAGAAAGGGGCCCTTGATGTGCTAGAAGTTCTATTTAAGGATGAGGATGGTTTCCTGGGTTGACTCGGGTCCTAGGAAAGCATGGGGTTGCTTTGTGTATTGTTGTAAAAGGATAAAGGGCAGATTGTGTGTATATGTTTTATATCCCACTTAGTGAAGATAACATGAAGGGCTTTTTTCATGGGTTATAAGTCACTTTTAGGAATATGGGATACCTGAAAGTTGGTTGTTGCACTTTCCCCCCTCCCCAGAGTAGAACAAGTCTGTGTGCATCTATAGTTTCTGGTTGTGATCACCATAAAAGAAGAATGATTTATTTTTCCCTCTATATATATATATATATATATATATATATATATATATATATATATATATATATATTCAGGATCTGAAAGATGACTTTAAAGAGAGGTCAAATAAGTTCATTCTAACGATTAATGAAAATTCTGTTTACCATACAGTATCTTAAAAGTTCGTATGGTGAACCGCTTGCTATTTTGTAAATTCTTTCTGCACTTCCCCTACAAGCATGCATGTTTGGGAACGGTAAAACAAATCACATCTCACACACTGCAATCAGATTGATTCTTATTGTGCATATATCATTTACCAAGGTGAATACTACTATTTGCCATGCAAATAGTAGTCAGTCAGGTTAAATAACTATTCACATTTAGACTGTGAGGCTTTGTCTTTACTTAAGAGATCTGGTATAGTATTTCTTTAGTCTCTGCCTTTGAATATTTGTCCATGACTAATTTGAAGCCTGCTGTCATCCCACCATAACTACTACTCGTTTCTGTCTCCACCATCGTTCTAGTCTCCAAATACCATCCAACTGTTTAATTTTGGTTTTTTTTTGGGCCTGGCAGTTTCCTCCTGCTCATTTGGGCTTATAGCTCAGTTGGAATCGGGGCTGGCATCTGGATCCATAAGCCTTAATTCACAATTAACTGGGAATTTCTTTTCCCTACTCTACATTCTCTTGCAACTCACCTAGCCCAGTCATACCAACACGAGTCCTTGGACTGGGGGCCATGCATCAGGGCTCCTTGTGGAACCCAGCAATCATAGTCCTGTAGCCATTCATGAGGTGTCACCGTGGCATGACTGCGACTCCCTCCCCTCCCGGGGGTTGAAGCTGCTGCCTCTGGAGCATCCCTAGCTGGCATATGGAGTGGAACTCAGATTCTTTGAATGGAAGTGCAGTGTGAGCCACCCGGATGGCCCTCTAATTAGGAGAGTTATCTAGTTTTTAGAAAAGTATTGAAAACCTGCCTTTTTAAACAGTATACATAGATAGGCAATCCTACTGCTGTTATTATTGGTTATAATATTTTGAAAATATTGGTACAGTTTTTAATATTGAATTTTTACTGAAATCCTACACTGCAGTTTTGAGAGGTAGGGTCATATTTGCTGGGTTTTCTTTTTATTTTTTGTGCTGTTTTGTGAGTTTTTACTGGAGTTTATTTTATTTTTAATATTGATGTTAATGACTTGTGTGACATATTTGCTATTATTTCTATGTACTCTATGTAATTATTTTTTGATATACAGTATTTATATGTAATTTTGATGTTTTTTATGCTGATTTTTTAAATTAATATTTTGATGTGTATTACTAGGATGTTTATTGGCTGTTGCACATTTCCTTGGGCAGGGTGACTGGAAAGGCGATTCAAGCATTTTTTAAATTAAATTAGTTTGGGGATGCCTATACTGCTCTGGCATTCTTTTTTTGTTTTAATTTTTTATTTTCAAAACTTTTACATTTCTCACAAGAAGAACTTGTTTAAATAATGTCGGTACATAGTTATGGTAATAGCATGCACTGAAATTGCAAAATAACATTGCAAATTAAACAGAATAATACCCATGTGCATCGATATAAGAAAATATAGGAGAGGGCTGAAGAAACAAGTGAAAAATAGTAGCAAAAAATACATACAAGATTTACTAATGACACCAAGAGGGTATGTGGCTATTTCACTATGTCGAACCAGTAGCAGGTATCACTCGGGGATGACCATCCAAAAATGCTCTGAGTTGACTAGTTTCGAAAAATACATAATTTATATTCTGGTATTTAACACAACACTTACATGGGTAGCGTAAATCAAATTTAGCTCCCAGTTGTAGTGTCTCAGCTCTCATAGATAAGAAGTTTTTCCTCCTAATCTGTGTAGATTTTATCAAGTCTGGATATATTCAGAGCTTCTGTCCAAAGAAAAATGACTGCCTGTTACAGAAAAACAATTTCAAGATGTTGTTACGATCCATCAGGAAGGCGAATGAGACTAATAAAGAACTCCTTTGTGCAATCTCAACTTCCTGGGATTGTTCCAATATTCCTGATATCCAATGATGTAGATGGTGTATTAAGCCTTCTTGATCTGCCTGTATAGACTGTGGGAGGCAATATATTTTTGTAACAGGCATTGCAGATTCAGGAATTTTCAATACTTGTTAGATATACATCTTGACAAGTTCCAATGGAGAGATAATATTAACCACTGCAAAATTTAAGATTCTTAAATAATGTGCTCTCAGGGCATTTTCCACATTTTCCAATCTTTTATTGTAAATTGACTCTGTCTTAACCAAATTCTGTTGAACTTTCTCCAAAGCAGAAATTCGTTGATCTATATCTTCTAGAAGTTATCAAATTAGTGTTAACCAATAATTGATTCTTTGTTTCTATTGCCGCTTGAGACAATGAAGATAGAGATATTTCTATAGATTTTAATACAGTCCACAGGCCTTCCATAGTCATTGTTTCTGGGCAGCTTCGACTTAATTCAATTCTCAGAGCATTAGGTTGAGCAGTTCCCATACCCACGCTACTGCCTGCTCCCGGCCTCATACCTTGGTCTGTTGTTAGTAGTTCTCAATACTTCGAGTGGGGTTAGATCATTTTCCTCCCTCTTTCCTTAAGGAGCTCATCCTGTCCAAGATTCGGGACCCCCTGTCCTCTCCTGAGGGTCCCCATCCATTGCAATTGCTTGGAGACTCCCCGCCCGATCTCGGGGGGAGTCTCTTATCGCCGGGTTCTCGATTTTCTCGTAGCCAGGAGGAGCAGGCCTGTTTGGCACACCGGGACTAAGCGTGGTGTCCAGGGTCAAGGGGGAAGGTGTTCGCTCTTCCACCCTCTCTCCAGTAACCGCGTCTCTTGGCGTCAGAGCCACATTATTTGTGAAGAATCCCTCGAAACGAGTCTGAGAGGGATCCGAAGAGGGTGAACTAGAAGTAACCTTCTAAGTTTTGCCTTCCTTTTCATGTGAGGCATTTTAGAAAAGGAAAGAAAGGAAAAAAGCGGCTCAAAAGGTAAGATGCAACGAAGAGACTCTCACAACAACCTTACTCAGCAGCCATCTTGGTACAGCCCCCCTCCTGCTCGGGCATTCTGAACATCAGATGCAACTAAAGCTCTTGGAAATTTAATTTTATAGGGGGCTATACAACAGAGCTATACAACAGAGCTAAAGCAGTGTTCAGAGTAATCAAGATCATACAGTTTAATCCAGCCATTGTGAAAAAGAAGAGTAGGAATTGTTAAGCAGCAGATTTTACAAAGCAGGAACAATAAACAAATCCAGGCAGTTCATTAAAAAGATCATGTCAGATGCCAGAATACCACAGAAGAAAGAAAACAGAAGGCCTTTCACAAGCAGATTTTATTTGTAATTGCCTTTAGACAGGACCGGATTTCCCACCAGGTGAAGCAGACAGCTTCCTAGGGATACCTCTCTCTCTAACCCAGAAGCACTTTCTGTTAAGCACCACTCAGCCTAAGCAGCAGGGCCCCGTCAGAACCACCCCCCCTCCCCCTTTAAAAGTGCAAGGGGCTCACAGGCTGACAGCATTCAGAGCACTGTAAACTAAGGTCATTAACTGTCCTTGCCTCTGCGCCTTTAAGCGGGTGGGTTTGATGGGCACCTTTGCTCAGGTTGAGCAGTGCTTGATGAGAGATTATTGCTGGGACAGAGGAGGTGGGGCTCCTTTCCGAACAAACTGCACATGTTCACAGGATGATCCTCTCTCTCCACCTGGGCTTCCATTCCTGCATCCTGTCTCTTGGTCTTTAGAGGGCTATTATCTTGATCAGTTGGAGCTTTATCTTGCAGAGAACTAACATGAAGCTGCTGGTTTATAACTGATGGAAGGGAAAGTTTTAGGTTGCTATTATGAGTATTTAAAAGGAAAAATGTAACAAATGCAATGTATTTGCCAAATCCCTTGTGTGCAATATTTTGTTAATGGAGAGTGCTGAAATTCACTTAAGATGAAAGGTACTCTAAATGACAAAAAATGATCAGCTACACGTCATCATACTTACAGGAAGGATAGCTTTTAAACAATTGCATGGGGCGGTATATATGAGTGCATGTGGCCATGTGTAGTTTTATCACGGCATTTTATAACATTCGCATATTGTAAAATACATATATTTTTGCCCCACAACATAGGCACATATGTAGGCCAAATACATGCTTTTAAAAAATATACGCACATATATTTATTCAAAAATATACGCGTGAAAATAAAGGACTCATGTAAGGCAGGATTTCCACATGTAAATCTGTACATTTTAAAAGATACGCACGTGAGTGCAATTACCAGTTTAACCAATTACTCCACCAGTCTGTCCAGTCCTTCTCCAGGTTACTGAGACCAGCCTGAATTCCTCCCAGTTCACCCAGTCCTCCAACCCAGTCAGTACTACACAATAAGCACATTTAAATATCGCTTACACCAGATAACAAGCAAGTGTAAAAATATCCAATTACGTTGGAAAATGTACGTGCGTGCCTTTTAGAATAGCAATGCATGTGCATAACTGTTGGCCTCACTCAGGAACGTCCCTAGACTGCTCCATTTTTAAGTTTGTATATATGCACACAAAAGTGAAAAGACAAGTGTATTTTGGACTTTTATAAAACATGGAATATGGGAGTAGAGGCTACTTACGTGCATATATGCTATTTTTTTATGCTCACATCATTTTGAAAATTCACCTCAATATGTGTGGGTCCAGAAATAAACACATAAGGACTTATTTTTGAGTAATTATTAAAATAATACGTTGGTGAGCACATGGCATGCATTTATTTTTACATTTTAAGTATAGTGGTACAACTGGACTGCAGCAATGGAACAGATCACCTCTGGTCAATCAGGAGTGACTCATTAAGTCACCTACTTCCATGCCAGCAGTTAATATTGCAAAGCCTTTCTGGCAACTACAGCCACACTGAAACAGCTTTTAGTAGCACATTTTGAGTTAAGATATTTTAAAACAATGTGATTCATTATGAACAAAATTATGACAACTTTTTTTTTCTTAGACATGGAGAGGATGATATTCAGCACCACTTAGCTGGATAAGTTTGGACTTACCCAGCTAAGTGGAATCTACCTTATAAATGGGCTCTGACCGACGGCCCGCAAATGCGCAGTAGAGAGCAACTCTACCGCGCATGCGCAGGCGAGAGAGCACGTCGATCAGAGCAGAGCGGCGCCGGGAGGAAATGAAGCCATGTGAGGGCTGCGGCGAGGCACACGCGCACGAGAGAGAGAGAGAGAGACACCTGCGGCTCTGACGGACGGAGAGAGAGCACGTCGATCAGAGCAGAGCGGTGCCGGGAGGAAATGGAGCCGTGTGAGGGCTGCGGCGAGGCACACGCGCACGAGAGAGAGAGAGACACCCGCGGCTCTGACGGACGGAGAGAGAGCACGTCGGTCAGAGCGGAGCGGCGCCGGGAGGAAATGGAGCCATGTGAGGGCTGCGGCGAGGCACGGGCGCGCACGAGAGACCACGCGGCTCTGACAGACGTGCATGCAAGATGAGTGCAAAGGGACAGAGGGTGGAGGGGGGAAGAGGATAGTAAAAGAAAGGGGAGGGCCAGGAGAGGAGAAGTGGGAGAATAAGGAAGAGAAGGGTGCTGAGTAAGTGAGGGAAAGGGGAGTGTAATGAAGAATGAGGAGAGAGGGGGGCTGCAGGGGCAGACCAGCGGGGAATAGAATGGGAAGGGGCTACAGGGGAGGTCCTGTGGAAGAAAGGAGGAACATTGGGAGGATGAGAGATGAGGAGGAGCAGTGGGAAGGTGGGAGGGGGTTGGGGAGATGGGGTAGCAGGACAGTAAGAGGGGAGGGGAGCTGGAGGAGGGAGCATTGAGTGCAAGGGGGGTGCAAAGGGAGAGAGGGTGGAGGGGGAAGAGGATAGTAAGAGGAAAGGGGAGGGCCAGAGGAGGAGAATAAGGAAGAGTGAGGAGCAGTGAGGGAAAAGGGAGTGTAATGGAAGAATGAGGGGAGAGGGGGGCTGCAGGGGAGGACCTGTGGAAGAAAGGAGGAACATTGGGAGGATGAGAGATGAGGAGGAGCAGTGGGAAAGTGAGAGGGGGTTGGGGTTGGGAAGATGGGACAGCAGAAGAGGATAGGGGAGCTGGAGGAGGGAGCATTGAGTGCAAGGGGAGGGCAAAGGGAGAAAGAGTACTCATCCGGACACCTCTACACACAACACTTAGCTGGCATTTGGAACAAACATCTCGCCCGTTTAACGGGCTTAACAGCTTGTTTCAATATTTGTCCATGTTCAGCAGCTGCACCTATCCAGATACATTTTTATCTGGCTAAAAAGTTATCCAGATAAATGAGGGGTGGGTGGGGTGCCTGGGATGAAGCTACCTAGGTGGCTAACAAACAGGCCGATCCAGTACAGTGCGCTCCGGTAGAGCGCACTGTTAACCCGCGTTTGGACGCGTGTTTTTGACGCGCTAGCTTTACCCCTTATTCAGTAAGGGGTAATAGCGCGTCGAAAAAGCGCGTCCAACCCCCCCCAAAACTAATAGCGCCCGCAACATAAAAATGCATGTTGATGGCCCTATTAGTTATTCCCGCGCGATTCAGTAAGTAAAATGTGCAGCCAAGCCGCACATTCAGAAATTAGCGCGTTAATTTCTGCCGGCACCGGGAAAGTGTACAGAAAAGCAGTAAAAACTGCTTTTCTATACGCCTCCGACTTAATATCATGGTGATATTAAGTCGGAGGTCCTAAAGTAAAAAAAAATTAAAAATAAAAAAAAATAAAAATTTAAAATCAGCCTGCGGCTCGCGGGTTGAAAACCGGACGCTCAATTTTGCCGGCGTCCGCTTTCTGAACCCGTGGCTGTCAGCAGGCTCGAGAACCGACGCCAGCAAAATTGAGTGTTGGCTGTCAAACCCACTGACAGCTGCCGCTCCTGTCAAAAAGGAGGCACTAGTGTCCCTAGTGCCTTTTACCGCGGGCCCTAATTAGCATATTTTTATTTACTGGATCGCGCGCCCAGGACACTGGCCTGTGCGATCCAGTAAATAAAAATATGCTAATATATAATAGGCCGATACAGTACAGTGTGCTCCGGTGGAGCGCACTGTAAACCCGCGTTTGGATGCACGTTTTCGATGTGCTAGCTTTACCCCTTATTCAGATAGTAAATCGCGTGCACAGGAGAGCGGGCACTTACCCGCTTGCCCGTGACTTTTACTGTATCGGCCCGTTAGGGGGTTATTTTCTAAACCCTTATCGCGTGTGTTAGGGCCCTAATGCACGCGATAAGGCCATATCGCATGTGAAAAGGGCCTTTTCGCATGCGATATGATGCAAATTAGGGGGAGGGGAGGAGTTGGGGCGGAGTCGGCGGTGTTTTCACTGCAGACGATAATGTTACTAACATTATCGTCGGCAGTAGCACGCCGAATAACTACACCTTTTATGGTGTTGCTATTTGGTGCGAAAACCGGCAGCCGGCGCACCGCAGTAGTGCAAAGGCTGCGGGCTTTTGCAGGCCCGCCCCCCTTCACCCCCCACTTTTGCAGGATTCGCCATTCTGCGAAAGAATGGTGAAGCCAGGCCTTAGCCAGCTAAGTTAAACTTGATATTCATCTGCCCAGTTAGCAGGAAAAGATTATTCGGCTAACTTGCTCAGCTGGATAGCGATTGAATATGGACCCCAGAATTTATTTTCCTCATTAACCTGTAAAGGGAGAGATTCCTGTTGCCATTTTTGGGTTGCCAGCTCAACTGGAACCTGCAAACCCTGGGCTTAAAGCATCATTTATTTATTTAAACATTTTTTTTTATACCGCCTATACAAATAGTGCGCCTTCGATAACAACTACCTGGGGTTTTATACATTTTTGTTCCTTCTCATCTAGCCCAGTCATTGTAGTGCAGTTAGGGCCGTGGCTCTCTCCAGGATCTGGTTCAAGTGTGCACTTTAAGCCAGACAGTACTCATCACTGTTGTGAGCTGATGGACACTATTGCCCTCCCGGTGGGAGGTGGAGAGGGGCTGTGAAAGTTGCCTTTGCAGCATTCCCAGCCCTTGTCATCCTGCTGGAGCAGGAGCTGGGCTCCGGAACAGAATCTGGGTGTCCTGCACAGCAGCAAGGATTGGTCCCGCTGGAGACAATTTTCAGCCTGTCCACTTTGGGGGCAAAGTTCACAGGCACTTTCTACCCACAGACTTTGCACCACAATTCAAAAAGATAAAGCGCACGCATGCTTTCCCTTTTGAAACCTGCCATGGGTACAAAGTACCCGGGGACTTTTAGACTTGCTTTTTTTGCATGTGTAGATTTTGTAAGGAAAATAACATTTGTAGGTATGAAAACATAATCCACGTGCATTATTTCCCGAATCTGTCCAAAGCGCACCCAGGGAATACCTCCCCTAGAAGCAGATAAAAGTATGCATATTGTGAAACACAATGTGTACTTTCAGCCATGCCTAAGGGTGGCACTTTCCAGACAGGCAATTTAGATGGGTAAATTGCTACTTACTCGTGGAAATGGCTTTAAAAATGTTCCTCTAGTTCATTCTATTCTGAAGTTAGGAATTTTCTGTGTGTTCACTATGGTGGCTGCTCTCCATTCCATCCCGCAAGGTTTTCAGTGCTGGGGTGGGAAATGCTACTATATCCAAACAAACTGCTATGGCAGCAGATTTGTTTTTGTTTCAGCAAATATGACTAGAATCGTAGACACTTGTACAGAGGATGTAAACAAAGGTGAGTGGCGTGCAGGCATGTTTTCCATGTAGCTGTATCATCATGCACGCTTGCTACAAGAATGTTTGGCCGAAGTGTCGGAGTACATTTTCTCTCCCGGCTATATGCTTAATATACTCCAGCTGTTCGAGAAAAGCAGAACTTGAGAGTTTTGGATAAAGAAAGCTTTGTGAAAGGGCCAGGAGACACAGGCTTCATTTCACCCGCGAAACCCCTGATTCTTTATGTGCATTAATCCTTTCTGCATGAAGAAAACTGAAATACCAACTTAATATTTTTGATGGAGAAATGATCTTGAAGGATATGTTTATGAGGGATCAAAAACGTTCTTCTGCTGTGTTGAATTACTCTGTATGCCGTGTATAAAAGCCCTTCTGTTTCCAGGCAGTTTGCAGGGAACAGGAGGGGAGGTTTGATGAGGCTGAATCTGGAAACAGACAAGAGCCAAGTCACTCTACTTCCTAATGCAGTCCCTTTTCTCTTCTTGTTCCCTCCTCCCCTTCTGTGTCCTCAAGAAAACAAGAGGGGAAGGGGGTGAAGCTGGAGTGAAGCTGGAGTGAACAGAGCAAGCAGTGTTTCATCCCTTACAGATCTCATTTTTAACTCTAGACCAAGAGAACTTTGATATAGTTCCTGGATAGCGTGATATCCCTTTAGAAAATGTCATTTTTTAGGTAAAAGATGCATACAACCATACATCAGGTGACAAAGACCTGGATTTAGTTTGGAAGTCTAAGGCTGCTTGTGTCCCACAGGTAGCAGAGGTGGCAATTTCAATTAATAGCATGAAAAGCTTAGCTGAGGCTGAGCACAGCCTCAGCATACAGAAGCTCAAATACTCAGAAAGCTGACGAAATATAAACAGGATGGTTGCACCGTATTGCAAATCCAAAACAAAAGAGGCATTTCACAGTTGAAACTTTGTAATGTATGTGTCTCTACTTCATAAATAGATTTTTGTAAGTGGTAAATTTTGTATTTATATTTAGTGTGAGGGGGTAATTTTCAGAGACGAATACAGTGGGTCTTGAATGTAAAATCGGCATGTGTACGCATGAGTAGCCTCTACATGGCAGTAAGCACATTTCAGAAGAGCTGGATGACTGTTGCTGCTATGTGGAAACGTTTATGCATGCAAAGAACATTTTTCAAGGGTGTTCTGGGGCATGGTTTGGAAATACAGGCACATTAATATAATTCATAAAAACACAGTGGGCCCTGATTTTAAAAAGCTTTTACTTGAGTAAATGCACTTTACTCAAATAAGTGGGCTTTTGAAAATTGCTGCAATATATACCATTGAATTGGCCACAGGATTTACTTGCACAAGGGCACTTTACTCAAGTAAATAGCTTTAGAAAATTGCTATGATAGTATGTCACATTTTACACGTATAACTCCTTGGAAAATTGCTTCTAATATGCACATGCATCATCAAATACGCATGCATGCTTTTACACCTGCTAATCAAGTCCCGGATATTAAATTTGACTTTTTTTTTTCTTTGCAGTTTTTGGGCGAAGGCTATCGGTCAATTAGTGGAAGTCTCGGCAAACAGGTGCTTGGACATGAACAAGTATTTTCATTAGCGAGATATGTCAGCCAACTTTATTAATAGCTGCTTCTGCACATATACTGAGGGTTATTACATACATGTTACAATTATTTAATACTTAAAATACATGTACATACTTTTATAAAATAGGTGTATGCACTATGCAGATCCCTCATTAAAATAATGTGAGTGTACTGAAACATGTGTACATGCTTGTGGGTTGGTGATACACGGTATTTTATATACTATGCTGCTCACATTGCACAATTTATAAAATACAGGTATAACTTTAGGCACACCTAAGAACATAAGAAATTGCCATACTAGGTCAGACCAAGGGTCCATCAAGCACAGCATCCTATTTCGAACAGTGGCCAATCCAGGCTACAAGTACCTGGCAAGTACCCAAAAACTAATTATACCCCATGCTACTGATGCTAGTAATAGCAGTGGCTATTTTCTAAGTCAACTTGATTAATAGTAGGTAATGGACTTCTCCTCCAAGAACTTATCCAAACCTTTTTAAAACCCAGCTACACAAACTGGCAACAAATTCCAGAGCTTAATTGTGCATTGAGTGAAAAAGTTTTCTATGATTAGTTTTAAAAGTGCTACATGCTAACTTCATGGACTGCCCCCTAGTCCTTCTATTATCTGAAAGAGTAAATAACATTTCTAGACCTCTCATGATTTTAAAGACCTTTAAATACCTGCTTCTGCATATATACTGAGGGTTATTACATACATGTTACAATTATATGTGGATGTTCTGAGTTATGTACACTATTGACCACCATATTATTTAAAAACAATGTGAAAGGTTTTCAATAAAATATTGATTTTTTTGCATAATGAGAGATGTGAAACTTTATGCTAATCTGCCACAGAATTTTTATCATGGACTAATGTAATGCCCTGTATAGTGGGATGCCTTCTAAACAAATTTACAGGCTACAATTAGTTCAGAATCTGGCTGGCGGGATCATCCTTGGCAAATCATATAGAGTAAGAGCATCTCCTTTGTTGACAACACTGTATTGGCTGCCAGTGGACGGAAGGATAAGATTCAAGATCTTGGTTGTTGAACGGGCATAGCCCAAGATATTTCCAGCAGGCCTTGAGTTGGTACTACTTTAAACTTGATCTCCTGTTCTTGCAGGGCTGTCTGTTGAAAGTTTCAACAATGAAAGTAATCCAACGTGCTGTGAATAGGATTAAGGCCTTTTCAGTAGCAGCTCCAATTATTATAGAACAATCTGACCAAAGAAATTAGAGGTGAACTAAACTTCCTAAGGTTTAGGAAGGAAATAAAAAGGGTTTTGTTTCCACTAGGTGGATGCTGATTGAAAAGCTGCATAAGGGTTAGGCCAGGTACTTTACGAAGCAGTCAGATTGAGAATAAGGTGGTTAATGACATTAGGGAATAGCAACCAGGATGTCTGGGGATTGGGGACAGGGGAGGGATTGGCACAAGTAGGTAGATGATGGGTAGATATTTTTAGGTTGGTCTGGTTGGAGCTATTTGGGTGGGGTTGTTATTGTATAGGGCCAGGTGGCAGGACAGTTGAGGTACACGTCGATTCTATATATTGATGTGTTGTCTCATTGGTGTTTTTATTATTATGCTTCCTATGGATTTTGTAATTTACAAAAGCAGTTTATAAATAAATGAGAAATTTGCCACCGAATCTGTTAATTCTTGCTGCAGAATCTTGAAAAATCTGCCACAGGAAACCAAGGGCTGTGATTACACTCTATGGTAGTAATTTTCAGAGAGTTAGGTTGGGTTGTGGGCATAAAATTAGCATGTATATGTATATATCCAATTTTATAAACCTCAAGAATGCTCACATACTTGCAGTGTTGTGCGTAAACGGGCAGTTCAGGGGTATGGATGTATGTGTACAAGTTGCTATTTTGTAAACGGTATATAAGCATATATTACCCAACTTGCCTGTACATTTTTACACCTGCTGACTCATGCAAGTCTTGTGTCTATAGTTTTTGGATTGGAGGTGAGCTGGTAGGGAGTTCAGGGTGATGTGCTGGAGGGTCTAGGTGAATTGGTGAAGGTTAGGGCAAACTAGTGATTCCAAGTATGTACGCAATTAAATATTTGCAGAAGCAAAGTAGGTGCATAGGTTATAAAACACTTGCCTCCACGTTTAATTCTGGGTTATTGCACACAAATTGTTACAATTATTATGTGCATATTTTATAATAAGGATAGAATATGCGTGTTCTTGCATTACAAATATACGCACATACTGAAACATACAATTGTGTGCTAAGATTTAGGCACCCCTGGTCAAACTGTATGTTTCAATGAATCTGTAAGTGAAGAGGAGATAATACAATGTTAAATATAATATCTTTCTGCAATTTTGAATATAAGCTTACTATGTATCTGCACATTTTAATAGATTACAAATAATAATTCAGTGAACTCTAGCCAAGTAAGTGTCTTTCTATTCTTGCTTTTGGAATTTTTTTCCCACCCTTCCTTGTAGAACTCTTCTAGCTCGGAAATATTCTTAGGTCTCCTTGCATGCGCTGCAAGTCTGAAATCTCCCCATGGATTTTCAATAATATTCAAGATTGGGGACTGTGAAGGCCTTTCCAAACCAGTCATCTATCTTCTTGAAGTACTTCATGGTTGATTATGTATTTAGCAGTATTTATGGATCACTTTACAGATTAAAAAATCATCCAAAGTAATGAACAAATAAAAACCAAAATGGTACAAAAAAATATACAATCACAACCTTAATCCAATAACATAAGATCAAACAAATTATGAGGTTTGTTTTGGATTGTCTTATTGAAATTTCCAACTTTTAAGCTTACATTTCTTCACTGACTGTGGGACATTAGCTTCTATATGTTGATATTTAGCTGAATCCATTCTTCCTTCCACCTGCACAATATTTCCTTTGCCATTGGCTGCTACACAGCCCCAAAGTATAACAGATCCTTCCTATGATTAACAGTTAGAAAGGTATTATTTTCTTCAAATGCTTCACCCTTTTTTCTCCAAATATATCGTGTGGTGTGAGGGAGTCTACAAGAAATTCCCTTAGACCACCTTAAGGGACTGGGCACAGCTGTCTTCCCTGGTCCTCCTTAAGAGCCAGACCCACAGGGAATTCTGGGTAAAGTGAGGAGCCCTTCACCAGAGCATAAGAACTCAGGGCCTAGAAGGGTTATAAGGAGGCCCTGGGAAGCAAGGAGGAGGTCAGAGTATGCCAGGACAACATTTGATTGGGTTTGTTACCAGCATTGCGAGGTGAAAAGTTTCTTTTTTCTGTTTTGCTTTATCTCTGTAAATAAATTGTATATAAGTAAACAGCCAGTGTCTGCCTCCTTTATATGTTTCCCCAGCCACAGCCGGCCCAAGTTACCACATATGGTAGCAGCCGTGGGATACTTTTGCCAAAGCGGGAAGCATAGGCAGAAGCCCACAGCTGCAGCACAAGAAAAAAAACCTGCAGTGGTTTTTTTTCTGGGGCCTCCCATTTCTACTCACTCAGCCTTCGCACAACAGGCCAAGGGGGCTAGCCCCGCCAGCACAGTCAGGGGTCAAGCAGTGAGTAAGGGATAAACAGGCCAGCAGATTTTTTTTTGTTTTTTTTCCGCCTCTCTTTACCCGGAGAGATATGTAGTTTGGAGGCAGCTTGCTAAGCAGGGAAGATAAAGCAGGCGATCCAGGTCCTTGCTACAGGGCAGCAACAGTTACAGAATGCCCTGTAAATGAAAACTATTCAGCAGCAGGCATTGAGAACAGGTAGTACAGCAGCAAATGGTACTAACGCGAATAGCCCAAACTGTGCAAACCACTGTAGCCTGTCATTTCACGTGTCACTGATAGTACTTAAGATGATCCCCAGAGAAGACTCCAATAGATTTCTGAGTGTTCAATCTGACTGGCCAAGGGACAGGTAGGCTATCTATCTGGGGAATCTTATGGTCTTATGACTTGGAATGTATTCAACGGGAGCAGTCAAAATGCCTTCCAAACATACAATCCAGAAGGGAGGGCCACCTACCAGGAAGTTAAGTTAACCATTCTAGTGAGAGAGTGGGACTCATCTCAGAAGCCTATAGATAATGATTCTGGTGGTGAGTTTTCCAAGCTGGAGAAACCCCAAGGAACCTATTCCAAAGGCTTAAAGATGTTGTCTGAAAGTGGCTGCACCCAGAAGGAAAAACCGGGGTGGTAATAGCCCAAAGCAGTTCTGTTGGAATAGGCCTTAGAAAGCCTCAAACCACCCATGAGGTTTGCCAACAATCTGGCCTTATGGTTGAGAAAGCTCTGGAAGGCGCAGAGGCTTATTATCAAGCCCAGGCCATGTCTGAGCCTCCACAATTCTGAGAAAAGCCCTTTAACCTGGATAAAGAACAGTGGAGTACTAAGAAGTCTCAACTATCAGTAGAACAGGTCCGGTCGAACTTCTCACCTCACCTGCAGACCTCAGCTGGACCACCGTGTTTCAGCTGTGGAGAAAGGGGCCATTTTGCCAGAGACTATCTCTACAATTTAGAGGAGCCAATAGACTTTAATGCTGTGACTCCACACTTTTGTAGTTTAGTGGATGTCTCCAGCCAGGGAATTTCTACATTTGTAATTTCAGTTGAACTAGATGGTGTTCCAACCCAAGCATTAGTGCACTCTGGGAATGTGAAAATGCTTGTTTGGAGTGACTTGGTAAAGCGAGTCCAAATTGACTATGACAGAATAGTGACCTTGACATGCATCTATGGGGACCACTGACAGTATCCAACAAGCCAGGTACAACTGAAGTCCCTGGCCAGCCAAAATATGATTTGAGGTGGGAGTTCTTCCTTGGTTATCCTACTCCGTGGTCACAGGATGCGACTGTCCAAACTTCAATAGCCTCCGGAACTGACTCACAATAGGTTCGTCCAGTCGCAACCATTTAGAGCTGGACTTTCAAGAACTCTTCCTCTTGGATGACCCAGTTTTCTTTTATAAAGACTCCAAGACTCATAAATCTCAAAGGCAGTGAGGACAGGATAAATACTGTTATATGCTAATTTAGAGACAATCGGGGAAGAGGGTTCGGAGTCAGGGGAAGAACCGCCATCCACCCAGAATGTCTTATTGAGTGGGAAAACGGGGTGACCCAGGGAGCTTCAGGTGGGCCCAGAGGGAGAATGAGTCCTTTAAGTGGGCCCAGAAGCATATAGAGAGGGTGTATGGAAAAGCAGTCCCTGGAGCACAAAGCCTGTTTCTCCTTATTTCGTGATGAAATGTGATTTATTTTACAGAGTCACATAAGGAAATATGGAGGGGGAACGTAAAAAAACAACTCCTAGTTCCCAAACCGTACTGTCAGAAGGTCATGCAACCAGCATACAACCACCTTCTAGCAGGGCACCTGGGGAAGGAAAAGACACAGGAAAAAAATACTGGCACAATTCTATTGGTCAGGCCTACATAAACAGGCCCAGTTGGCATATGGGCAGAACCTCCCATACCATGCCCATAATTGAAACTATTTTTGAAAGAGTGGGCATGGATCTTGAGGGAACACTAGTGAGATCTACTTGGGGAAATAAGTATATCGTTGTCATTTTGGACCATGCCACTGATATCTGGAGGGAAGTACCACTACCGAATATGAAGACCCTGACGGTGGCAACTGGAGGTTTTTTCACAACTTGGGCTGCCAAAGGTGATCCTGATGGATCAGGGAACCCTGTTTATCTCAAAGGTATTGAAACAACTCTGCACCTTGCAAGATAAAAATCCTGCATACCTTGATGAATCACCCGCAGACCACTGCGGGTGATACACCAAGCGTATCAAACGGACGCTCAAACAGACACTCAAACAAATGTTGAGGAAATTTGTGGATGAAGACAGCAAAAACTGGGATGCATTACTACCCTGTGTGCTGTTCGCAGTTCGTGAAGTATCACAGAGATTGTTGGAATTTTCCCCTTTTGAGTTACTATATGGGAGGAGATGAGAGGAATCTTGTACATAGCTTGTGAGATTTGGGAGAATGAAGTGAAACCCAGGCAGAACATAGTTGTCTACGCTCTCCGAGTGCAGGATTGCCTAAAAAAGACTGGAAAGGCAGCTCACCTATGTCTAGAAAACGCTCAAAGTTCCCAAGCCCAAGCTTGCAATCACCCCACGGTCCAAAGAATATTCCAGCCAGGGGACTGCATCATTGTCCTCCTCCCCTCTTCAGAAAGCAGTTTGTTAGCCTCTTGGTAAGGGCTCTGTGAAGTTCTGGAGAAAACAGGGCCCGTGGGTTACACAATAGCCCAGCCAGATAAATGGAAGCAAACGCAAATCTACCATATAAACCTTTTGAAGAAGTGGGTGGCACAGGAGTGCAGAGTGGTGCAAGGAGAGTTTGGTCCAGAGGTTGAACTGAAAGTGAACCAAGCCCAGGTTCCTTTCGGAGAGCAGCTATCCACTGCACAGTCAGCTGACTTAAGGAAGCTGATAGAACAAAACAAGGAGATTTTGCAAAACTACCAGATTGTACTCATCTAGTGCACCTTGACATCATTACACCTCCTGGTGTGGTGATATGGCAATGACCCTATCGTATTCCTGAGGCCAGGTTCCTCTTCAATGAGACCAAAGTGAAGGAGAAGCTCCGACTTGAGGTTACAGAGGAGTCTAACAGTAACTGGTCTTCACCAATAGTGTTGATGCCAAAGCCCATTGGGAGCACAAGGTTCTGCATTGACTTTAAAAAGATCAATGATATGCCAAAACTTGACATGTACCCGAAGTCGTTAGTGGATATACTGATTGAGCATCTAAGATCAGCCCAATTCATCTCAACCCTGGATCTTACAAAAGGCTATTGGCAGGCTCCTCTCATGCCAGTGGCAAAAGAGAAGACTGCATTCTTGATGCTAGGGGGAATTTTCTGGTTTACTGTCCTTCCCATTTGGACTCTATGGTATCCCTGCAACATTTCAATGCTTGGTTGACCACCCGCTCCATCCAGATCAAGGGTACGTGTCCGCCTATTTGGATGACATCGTGGTATACAGCCCAGATTTCATGACACATCTAAGTCAACTCTAGGCTGTGTTAACCAGTCTGAGGAGATCAGGATTAATGGCTAACCTAAAGAAGTGCTTGCTGGGAAGACAAGAAGTTGAATATCTTGGCTACACCCTGGGGAAAGGCAAGGTTCATCCGCAGACCTGAAGATAGAGGCAATCATGCAGGTACCTGTCCCGCAAACAAAGGCAAAAGTGAGAGCGTTCCTAACCTCATCGGATACTACCGAAGGTTTATCCCTAATTACTCTGAGAAGGCTGAGCCTCTCACAAGGTTGTTGGTGAAGAAAGCACCAGAGAAGGTTCAATGGTCACAGGAAGCAGAGATGGCCATCTGAGCTCTGAAAGAGGCAATTTGCTCCGAACCAGCCCTGCTAAGTCCACCACAAACCCTTCACAGCACAGACCAATGCTTCAGAGGTAGGCATGGGAGCATTCTTAGTCCAAAAGAAGGATGGTGAATAACGTCCTGTGGCATACATTAGCCGGAAGCTGATGCCACGTGAGAGGCACCACTCAACAGTTGAGGATGCCTTGGCAGTCAAGTGTGCCTTAGAGGCCTTGTGCTATTACTTGCTGCAATGGTAATTCATGCTGATAACAAACCACCAATCATTCTCATGGATGAATAGGAACAAGAAGTCCAATGCAAGGGTGATGAGATGGTTCCTGGCTCTACAGCCCTTCAACTATAAAATCCAACATAGGGCAGGAAAGGAAAATGCCAATGCAGATTTAATGTCCAGAGAGGTGTCTCTGGAACAGAGAGGTGTCTCTGGAACAGGCAGGTGCTCATCTCGACAGAGCTGAGCTGAGGGGGAGGGCATGTGAGGGAGTCTACAAGAAACTTCATCAGGCCATTTTAAGGGACTGGGCACAACTGTCTCCCCCAGTCCTCCCTTAACAGCCAGACCCACAGGGAATCCTGGGCGAAGGGAGGAGCCCTTCACCAGACCATAAGAACTCAGGGCCTAGGAAGGATGAGGCGGCCCCAGGAAGCAGGAAGGAGGTCAGAGTATGCCAGGACCACTTACATTTGAATGGATTTGGTAGCAGCACTGCAATGTGAGCAGTTTTGTTTTCTCCGTTTTGCTTTATCACTGTAAATAAATTGTATATAAGGCAACAGCCAGTGTCTGCCTCCTTTATCTTACTGGCTGTTTCCCCAGCCACAGTTGGCCCAAGTTAACACATGTGATTGTTGCCAAACACTTGAATTTTAGCTTCATCACTCCAAAGCATTCTGTTCCAAAGAGATTCAGGCTATCAAGGTTTTGTTTTACATATTTTAGACTATAATTTTAGGGATGAGGTAGTAGAAAAGGTTTCCTTTGCAACAGGGCTGGTACAAAGGTGTTAGGCACCCTAAGCAAACCTTATCAGTTGCATCCTCCTCACACACACAATTAAAAAATATTTGCATTTATAAGAACAGATTTTACATGAAAAACAATAAAGTATAGTCTTTTGAGGTAAAAATATTACTTACAACATGTATATTATATTTACATGTACTGCGGTGGTGCTAACAGAAAACCCTATAAAGAAGAAATTGGAACCCATATGGTATTAGGCCTATGGTAACGTATGTTGGGTGTGGGCTTGGCCCTCAGAAAGCCAAGAGTAAATAGAATTACAAAGGTTGATTTTAAAATGCCAGCGCGCTGAAATCCTGGCAGATATGTGCACGGCCACGCCAAGCGCATTTTCAAAACAGCCCGGCCACGCGCATATCTGCCGGTATGTGCAGAAGTGCCAGCACAGCAAAAAGGGGTGGGTCGGGGTGGGGTCCGGGAGGGCTGGGGCCGGCCAGGACAGCGCCATTTTGCGCTGTCCCGGTGACTCACACGCTGGCAGCCAGCTGGCGTGCACAATGTACTTCACCTCGGAAGATGAAGTAAGTTGTAAAAGAAAAAAATTCTAATAGTTGGGGGGTTAGGGGTTGGGGAGGAGAGGAGAGGGGAAAAGGGAGAAAGAGTAGGTAGGGGGATAGGGAACCGGGGATGTCCTGATTGCGTCGCCACACGCTTTTTAAGAAAATCTCCACTTTTGTGCCAATATAAAATTGAGCATGCATGTGTGTGCGGGCATCAGATTTTATAACATGTACGCGTTGGCATGCGCAAGTTATATAATCGGCATGTCCATGTGCGCGCGATGGAATCCGCACTCTTCTTTTAAAATTTACCCGACAATGTAGTAAACCCCCCAATACTAAAAAAAAAGCACTAAATGCCAGCTCTCGAACAGTAACAATCCTATCTAGGAAAAGCAACACTGCAAATATTACACAAGGCCCTAAAACATCAATACACCTCCTATTAGGAAAATAGAACAAGTAAGGCTGTTATAGACCCCTACATAGAAACATTTTACGTAGGGGTCTATAGCAGAATACCTCATCTCGCTCATATATGCAGAACACAGACACACTTTCACCAAAAACAAAATAAAGAGACCATGAAATACAAATAGAAATGTGCAAACAAAAAAGTGAATTGGAAACCACAAAAAAACCAAAGTGAGTAAACAGTGCAACAATGGAAAAACCAGAAATCATAATTCCTCATAAAATAAATAAAATCAAGAAATATAAATAATTAATCATAACAGCAAAATCAGCCTAATAAAAAGAAATATTTCAAAACAGTTGAACAGAACAGTGTTCAAAAATTAAAAACTCATAAAAATTTTCCAAATACCAATAAAATGCATCATACATCAAATAATAGCCAAAGTGATAATTAAAACAAATAGGATCAAACTAATTTCCCTCTCTTCTTTATACCTGGGAACTTTTGATTTCCAGATGCCCTGAGATTGTCATGGATTAGCGGTGGCTGGAGAAGTGTTGCTGCACACAAACTTTCCCCTCTCTCTCTCACCCACAGAACACATCCTATTTCACACACTTGCTTTAAATCACACACATATACATGCTCTCAATCACACACACACACATTCACATCTCTCTCCACACATGCTTTCAATCACTCCCCCATGCTTTCAATGACTCAAACATGCTCTCTCCACACATGCTATGAATCACAAACACATCTGCTCTCAATCACACTCATATATTATCTCTCCACACACGCTTTCAATCACACACACATGCTATTTCACTCACTCTCCCCCCTCCTACAAACACATGCGCAGCAGCAGCCTCTTCCTCCTTCAGCCCCTATTCAGTTGCTCTCTGGCTCCAGGCCTTTCCCCATTGTATTCTATTCATGTAGGATGGGCCCCATAGGTGGCCCCCTCCTGGGCCTTATCTGCAGCTGCAGGTGGGTTGGGCTCCACCCACAGTCTCCCTCTTTCTCTTTGGCCGTGAGCAGAATGGCTCCACCCACGACCCTCTCTCCTTCTCTTTGGCCACAGTGGGATGGGCTCCACCTGGGACCCTCTCTTCTTCTTCGCCTCTTTGGCTGCAGGCAGGATGGGCTCCACCCATGGCCTTCTCCCCTCCTCTCTTTGGCCGTGGGTGGGATGGGCTCCACGTGCGGCCCTCTTGCCTCCTGTCTTTGGCCAGCATAGGGGGGTCACACTGGCAGTTTTGGTGTCCCCTAAGGGTCAGCACTCTAGGCAACCGCCTATTGGAAGTGCCAGCCCTGCTTTGCAGTGATCTGTGGGTTCAGAGCTGACCAGTTTTTGGGCAATTTTATCACAGATTTTTCTTGGTCTTCCAGATCTTGCCTTGCTTTCAAAACTGCCATGTAATTCCCATTTGTTAATAATATTTCTGACAGTTTAAATTGTTAACTGGAAGTGGTTTGAGATTTATTTTTTTTTAATAGCCTTCCCCTGCTTTGTCAGAGTGAATTATCTTCATTTTCAAATGCTCAGAACTGCTGCTGCTTCTTAGTGGGTATTGACAGAACGATAATCATGATGTGAGAAGACAGAACAGTGTTTCCCAACCTTTTCATGCCCAAGGCACATCTACATTAACAAAAATGTTGTGTGGCACACCAACCTCCAAGAAATAGATTGTGTGGACATGGAGAGGACTTATACGGCCTAAAGAAGAGCTAGGAAAGTACTGAAAGTCCCACCAGTTTCTCTTCCAAATTTTAAAACAAAGGGGCCGATGCAATATTAAATGCGGAAAGTGGGCGCTGACTTTTCAGCGCCCGCTTTCTTAACATGTGCACGGTGCCCACAAGGGGGGGCGCCATGTAATAAACAAATTAGGGGGTCGAGCTAGCAAGGAGGTGCTAGGGTCGCTTGCGCGTCCTTAGCGCCTCCTTGCTAACGCGACCCCGCGGTATACCGGCGGTCTGCCGGTTATGAACACAGATGCAGATAAACTCGGCATCTGTTTTCATAACTGCAGCCGCGATTAGCGCAATAAATAGGTGCTAATCCCCCTATTGCATTAGGGAAAGGATTAGTGCCTATTTAACCCGCGTCCAACTGCAGGTTATACAGTGCGCTCTGCTGAGCGCACTGTATTGCATCAGCCCCAAAGGGAGAGAGGGGATAAAGACACATCTGAACTAGTTACGACAGACTTTCTCCCTCTGAATATAAGTGCAGAAGTAAGTAAGTAGTCTGGGTGGTGTGGGCAGCCAGTGTAACTGCCGCAAGTGGCTGCTAGAGCTCTTTTACTGTTGCTGTCCCCAACATTCAAAGCGAGTCACATCAAGTTCTTAGCGCAGACTCTCCCCATTTCTCTCAGTCTGGGGAAGAGATAGAACCTGGAAGGACTCAGACAAAGCAGATGAGCAGCTGCTGTGTGCATTGCATGTGCTACACATAGTGGGTTCCAGCTATGCAGGCTCTGCCCATGAATCATGACATGCTGGGGCTCATGATGTAGCTAGGAAGAAAAGGCATGCATGATTGCTCATGTTCTCAGAAAGGAATTCCTACAAGTTTAAGAGCCACCACTGGTGTCTCTTGTTGATGTGAGATGGTGAGAGCAGAGCCCAAATGTAGCCCTGAATCTGAGCATCAGGCAGTGGTGGCTTTTCCGTGTCACTCCTGATAAGGTCTGGAGGAACACCAGTGTGACATGGCAAAATTGGTTGGGAAATACTGGTTTAAAAGGATTAGATTATTTGTTCAACCGTAGAATTGATTGTCACCTAGTTGACAGCCTAAAGAGAGTCAATCAACTGTTCACTATTTTATTAATTTCAATCTGTTAAAAATCAGCAAATAGTAAGATTGCATTGACAATTACAAAGATGTCATGTTTAACTTTGTTCAATATAGCTTCTGTTTCATTGAAATTCTGATTCATTGAAACACACAATTTGAACAGGGGGTGCCTAAACTTTTGCATCCATAATTTTGGGGCAGAAATACATGGTATTTTATAAACTGTGCAGCTCCTGCCATACAGTTTATATAATACTAGCAAATTTCTGAGCGTACACTTACATGAATGTGCACTGGGGACAGTTCTGAAAATTGGGCTCTATATGAATCAACAATCATTTTGTGTCTGAGGTAATTTGTGCCTCTCCTGCTAATGTGCGTAATCTGAGGAGGCAGAGGAATTACAGAGAAGCAGCTTAAAGAATTTCAAAACCAATGACAAAAGAAACTTTTTTGGTTATACAGCTTAAGTATTACTACTTGTTAAGGAATGCATACTACACACTGCATGGGCTTTACTTTAACTTGCACTAGGGCAGCTGATAGATCCTTTGCCTAACAGCTGAAAAGCGTCCTGACCTGATTCTGGGTCATCTTCTGCAGCTCCTTCTCCCAAGCTGCCCTGTCATCATCCAGGTGATAGGGAGCTGGCGGGTTGAGTCCATGCAGAATTTGGGGGTCTCGGTCCTGGCACAAAGCAGTCAGATGTCCAATGTATAACTTTAATTTGCTACGATTCTGGTCGAGGTCTAAAATGGGCTGGATTATCTGAAGAAACAAAAATCGCAATAAGTGTCTGACATGGCTGAAGTAAAATGGAAGATTTAAGGACTCTAGGGTTCACCATCCCCAAGAAACAACATGCCAAAAACATTTAATGATTTGTAGAAACAGAAAAGAAAAGGTATCAAAGCTCTAATTCCACCCGAATTCAATTCTCAATGACACTAAAGTGGATAAGAAATGGTTGATCACCACAAAAAGCTGAATCCTAGAGATTTTTCCCCTGCTTCATTCCAAAATTACTCTCTTCAGCAAGAGTGAAAATCTTCTTCCAACAAGATCTGATACAAAGGAGTCATTAGCATTAAGTCTGAGTAGTTACCAAATACAATTTTCATATAACTGGGAGCCTCCAGCAAAAAGACAATTATCTACTCCCCACCCCCCAATAGATCCTTGTATTCCTTAATAGCAGGTAGTATACTGGAGCACTTTAAAAGGCTTCCAACAGAAGGAAGACCTTCAGTGGTTTCCTCTGATTTTGCAGGATAAGTAGATTTAGAAAATACAAACCCCAGTGCTTGATCATTTTAGCTCATCATCAACCCTAGTGTAGGCCAAATGGCAGCTGTGTGATGTTCCTTTTTCAACGCAACAGCATTCTGACAGTCCCCACAAACATGCAGCAGCTCTGCATGCTCCCAACTCAATGTACAAAACGCTAGGTTTCACATTAGGCATTACCAATCAGGAAAAGGACCTTGGAATTATTGTGAACAATATATTGAAGTCCTCAGTGCAGTATGCAGCAGTGGTCAAAACAGCAAATAGAACATTCAGAATTATTCAGAAAGGAAAAGAAAATAAAACAAAATATGATATTGCCTCTGTATAAATCCAAGGTGTGACAATACCTTGAGTTGTTATGTGTAGTTCTGGTTTCCCCAGAAAAGATATAAGATATAGCAGGACTGGAAAAGTTACCGTGAAGAGCAACAAAAAATGCTAAAGGGTATGAAACTGTTCTCTTATGAAGAGAGGTTTAACACGTTAAGACTTCAGCTTGGAGAAGTGATAACAGAGGGGATAAAATAACAGTTTATAAAATCATGAGTAGTGTGGAACCAGTAAATAGGGAACGGTTATTTACCCTTTCAAATGATACCTTAAAAAGCAAGTTTGCTTACTGTAAATGAGTATATAGCAGGATGAATTAGTCATGGTCTGTAGGTGATGTCATCTGATGGTGCCAAATGGCTCCCATCTGTGAGGAGTTTTACTACTGAGCATGTGTGGGAGTTCCTACGGGAGCCCCTTTGTTGACTGTAAAAGCTTAGCTCTGGCTACGTAATTGATTCTCCAGGGAGGCAGGTGGGTATTAAGTATGGCTAATTCATCCTGCTGTCTACAGAGAACTTTGTTTATGGTAAGAAAACTTGCTTTTTCCGTCAACAAGCAGGGCGGAATTAGCCATGAAATCTCGGGAGTCCCAAGCTAAGGTTTGCATGGCAGAGCACTTTCTGAACAAACAACCCAGACCCCCCCCCCCTTCCCTATAGAGTGTGGACTACTGGATGAGTGAACAGGCTGAGCAAAATTGCTTGCTCAAACTTACTGTAACTCCTCAAGAGATTGTTCAGACAATAGTGGGATGCAAAGATATGAATGGACAACCAAGTTGCAGCTTTTCAATGTCTTCAACTGAGACAGCTCTTAGGCGAGCCCACTGAGATAGGCATGATTCTCACTTGGTGAGCCTTGCAGTCTGTGATTTGAATGTTAGCCACAGCAAAGTAATGCACGGTACAGTTTGTTAGCCAATTGGACAAAGTATGCTTGGCAACAGCCATGCCCAGTCTGTTGGGATCATAGGATACAAACAGTTGAGAAGCTTGACATTGTGACTTAATTCTTCACAGGTAATAGGCCACGGCCTGCTTACAGATCAGCGAATGGATGTCCTTCTTCCCTTTATGCGTATGAGTTCTTGGAAAGAATGAGGGCAAAACAATAGCTTGGTTAAATGAAATGCAGAAACCACCTTAGGTAGAAACATAGGAAGAGTGTGAAGCACCACTCAATTGCATAAAAACTGTAGGTACAGAGATTAAGAAACTAATGCTGACTCTTCTAGTGAAGTGATGGAATACCAATTTCCATGCGAGAAACTTTTAGGATGCCAACTCCAATGGGTCATAGGGAAGTTTCAACAGTTGTGCTAAAATGACATTGCTATCCCTGGCACCGATAATTTTGCAACCAGAAGCTTCATATGCCATGAGCCCTTCATGAGTTTTGACATCAAAGGATGAATGTAGATTGGCTTTCCTTCCACCTAAGGATGGTAAGCTGCAAAGGTAATAAAATGCACTTTGACCGATGAATATACTGATACCCAATGAGAAGAGGGAGACTAGGTACTGAAGCAAATCTTCTGCAGTACACCTGAATGGGTTCAGGGAGCCTGCTCGATATCAAGAGGGGAAACGCTTCCATTTAAAGTGTTCACACTTCTGGTAGAAAGCTTCCTTCCCAAAATCACATCCTCAACCTCCTAAAAATAGTGACAATGAAGACACTATCAAGTGCTTAACATTCATTTTGTTAAACTGAGGGAGGGAAGTCTCAGATGATACAGATGCCCCTCCTCCAGAGTTAGTGAAGCTAGATTGGATCTCAGATCTCAGAGGGATCAGTGGATAGGCTAACAACCTTTCTAGGTATAAGCATAATGGTAACACTATGTATAATGAATTTTGCCCGTGAAAGTACCTCTGGTACACTCGGTCATGACCTACTTCACTAAACAATTGATTGTCTTTAATGATGTATTGTAACTGAACCCCGGCGGCACCTGTTAGAATGTACTATAATATGCATTTACCTACATTATGTGCCTACATGTAAACCGTTGCGATGGTATATAACTTAGCGACGGTATAGAAAAGATTTTAAATAAATAAAATAAAATATACTGGTCTGGGCCAAGCTCGAGCTGGGAGGATAGGATGTACTTTTTGTACTATCCACCAACAGAAGTGGAGGAAAAGCATGCAGCAGATTTGTATCTCACTTGAGCAGAAAAAGCATTCAAAGTAGATTTGAAATTGCTTTCATAAATGGAGCAAAATTTGTCAACTTTTCTATTAGTTTCTAGCATGAACAAATTGATTGATGGGTGATTCCAGCAGTCAAATAGCCTGTTCACCACGCCCTGAGGGGGGACCACCTGAGGGGGTGAAAAACCCTGCTGAAGTGATCCATCAGCAATTTGGAGATCCCAGGAAGGTACAGTAAGTTACTGTAGAAAGGATCTGTGACTGATAGTCCACTCCCACATTCTCAGAGATTCCTGGCAGAGGGCCCAGTACCCTGTGCCCCCTTGAATAACTGTTGAAGTAAGGAATGTGAGGAGCAAACTTCAGATGAGAATTAAATATTATACCTAATGTAATGACATCATGAAGTTCTCTAGTGGATCCAGCCATAACTGGAGCTAATGGTCAAAGATTTTATTTCTGTGAAACCATACAGATTATGATTTATTTGGGTTCACTTTAAGCTTATGAAAGTTAAACCAGTTTGCGACCTCTGATAAACAAGTATTTGTCTTTGGGCTTTTAGAATTGAAAGAGGCTAGAATCTGTATATTATCTGCATAGAAGAAACATGCAAAGCCCAGGCTTTGAATTAATGTAGCTAATGGCGCCTGAGTAATAGCAGTAAAGTGTATCAAAGTTTGAAATCACAAGTAGATTGCATACTGGTAATATAAGCATATAAGTTGTGTTTTTCAAGGAGGCTGGATTATCCACATTCTCATTTGTAATCATGCAAGATTTGATGAATTGGGATTGCTATTGTTTTGGAAGGTGTTTCCAGAATCTGAAGTAATCTGAAGATCTCAGAATGGGGATCTTTGCTCCCTATGGTCATCTTAGCCAGCCTCTCCAAGAATTTAGATTACAAATAGTGGTGACTCCCCCTCCCTCCCCCATCTATACAGTGCACCATAAAGCCTGATCCCTAGAGAGCATGACACATACCTCCAGTGCTTTTTTTCTCTAGAATAAAATGTACCAATACTCACATACAAGGTTGCTCTGGGGGCTGGGGTGGGAATTGGGTTGGGGGTCACCCAAGGCCCTGCCCCCTGAAGTATCCCCAGCCCCCAGTAACTGGCTGCAGAACCTATGAAAACACAGCATTACAAATATTCCACTTGTCCCTAGAGCACCAGTATACCTTTAATTGTGAAAAGAGAACGAGCCAGACTGTTTTAGATCCCTACAAAGAAACTATATATTCAAGCAAAGGGGGTGGAAGGCTAGGCAGTGTTGGTCCTTGAGTGCCACAAGCTAGTCAGGATCTCAAGATATCTACACACTATTCATAAAATGTATTTGCACACACTGCCTCCACTGCATGCAAATATATCTCATGCATATTCATTATGGATAACCTGAAATACCTAACCAGCTTGCAAGCACTTGAGGACTGTAGTTGCCTGCCCCAGTTCTAACAGAATACTTCACATCAATCTCTCAAACAGAACAAGGACAAATAGTCAAACACAGAATAAGTGACCATAAATTAGTAATAGAAATGTGCAAATACTGAACTGGAAACCCCTTAATGCTAGACTGAATGCAATGCAACACACTAAAAAACAGTCAGACCCTCATCAAACACAGAATAAGTAACCACAAATTAGAAACAGAAATGTGCGGACAAAAACTGAACTGGAATCACCAAGAAGCCAAACTCTGCATATAATACAAGTGCAACCCTGGAGAAGCAAAAGCAGAAATGCATTTCCTCTTGTACAGTGCAAAACATAAAGGTATCAGAGGATTCTACACATTTTACAGTCCAGACACTGACATGCTGGAATCACTAAATGAAAAATAAAATGCCTTCCCCCCCTCCTTACTTTGGAAAGTTTGGGCTCTAACATGCCCCTCCCTCCAAAAAAGAAACCCCAAACCAACAGGAGGGTTTGGCAGTCCCAAAATAAGACTTCCCCCAAACACACACACACACAAAAGAATAAAGGGGTTCACAGTGTCACTAATAGAAGTCCTCTCCTCCTACACATGACGGTGACAGAGTTGGGCGACAACACCACACTCGCCCCCCAGCCCCATTCAGTAACAATGAAGGATGCTTAATGGCCTTAACATCACACCTCCCATCCCATCACACTGCTTTGCCCCTTTTCTCTCCTCCCCTGCCCTTTGTCCAGTACCCCGGACTGTTCCCGACCTCTTCTCTTTCTCCCGGATCACTCTTCTCTTCTATGAAGGCAGAGGTACACCCCCCTCTGTTTTTCCACCCCCTCCTCCCAGCAGGAAGGCAGAATCCCCTCTCGCTTTTTTTTTTTTCCAGGGCCCAGCACTCCTGTGAGGGGCGATACTGGGGGCTCTAGGAAAAGAAAGAAAAGATTCACTAGCATCATCCCTCTCCTTTCCTTCACTTCCCTGGCCAGGAAGTAGCAGCATGCCCTCTCTGTGTCTCTCCTCCCTCTCCCTGCCTCACAGTCTGCAGGCAGAATAGTCTCTTTCTCCCCGGGGTCCATCATTCCCCAGGAGGCTGATACTGGGCCCCGGGGAATGACAGAAGAGATTCATCAGCATCAGGACCCCCTTATCTTCTCTAGCTCCCTGACCAAGCAGCATCATCATCACACCCTCTCTCTCATCTCCCTGACTCCTCCAAGAACGCAGACAGAATTCCCACCCCACCCCCTCTCTCTCTCTCTTTGGGGGCCCAGTCTTCCCTTGTACTGGGCCCTGGGGAAAAAAAATAGGGGGATTCAGTCTGGCTTCTGGGAATTGGGGGGGGAGGGGGGGAGGATGGAGAGAAGGCTGTGGCTAATTTTATTTTATTTTATTTGCTGGGTGCGGCTGCCCCTGGTCCAGCTCTTCTCCTTTTCCACCAGGCAGGTGATGCAGGCTGCAATGGCCCTGCAGGCCCCCCCCCCCCCCCACTGTTCTAACTTTCGCAGGCTCCCCTACCCCTAGGGCTTACACAGGCTCCATGGGGAGGGGGAGGCAGCGGTCACAATGGGTCCCAGATGAGGAAGCTGCAGGCTGGGGATGAGAGGGGGGGGGGCATGCAGCGATCAGCTGTCCCTGGCTTCTGCTTCCTCGGTGAAGGACTAAGAGCCTTTTTTTTTTTTTGGGCGGGCAATGCAGGCTGGGGGAGAGGGGGTGGTGGCTTCCTCTTCCTCCACGGAGCTTTTCTTTTGCCACAGGTGGGGGAGGGGTGTTTGAGTGTTTCAGGGGAAGGGGCAGAGAGAGCAGCTGTGATCTGACTGCTTGCTGAGGATGGGCAAAGACTACATGCAGCAGCCTGCCACCTGGGCCTTTGGTTCTCAGTGACTCACATCACCATACCTGCCGCACGAAATCACTACTGCTGGCGAGACAAACGGCAAAAGATGCTGGTACTTAGCACCGGCATGTACCATCATGAAAAATTCCTCTGCACAGCCCACATAATATGACAAAAGACTGAACCTTCTACTAAATTATCTTTTTTGCAATCTGTTTTTAATAGGAGCAGGCAATATGATAAATAATGAATACATACAGTACATATCACCGCAGAAATGTACAAAGCCTCTCCCCTCAAATAATAGACAGCAACTACATACAGACATCTCCTCACTGTCAGATTGCTTTGCCACTCCGTTAAGTAGGATGCATGGCCCAGTATGGACCCCAAACTCTGTCACACAGCGAGCATTTGTGCCACAATGAATAAAGTAAGCTCTTCAATTTCAGCGATTTTCTCTAAGCTGCTTGTGCCATTGCCAAAGAAATGGGATTATTTTAGCCTTTCCAAATATTATTGCTCTACAACATGTAATACAGCGCACTAATAATAAAGTTAAACATTTCATTTTGCATTCATTTATTCTTAAAATACTTCAGCATTTTTTCGAACACAGGACGCATAGCTGCTTACATCACAGCACGTGACCCATCCTCACAGATCTGTAGCTTTAGATAATTAAGGTGGCAGAGGAAACAAAATCATTATGATCCCCTTTACTGCTCTCTTTTCCTATTTTTTTCATGTCGAGATATTAGTGTTTAAAGTTGTGGAAAACTCCTCCTGCCTACCCACCCTTACGATTATGAATCAAAGTAAATCAGGTTGCTTCTATTCTGATCCTTATCAGAAAACCAGCCAGGCACCACATTAACACACCCAAGTTTGAAGAACAGCCAAAAAAGTGGCCTTGGAAAATACTTTTTAAAGCAGAGGATACAGACATACCAAAAAGGTGCATACTTTTGTTTCAAGAAAGTATCAGTATGCAAGAAACAAATGTTTAAAGTCTTTTCTTATGCCAGGCCTCTTACGCATCAACATTTAAATAAGATATTAAAGCTAAGTGTGATTTCCTTGAAAGGTCATAGTCATCCCTTATCCTGCAAGGTAGCTTATGTTTCTCAAAAGAACTAGCACTTCAACTACTATGCACACCTCTACACATATTTATTTGAAAGGTGTCAGAAATTTCACATTGCAAAGTGACAAGGTGGGATAGGTTTTAGCTATTATTCATGCAGCCTGCCAGTTATAGGTCAAGAAACACAAATTATCCTGCACCTGCGATGTGAGGGAGTATTTTCTCTGCACCATTGCAAGTTTCTAGAGCTACATTATATAGTCCTGGGATGGCCAACTCTGGTCCTCAAGAGCCACATACAGGCTAGGTTTTTAGAATATCCACTATGAATATGCATGACATAAATCTGCATGTACTGCCTCCATTGTAAGCAAATCTATCTCATGCATATTCATTGTGAAAACCAGGCCTGTCTGTGGCTCTCAGGGAGTAGAGTTGGCCACCCCTGATATAATACATAACTCATCGAGTTACTTTGCACCCCGATGTAATAAGACACAAGTGAAAAAAATGCATGCTAAACTTCAGCACATATTTTCTTTCTTCATGTGCTAAAATAAGAGTTAACTCCTGATGCAGTAAGCTAATGGTATTAGAGTAAATCAGGAGGTTACAAAAAAAAAAAAAAAAAAAAAGTGCGCTAACCCAAAAATGTAGACAAAAAATGCCTAGCACACAAAACATTATTTATGCAGATTGTTATATGCAGAAAACATGATCTGTGCACAAAACAATTGTGCCCCTAAATGTTGTGCACACAAAATATATTATAGGTGCACAAATCATGTTTTATGTGCATAAACCCCATGTATAAGACCCCTGCAACATGAACTCTAGGTTCAGCCCCATATACTAGCATGAGACCCAGAAACGTTACTTCTTCTCTGACCAGGAGTTACATTTCCAGCTTTAATAAAACAGGCATTAAGCCTACTCACCTCTCTGCACTGGGGAGTAATAGCTAATATCTTGATTAGCATGGGATGTGCATAGAGGTGCATTGTTTGGGCACATTTTTTGTGCACTAACTCCTTTTTAAATTGGGAGTAAAGTTGTCCATACAAATGTATGCACAACTGCACACTAATATGTGCACACAGCCGAGATCCTAATCTACATCAGGGTCTTCATTTGCTGGAGACCGCCCAATTAATTTTCTTCAGTCTGAGAAGGAGATGAACCTCACTCAGTTCATAAAAGGTTATTGGTATTGTTCTAATGGCTACACTTGAAGGGATGTTAAGGGTGGATATAGATAATGAAGCAAGTATTTTATATTTAGGGGGTTCATTTTCAGCTGCTAGCTGAGTAACAAAGTTATCTGGATAAACTTATCTGGCTATCTTTGCAGGGATATTCAGTAGCACGGGAACACTGCTGAATATCTTAGCGCTAGCAGGATAAATTTATTCAGTTAACTTTAGGTTAGCCCTTTATTTAGCCAGATAGTCAACTCCTCCCTTGATTTAGCTGAATAACTATTTAGCCAGATAAAAAGTTATCCGGCTAACATGAGAGTTTTAGATCCTACCATTTCTCCAGCTAAGTCCAAAATTTGCTGGACAAATGGCACTGAATATCAGCCTCTTAATACTTAAACTATAGCACAGTTTAACTGATCATACATTGTTTCTGTTGTAGTCATTTATTGTATGGTGTAAACTGTATGTTATATAAATTTCTTATGACTGATAAATTCTACATTTTGTTTGTTTTATACACCACTTTCATGTTTTTATGGACTTGCAGTATATAATAAACTAAACCAAATTAGAACAATATTTTAGCTCTCCTGAGACATCATACAACTCTTGGATACACAGCTAGCACTAGATATGACTACAAGCTGATATCTGGCATTCTGGTTGGTTGTTCATTTGAGTAAATTTTCAAAGGGGTTATGTATGGAAAATTAGCATATACATGCTTAACCCATTATGTCTCATTGTCCTATTTAGAGGACAGCTTCTTAAAAATATTTTGGGATATAATAGGTTAAGTAGCCTGTATTCGCATACATGCTATTTTATAAATATCAAATGTATGCATATATTTTCGGCTTTGCATATACAAAAGGAGCGGTCTAGGGGTACTCCAGGGGCAGGGTCAACTGGCAGCGGTATCGCGAACTGATAATTTAAAATGTGCACAAAATGGTATTTATATGCTTGTAGGTTATAAAATACCTGGTTTTACGAGTACATGTTTATTTTTTTTTACGGACCTAAAATATTCGAGTGTATGTTCATAAAATAGGTAAGAAATGTGATCTCTTTCATTGCAGTGGAAATATAAGCATGTTCTGAAACATATGCACATACTTTTGGAGCACAAGTACCCGGTATTTTATATACTGTGCAGCTCCTACTAAGCAGCTCGTAAAATACTAGGATAAATCTCCGCACATCCACTTAGGTGTACACATGCAGTAATGCAAATAGGTTTGAAAGTTATCCTCCATGTGTATATGTATATGTATGTATATACATATACACACATATATATATATACATATACACACACATACATATATATATATAAGTATATAGGAGAGATGACAATATTTTAAAGTTGAAAATGGTAATTATTTAATATAACTGTTCTCTGATGACTGAACTTGTGAATAGTATCATCACTTCACTCTGTCATGTGCTATTTCAAAAAGGTTTCAAACTTTTACCCATGCTAAGGAACATCCGAAAGCAATAGCTGGGGCAAATATCTCAGATCTTTCTACACAGCCCACCGAAGTAAATAGGCAACTCCTGGAAAGGGATGTGGCATTTCTATTCTTGTTATCTTTAGAAAACAGCAAATACAGGTAATTAAGTACCCTTTCTCCAAAGATAAGCATAGTGAATACAGTTTAGCTGAAGCAGAGAAGATGCAACATGAGACTCCTGTCAAAGGTGGTCTTTCTCTGCTAGAGATTCTTCCAGAGTAGGCGAGTGGCAATTAGAGTTGAATAAGCAGAGACCTTTCAGGATGGCCCAACTATTCCTTGCCTTGGTCAAGATCACCACCTTTTCTCCAAAGTAATGAGAAGAAAATAGTACCAACCATGCAGGCTTCAATCTCAGCTGTGGAGCTTCTATTTACAATGATATGTACCAAAGGCCACTTGCATTTGATGCAATAAAAACGCAGGAGGAAAATCTCAGGAATAAATGTTTCAAGCTCATGTAGAATCTAAACTGGTATTTGATTAAGGAGGATTGGTAATTTACAATATAGACATTCAGTATTGGGGACTAGTAAACGCACGTCTAATTAAGTCCCGCATTCTACATGATCAGGGACACCCTGCATTCTATTTGTATAGAAATCAATTGAACTAAAGAAAGTAGAGTTCACATTATACACCTCTCATTATACACCCTCACATTATACACCCTCACATTATACACCTCTCATTATACACCCTCACATTATACACCTCTCATTATACACCCTCACATTATACACCCTCACATTATACACCCTCACATTATACACCTCTCATTATACACCTCTCATTATACACCTCTCATTATACACCCTCACATTATACACCTCTCATTATACACCTCTCATTATACACCCTCACATTATACACCCTCACATTATACACCCTCACATTATACACCCTCACATTATACACCCTATTCCTCAATCATTATGTAAGTCACCATGTACAATGTAAATTACCTAGATACCTAGTAAGTTACCTAGTTACCATGTAAGTTGCCATGTTATAATGTACCATGTAAGTTGCCATGTTATAATGTACCATGTAAGTTGCCATGTTATAATGTAAGTTACCTAGTTTCAATGTAAAATAAGCAGTCCTCCTGCCTTATTAGTTTATTGTTTCATGTGAACAGATATGATATCTCGATCGAATGTCGGTATATAAAAACAGTTAAATAAAATAAATAAAAATAAAGTATGAAACATACCGATAGGGAAAAGCAAATCAGCCCTGCAGGAGTCAATAGGATTAATAGGGGACAGAAAGCAGTTGAGGGACAATGTAAGAAGATTAATAAAAGACATATCCTGGGTACATAAGCATGCAGTAATATAACAGAAAAATGAAAAGCAGCACAAACTCTGTTTCCTATAAACTCCAGTATTAAATTATCTATCCATAATCTATCTAAATTCATTTCCTTCCATTCTTGTTCAAGTGAGCTACTATAATGAGGGTCATTAACAGGGACTGCTTACTGCAACTGTCTGTACAGTGAATGGGGAAAATACACAGAACTTGCACAGTAACATAGTAGAAGAGGTCACAAAAAGACTAGTTGGCCCATCCAATCTACCCAACTACTTATGTCCATTCTGCAAGGATCTATCCCAGCTGCCAGCCACAGAACCTCAACCACTTGTGGTATGACATCCCTTATCCAAGTAAGTTTTTGCTTACTTCATCCAAATATGTTTTGGTAAGTTTCTTTCCTTTTTGCCTCCTCAGCTGAGAGTTACATGGAATATGCCTTGAAAATACAAATTAAATTTATATGTATGTGTGCTTCTTTGTGTTACCACTTTCCTCCTCTATACAATTTTCCAAAATCCCTAAAAGGAAGGCTAGAGTGACAGAGACGAAACGGTAATGAAAACCACTAAGAAAAAAGAAACCTTGTTAAGCCAATTAATATGTTCCTGCACCTAGAATCTCTTTGCTTCTCTGAAGGGGGTCATTCTGTGGTTATTCACTCTCTTTTCTTAAACAGTAAATCACATAGATGAAGAGAGTATGCCTCTTCTTTTTTGTATTTTTGCTGAATCCTGGATTGTTTATAAAATGAGGAGGGTAAACTCTGGAAATTCTTAATCTGTGGGGATTTGTTCATGGTGTACAAAACTTTCAGAAAGCATTCACTTTGTAAATATGATGTCTTCATTGATTCTGACAGAAATAAATCCAGTCAAGACAGCTCTGTTGAAGCAGCCAACATTGCTTTCAAGACCTTAGACAAGGAGGTGGAGAAAATAGATGGAACTGCACACTTGAAAGAGAAATAAAAATCGGTGCTGAATACAGGTGTTTAGTAATGGCTAGCCCTGTGGTTCTAGCTTGGAAGATCATGTCCTCTTATCCTTTAGGGCCAATCACTTGTGGATAAGCCACAGCAGTGAAGTCAGGATTACGAAATGAGAGGCGAGAGTGGCCCCTGACAGCCAGCAAGCTGTTCTGAAGTAGCACCTCAGAGGAGGCCCCCCTTCTCAGAGGTGCTGGCCATGCTGTCTGAAGTAGAGAGGATGTAATTGGAGGGCTAAAAGGTGTATGTTGCACAGTGCATAACGAAATGCATGTCTGCTTCTCTATTATTACACTGCAGGAAGGGTTTGACCTGCTAATTTCTTTTTGAATTTGTGATCACTTATTGGCAAGGGTCTGTTTGTGTTTTTCATGGGTGACTGAGATGAGGTATTGTGTTAGAGAGTAGTTTCTGTCTAGTGACCTATAGCAAAAAGATGGTTATTTGTGGTCCCAGAACATATTCCTGGGGCATTCCACTATTATCTTTCTCCATTGGGAAAATTTACCATTTAGCCCTACTCTCCGTTTTCTAACTTTTAACAAGTTGGCAAGCCACAATAGGAAACTGCCCCCATGCCATGACATTTATTTCCTGAGAAGTCTCTCATGAGGGACTTTGTCAAATGCTTTCTGGAAATCCAGATATACTATATCAAGAGGCTCACCTTTATCTATGTTTATTTACGCCCTCAAAAAACTGTAGCAAATTTGTGAGGTAAGACTTCCCTTGGCTAAATCCTTATTGGCTTTGTCCCATTAAACTATGACTACTTATATGTTCAGCAATTTTGTTCTTTATGATAGTTTCTACCATTTTGCCTGGCACAGACATCAGACTCACTGGTCTGTAGTTCTTTGGATCACCAATTGATCCCTTTTTAAAAACTGGCGTAACATAGGCAACCCTCCGGCCTTCATGAACCATAGATGATGTTATTGAGAGTTTACAAATTTCCAATAGTAGGACCGCAATTTAATTTCTCAGTTCTTTCAGCACTCTGGGATGTATACCATCTGGTCCAGGTGATTTGCTACTCTTTAGTTTGTCAATTTGCCTTAGTATATCTTCCAGGTTCACTGAGATTTGTTTCAATTCTTCTGAATCATCACCTTTGAATCTCATTGCTTACATCTTCCTCAGTGAATACTGAAGCAAAGAATTCATTTAGTCTTGCTGCTATGGCTTTGTCATAGCTTCTCTAATTTCTTTTAGCATTTCATTCTATATAGTTCATTCTGGCCAGCTAAACAGTAAATACCCCCACTACTATTTTATTCCTTTTTTCACCTGGAATTGTTATCCATAAAGATTCAACATTGCATTTTGTTTCCTGAAGAATTTTTATCCTGTTTGACTCAATGCTCTCTTTAACATATAGTGCCACCCCTCCACCAATTTGATTCCCTCCTATCATTTCGATATATTTGTACCCTGGTATCGCAGTGTCCCATTGGTTATCCTCCTTCCACCAGGTCTCTGAGATGCCAATTATCTCTCTTGATCCAGTGCTATAAACTCTAACTCTCCAATCTTATTTTTTTTAGACTTCTAGTATTTGTATACAGGCATTTCAAAGTATGTTTTTGTTTGCATTAACAACCTGTTCATCAGTTTACTTAAAGACATCTGGTCCACATTGGCATTTATTGTAATCTCTCTACTGGGATACCTTTTTTTCCCTTTTCTCTTAGTATCCTTGAAAGGTACATTATTCCGAAGAATGCGCTTCTAAGCAACTGTTGGCTTTCCCCCATCATCTAGTTTAAAAGTTGTACTATCTCCTTTTTAAGGTTAGTGCCAGCAGCCTGGTTTCATTCTGGTTAAGGTGGAGCCCATCCTTTCTGAAACGGCTTCCCTTTTTCCAAAATGAAACTCAGTTCCTAACAAACCTAAAACCCTCTTCCCTGTACCACAGTCTCATCCTCATATTGAGACTCTGGAACTCTGCTTGGTTCTGAGGACCTGTACATGAAACAGGGAAGTGAAGGAGTGGAGGAGTAGCCTAGTGGTTAGAGCAGTGGGCTACGAACCAGGAGGCCAGGGTTCAAGTTCTGCTGTCGCTTATTGTGACCTTGGGCAAGTCACTTTACCCTCCATTGCCTCAGGTACAAACTTAGATTGTAAGCCCTCTGGGATAGGGAAATACCTACAGTATCAAGACAGCTGGCTCCTCCCCAGCACTATCTAAAATTCTCTCTATATGATGCATGAGGTCTGCCACCTTCACACCAAGCAGGGAAGTTACCAAGCAATTCTCATATCCACCAGCCTGTGAATACACTGCCATCTGTCTTGACCAGGCCTGCCCCAATCATCTGCTACCAACTGTGGATATATTAACATTATGGGTAGAGGAGGACTGTGGGACAAGAGTGTGAGGCTTTAGTGTTCAAGCCTCTGAGGTGAGGAGCTTAACAGGCTATGCAGACTGCTTCTCCTACAGTACAGTTTGAGCTGAGGTGTACCTGCACAGCCAAATGAGTCTAAAAACTACCTGATGGTAGTGCCTGAAGACTAGATAGAAAGAAGAACACAGTCGTATACAATAGGTATTCCGACCCTTAAATTGGATACTTCCTCATCCAGGCCAATTATGTCTGAACCAAACTTAGCTGTGCTACAGCTTCTGAACATTATTTCCAAATTATAATGCCAAAACACTGACTGTTACATTAGAAAACCAATTTATATTGTTCTGTGGTTCCATATCAGTCAAACATCCTGGCAATATTTATTAGACATGATAATTAAGCAATTCAGTGTTACTATTGGATATGTCTGTGGAAACAGTTATACAAGGCTGACTTGTTCAGGTCAAACTTGTATTATTTAAAACAAATCAACAGAAAACTAAGGCCAACCTATGAGCCCACTGGCGTGCAAGGAAACTGAGTTTCACTCCTAACTCGAAACCCCGCTCCTCAGAATAACTGGAATTAGGAAATCAGTAGAACAACATGCATACCTTCTGTGAAAAGAGGAAGTAGATGCCACAATAGTGATGTTATGTGATGGAAGTCTCAGAAGGGAAAATTATAGTGACTGAATCATTTCCATGCACAACAGAATGCCGTAGTAGTGCCTGGCTTACATCAAGGGGGGAGGGGAGTTTAGGAGAAAAGATTTTGTCTAATGGCCTAGCAGCAGCACTCTTAATTTTTCTGTGCAAGACCTGGGTTGTATTCCTAGTTCTAGTGAATTCTCTTGAGGGTGGCAGGGTATTGGGAAGCACTGGAGTACCGGCTATTACTCAACAGTAACCAGCCATGGCTTAAACAGCAACTATCCAAAAACCAGCTAGTGCAGGAATGAAATGCAGAGGGCCAGGACAGTTCCCTGATTAGGACTGGAAATTACAATGAATAGTGAAGGCCACCAAGTGAGGATAAGTGTATGTTTTACTTTACTAAACGTGTTAGAATTTATTAGTATGATTCTTCAGAATAAATAAAAAAAAAAAATTAGAGGGGGAGAGAAACATTTGGCAGAGCTCAGAACATGCTAGGTTCCAGGGTTACTGATCCAATACTGCATCTCCTGGAATTTCACAGCTAGAGAGAGACTACAACAGCTGCAGCATGGAGCCAGACACACCGACTTGCATGGTGCAGTGGTTAGACAAGTCGCCAGCATCGGTAGCCTGAAAGGTGCCCACTGTTAAGAGAGGACACCAGTGGCATTAGCATGCTCTTATTGCACTTAGAGCAGCCACTGGCATCAGCAGCTTGCACATTGTCACAATAAGTGGAGCTACTGGTTTTGGTGACCTTCTCAGTGCTGCAGTGAAAGAAGGTATCCATAATTTTGAGAGAATACGGGGAAAGCGAGAGCGAGGGGAAGGGAAGACAAGCAGGGGGAATGGGGGATAGGGAAGGAGTGTGCGCAGTAGGCAAATGAAACAGAACCAAAATAACTACGCAAAAAAAATAAGATAAACCATTGATGACAAAAAACAATGACAGGCAAGGAAAAGATAAGTAAAAATTAGAGACCAAAAGTTGAAGATAATGGAAGAGACAGGAAAGAATGCAAGAATTAGAGAGGAATGATGAGAAAAGAGAGAGAAATGGAATGCAGAACTATTCAAAATTTAAATAAAATACAGGGGGAAATAATGGAAAATTAAAGGATGACAAAAATTGCCAGGAAGAATGGAGCTACCAGGAGACAATCAACAAATGTTACCATAAAACAGTGGTAAAATCAAAGACCCTGAAATTACATTGGGTAGAAAATGGCTATTTTATTGACAATTGGTAACATGTTGCATTACGCTATCTGTTCTCAAAATGAGGGGGGTAGGGAAACGTGTTTTAAATTCTTGGGCTTTCGTTTGGCGTAATCACATTTCATTAAGAAATTGCCATTTGGTACAGTAATAAACCTGGATTTGATTTACATGGTAAGAATAAAGATAAAAAATGGGAATCATTATGAGATCCTGTCATTCAACTATCAAATTCATGCAGTAGTGGAGACAATATACAAAAGCAATATATTAGTTTAAAACAATGTACAGTTACGGAATAACTACAATAAAAAATGGGTCCTACATTCTATAAATTAAAGCAATCCTTGGCAGGGGTAATTCCCGACACCAGCTCTATTAAATGCTCATTTCCAATTGAGGTTTGTTACACTTCCAGTTCTCAGCATCTTGGGTCTTTTAGCCATAATTCAGGGACCCCCAAACTTTTAAAGCGAAGGGCTGAATATGACATTTCAAATCACGGCGCGGGCTAGGGGACTCCCCCGTTTGGGTTTTGATAAGAAAGGTGGGAAGAAGTGGTCTCTCTCTCTCGGAGTCTGGACCTTTCCGTGATGTCAAATGTTAGGGAGGGAGGCAGGCAGGGGGGTGAGGTAGGGTTCCCACGGAGGTCTGGCAGATATGGTGTGGGTGAGACTATAACTAGGACTTTGCAACCCCTGCCACACCCCCCGAGAAACCTACCACCTGCTTCCCTCTTCCTCAGCATCTGTCCCTACCCCCCCCCCCCCCAGGGGAGTAAGGGATATGTGACTGGCAGGGCGATGTGTTTGTGGCACACTCACCCCCATTTACATCCCCCAATAACACTCTCGCACTCTCTCTGCTTCCTTCCCCTTTCTCATCCCTTTCTTCCACCCTCTCTCCCTTTCTCTTTTCCTCTCACTCTCTCTCTCCTCACACACTCCTTTCCCTTCATTCCTCCTTTCCCTCCCCTCACACTTTACCTCCTCTCTGTCTTCCTCTTCTGCCAGTGAAGGTTGGGAACACTGCCGGCTGGTCTGTATTTGTGGCACTGCCAGATCCATCCTCTTCTGCTGGCGGGGGATGGGAACTCTGACAGGACCTCCACACACACACACACTCTCTACAACCGGCACCTTAGGCATACGCAAAACTCGAGAGTGGTACGTCATCTCACTGCCGAGTGATCAGCAGCAAGAGGACAACCACTCATGATTTTTGTACATGCTCAAATTGCTGGCATTGATAGTTTGTATCAGAGTTGGCAGCGGTGGCTAAATGCACTCTCATGCTTCCTCCTCCTGCTGTCTCCACGAGCCACTTAAAATTCAGCCATGGGCCAGATGTGGATCACGCCCCATAGTTTGCCTTAATTTTTGGTATCATAAATGATCCCCATATAAAGTAGTACTGTAAACTGCTATACATCTGTGTGAAGTGAGTGGCCGGGGCGACTCAGTCATAAGAAAAGGGAATGGCAAATGAAGTGTATGAAGGAAACTATTCCTAAAACAAAAGGAAAACAGAAGAGGTTAAAATTAGCATCTTATAAAATGGCCAGTGAATTAAGATTGAGGTGAACAGCAGTAGAGCTGGGACCTCATCTCTTATCTAAAAATGGGGCACAACATGGTCTATTGATATCCAGTTAGACTACCAAAAGTAGTCTCCTCTTGGAAATGCTGCATTTCTTTCTGTTCTATTTATCTCTCAAACTGTGCTATGACTAAGGGATACTCCATGAAACTAACTGGTAGAAGATTTGTGTTTAAATCTTTTTATTGAGTTTTCAACAATAAAATCATATAGAACAGACACAACGTATTGCGTTACTCACACATTGAACTAAGTATTATCGGGCAGATTTTAAATTGCCCATGCATGCAAAATACGGGGGTTACTCATGTGGCCAGGCCATGGTAAGCAACTTTGTTCTCCTCGAAGACAAGCAGCTCACTGTGTTATGGAAGTAGAACTCTAGAGCTAAGTGCTGTCTTCCCAAAAAAAAAAAGGGGGAAAAACACAAATTTCCAATGGGCAAGCAACATTTTCTGTTGGAAAAATACTTTTATATTTTAACTTTTTTTTTTTTTTAAATAGGAAAGAGAATTTAAAATCATAAAAATAGGCCCTAAGGGGGATGGAATTGGGTCCTACCTCTCAAACAGCTATGGAGAACAGACAATTCAAACCTCCGATCCCACCATTGGAATGTAAATGCGTGGACTATACTCCATGTTGCAGTCTTGTAAATCTCAGTGGAGGTAGAACTTAGATGAGTGATGCATGTCACCATAGCTCTAATGCTAAAGGTCTTGACATGTCCTTTTAAGGTAAGGCCTGTCTGTACATGCAATCTCTTATCCAATTAGAAATGATGCAAGTTATCATTGAATTCCCAGCCTATTTGGGGCTTAAGAAAAAATAAGACTGGGTGGATTTGTTAAGGGCTTGAGTTTGTTATAAGGCAACAGCTCTCTTGCAATCCAGAGAATAAAGGGCCTTTTTCACATTTATGGATACGGGACTTAGGAAAAAATGTTGGCAGAACGACTGACTGATTAAGGTGGAAGTCTGATACTATCTTAGCAGGAAATTAGGATGCATGCAAAACACCCCCCTGGTATCTGGTATAAGATAGATAAAGACAGTAGGGCCTGAAAGCTCAGTCACATTGAGGGCTGAAGTGAAAACCACAAAAAAAAAAAAAAAAAAAGACTTCCCAGGTCAGGTACTTGAGCCCACAAGAGGCTGGGTAAAAACCACATTGATGTTTTATTACATTGTAGTAGATTTGATGAGAGGCTTCAAACAAAGCCAATCTGACAACTAGAGGCTACACAGAAATGAGGTTTCCTTCTATATGCTGGTGATAAGCACCTGTTGTGCTGAGGTGTTTAGTCCAGACTAAGAAAGATGTAGAAGGTATTCAAGTAACTTTTGTATGGGGGGAGAAGAGAAGGGATCTAGAAGCCTGTCTTCACGTCAGATGACAGATCTCTTCCATTTAAAACCATAATAAGCCAAAATGATTTGAGAGACTTCATGAGACACAGTGAGGAACCATATTATACCCCCATCAACATCTGAGCTGTGAAGGGAAATGTATGGAAGTCGAAGTGGAGCAATATTCCCTGGTTCAGTATCTGGGAAAGTCCCCAACTTGATTGGTTTCCTCAGAGACAAATCTTGAGAAGTAGACCCCAAATCTCTCTCAGTCAAAAAGGAGCTATGAGGATCATGGTTTCCTGATTCCTTCTCAGTTTTATTAAGATTTTGACTACCAGATGTATGGGAGGATATGTGTACAGAAAACCCATCCTCCTAATGAAGGCAGAAGGCATTTGCTGCTGGTTTGCCTTTTGATCTCCTCCTAGAAAAGAAGACTGAGATGTCCTGTTTTAGCAGGTCCACAAATAGTACATCCAGCATTAATACCTAATAACCCTTTAAAATAAAAGGTTTTAAAGGTATATTCAAGTGTATTAGTATTACTGGTGGGGAACTGGAGGCCATGCCAACTCAAATACAAATAGCATATGTTAACGCATTTCATACATGAGCATTAGCTAATGTAGGATTAACTTTAATGCTCATTAGTACATAGGCTCTCTATTCTATTTGAGATGCCAGTGAAGTAACATGCGTATAACTCTATTCTTATAATCACTAGTACCTGGTTACTGTGGTGCTCATGAGACATAGTAAAACTTTCCTTGAAAAACCCATTAGGAAGCTAAGCACATTTATTTTTTTTTTATTAATCAGAACAGGACCTCAGCTCCCAAACTCTACATCCACGTGTGTGACAAATTTCTCTAACTTCAAATACTGTCCATGTGCCTCCTTCTCCTCTATTATCTTCTCAGAGCTAGTTTGCCACAACTTTGGAAGTTGTCAACCCACTTGTCTGATGATCTATGTTTTTACGCTATACAATTAAATTAGTAGTATCCAAACTTGGTCTCTCTGAATCTCAGCTAGGCACACATTTAATTACATGATTTGGCTACTCTGAAAACCAGTGCTGGCTGAGGTTCTTGGAATCTCTGTGTTAAATGAATGAGCTGTGAATGTCTTTGGGTTTCAGTATGTTGAAGTAAAATTACTGGTTCATGAAAGGATTTGAACTTTTACTTGATATCATTTCCTGTGGCCATACTCTCAGCAGACAGAATACTGCATCCTGACTCTTTGTCACTAATTATAGCTCTATAAGCCAGGAAAACAGCTTTTGTTCTCACTTTATTCATTCTGCTCATAAAATCTTTTATTCAACATAGCATTCAAATGAGAACATTTGGCTTTTGTCAGTTTTTAACTCTGTTCCCTTAGCTTTACTGGGCTTTGTCTAGTTTTTCTTTGCTATTCCTGTTATCCAGCACGCCCCTGGATCTTCTAGGACAGTGTTTATCCTGTTGGACTAGACAGCCACAGTCACAGGCAGCCTCATACCTTCATCTGATATTCTAGTCAGTGATGATACAGCCAGTTATGCTCAGCAGCAGATATTTCTACACCTTTCCTTACTTGTTTCAGAGAAAAAGATTAAAAGAATGGGGTACATGAACCCAGAAAGCAAAGTCTGGCTTTATCTTTCCAGAATGCCTGTTGGAAGCAAGTACTGCTCTCTACTGCCATGAAAACTAACACCACAGTTTAATGTGTTATAAAATATTATCTTCTTATATAGCCTGGTTCAAGATAAATCAAATGGCTATACTTTCTCTGTACCAAAGACCTAACAATTTAAGTTGGAGCACATTTAAACCAGCAATATTTACCATTGAGAAAAATTGAATTCTGACACAAGGATGACGACAGTCCCATCTGTTCAATCCCATCTTGAAGAAAGTTGTCCATAGCCAACTTTCTTCAAGATGGTCCTTTTTCTAGATAAACCACAGATTATATTTAGTTTCTTGGGAGTTAAAAAAAAATGTTTGGCAACCCCTTGGTCTGCCCCCTTCTTTCTTCCTGTCATGCCTGTGTCCATCAATTAGGTGCTTTTCAAGTGAATTGACTTTTGCCATGAATACAAAAGATTACCTCTTTAAGCCCTTTACTGTTAAGCGCCATGCCATTTGTTTTATGACACTTATGGCCAGGGAGACAAGAACACTTAGATTTTTTATTGAAAGCATAATTTTTTATTGAACAATATAAGTATTCTTGTGAGATGCTGATGATCCTTCTTTTACAAATAACGTACAATATTGTGGAAGATTCTAGAGTGCGTGACTGCCTTAGAGAATAATTTACATTGGTTGTCATGTCAACAGCATGATAAGATCATCCCTTGCTACCCCTGAGTATTTCTCCAAGGTGGGGCCCATTTACCATCACTTTTTAAGTAGTCTTTTGTTCTGTTAGAATCTTGCTGGTCAGGATAATTAACACATCTGTGGCTGTGCTTATAGAAACCCGTGAGAAATATTGCCTCTGTAGTGTCTATATAGCCTGAAGTTCCCGCCGTTGGTTTCTGCTTTCTGTGACCCTATGATTAGTCATCACCGTATGGAGCCAGCTTGACTGCCTGTCCAGATATCCTGGGAATTCTGCAAGTCATTCTCAATAAGTCACTTAAGAGTTCATACAGCCAAGGCAGGCTAAGCAGAGGATGCTGGGGCATTTGCCTTTCTCCATGTTGGTTTTCTGTTCAGGCACACTCATCATTACCCAGTACCACATATGAGTAGGCAAGGTGTGATGTGACCCCAGGTTCTACTAATACTTTACACTTCCAGGCCCACAGCCAGGAACTCTACTCACCCAACCCCACACTACCTCAAAGTTTGCTAAAAATAGTCTATTTATTTATTTATTTAATTTATTTATTTATTTAATTAATTAAATTAAAAGATTTCTAACCCACTCTGATCACAGTATTTCAGGCAGGGTACAACGCTACATACATAACATTAAAAACAAATATATAATAAACCCTACTAATACTGCATCCTCAAAAAAAATCTGACATCTTATAGGCATCTTACATACCAGAAACTTGAAAGCTTGCATGCTAATTGCCAATATGCCAATTTAAAGAGATACGATTTTAACTGCTTTCTAAATAATTTGATACACAGATTCGATTGTAAACTGTTCTGGTAAACTGTTCCAAAAATAGGTCTGGCAACTAAGAATGCTCTCTCATGTGTCCCATAAGGTGGGTAGCTCAGACAGAAGGAATATCAAGCAAGCCAGACTGAGAAGATCGGAGCGTACATGAAGGAATATGAACGTGGAACATCGAGTTCACCCAAGGAGAGCCAGTACCACTGAGCAACTTATAGCTGGTCACTGCAATTTAATATTTTGCTCACCGTTCCACCGGGAGCCATTGGAGATTAAATAAGACAGAAGTGATGTGGCTCATGTAAAACAACGCCAGCCAGGATACACACAGTTGCGTTTTGCACCACTTGCAGAGATCTTAAAACATTAGCTGGAACATCGGTTCATAAAGAGCTGCAGTGTTCTAAAGCTGAAAAAAGCAAAGCTTGTCAAACCAGACAGAACTGTGAACTTCCAAGTAAACGACGCAAAATCTGGAGTTTAAAGAAAGTATTTAGAATTTCTATACCGACATTCTCGATACAAAATATAGATCTGGCTGTGCACAGTCAAAATACAAAAGAAAGTATTTAGAATTTCTATACCGACATTCTCGATACAAAATATAGATTTGGCTGTGCACAGTCAATCCAGAATCTAGTTACAAAAAAAGCATGAAACACTAAAAATCACAATCAGCATGTAGGAACAGACAGATCTTCACTGTACCAGCGAAGCTTTAAGAGGCTGCATATGTATTTATTATTTTTATATACCGACATTTGATCTGAGATATCACTTCCGTTTACATTCAGGTACTGTAGATATTTCCCTATCCCCAGAGGGCTTACAATCTAAGTTTTGTACCTGAGGCAATGGAAGGTAAAGTGACTTGCCCAAGATCACAAGGAGTGACAGCGGGACTTGAACCCTGGTCTCCTGGCTCATAGCCCACTGCTCTAACCACTAGGCTACTCCTCCTCTTATAACCATCATTATGATCATGATGGCAATTTATGTTGAACTGATCTCAAAACAAGTGCTGATGTTCAGCTCTGTTTGTATCTGCATAGGCCCCAGAAACACACAAACAGATTTGCTGATACAGCGATGAAATGATCCAATTATAATATCTACTGACACTAAAGGCAGGCATAAATATTTTCAAATCTTTCTATACAGCACCTAGAACCAAATTACCTCCTTGGTATGACAGATTAACCTGAGCAAGTCCAACTGGTTTAATTGTTAGTTGGTAATATAAAATGAAAGGTGTTTCAAAAACCCTAACATGGACCATTTTATTTATTTGGGTCATTTTAACTCACTCCTTACCAACCCAGCTCAGAGTGTGTTATAAATGCCATTCCACTCAACATGGAAGGAGACATACATCAAACAATACATAGCTTTATAAAGTATAAAGCCAAACATAATACAAGTCATATACAAAATATCCCATTTCAAATGAACCTCATATCACCATTTATATTCTCTAGAGAACTCCCCTGTTATCATATTTAACTTAACATTAATTTAACATTGTGTTAGTCATTCTTTAAGAAAATGTCCTCATAAAAAAGCCAGGTCTTGAGTTTCTTGCGAAAGGGCAAATAGTTTAATTCAACATACAATTCCTTAGGCAAGGCATTCCCAAAGAGAAGGTGCAAAATCACTAAACGTTCTTTGCCTTGTGGTGAACAATTTATAGAAACATAGAAACGATGGCAGAAAAGGACCAAATGATCCACCCGGTCTGCCCAGCAAGCTTACGCCAGTATCTGCTGCACTCTGCAGGTTACTCTCTTGCTTATCAGTTTCCCAGACCATAAAAGTCAGGGCCCTTGGATGCTTTTTGAATCCAATTTCCACTCACCCTTGCTATGGAAGGGTTTCCGCGCGGTTCCCGGCGCACGCATATGGACGCGCCTATTTTATAACATGTGCGCCAGCGCATGTATGTTATAAAATCTGATGGCTGCACGCATGTGTGGGTGGCCCGCGGGGGAAGGGGGGGATTTTACAAAGCCACAAGTGGTGATGCGATCGGGCCTCCCCCATTTCTCTCCCAGTCTGCTCCAATTAAGGAGCAGAAGTAATCTGCGCACGCCGGCCAGTGCAGGCACACACTTCCCCAGGACAGCAGTTAATGGCGCTGCCTGGCCCGCCCCCCCCCCCCAGACCACGTCCCTCAGGCCGCCCCTTTTCTTTCGGTCGGCACTTCTGTGTGAATTGGGGTTTAATATGCGAGGCTGGACCCGTTGTAAAATGTGTGCGGCCTGCGCAAGGTCCGGCCATGCGCGTAAACCCCAAAATGTACGCGCGTAGCCCTTTGAAAATTTACTTGTTAGTGATTATGGGTAATAAAAACCGCATCAGCAAGTTACCCCCCATGTTTATTTTGTTCCCCAAACCATAAAAGTCAGGGGCCTCGTTGGTTTCTGTCTAAATCCAATTTCATCTCCATGATAACAAAGCTTGCAGTGAAGAGCAAAGTGCTCTTGGGGGTCTAAGTCCTTGGCAAATCTGCCAAATAGTTTGGCCCCGTCAACATAACATCTTAAACACAAGCACAAAGATTTAAACATAATTCGGCAATACACAGGCAACCAATATAAGTTCACTAGTAAAGGTGGTCATACACCGTTTTACCCAATAGCAGTCTAGCTGCTGTGCTGTACAGGACTTGAAAAAGCTTAGGGGCAGATTTTAAAAGCTTACACGCATAAATCCAGGTGGGGTTACGCGCCCCGGGCCTATTTTCAAAAGGCCCAGCGGTGAGCATAAAGCCCCGGGACGCATGTAAGTCCCAGGACTTGAAAGGGGCGGCCATTTGCCGCTGTGCCCGTGATTGCGGGCCGGCTGTCGGCCGGCGTGCGCAACTTACGCCTACCCGGAGGCAGGCGCAACTTATAAAATATAGGTTAGGGGGTTGTTTAGGTAGGGCTGGGGGGCAGATTAGGTAGGGGAAGGGAGGGGAGGGGAAGGTTGGGGGGGTGGGTGGAAGGAAAGTTCTCTCCTAGGCCGCACCAATTTTGGAGCGGCCTCGGAGGGAATGGGGAAAGCCATCGAGGCTCACTTGGGGCTCGGCCCGCGCAAGATGCACTAGTGTGCACCCCCTTGTGCATGCCGACCCCGGATTTTATAACTTGCGCGCACGCCGGGTTGCGTGCACAAATGTACGCCCGTGCATACGTTTTAAAATCCGGCCCTTAATGTCCTGTTTGGGAAAATCCAGATACAACACATTTCAGTAATCTATTTTACTAGTCACTACCGAATGAATGCCAATTGCCAGATCATTCTTCCCCGAAAATGGGCCTAATTGCCTAATCATGCAAGAATTAGCAAATGCTCCCCAACCACTTCATAAATCTGCTTGTGCATGGACAATGAAGAGTCAGTACAGACACCCAATATTCTTTTCACTTCCTCTGGTTGCAGTTCTACCCCCTTGGACAACAGGAAAAGTTCTCTCTCCTGTCTTCTGAGTCACAATAGCACAATTTTCTTCTCCTTTACCTAGACCAACTATGTAAAAGGGCTTTATATTATTGTTCATCTGCTCGGGACTCAGGACTACAACTAGAACATCAGTTATAAGAGAAAAGTGAAAAGCCGAGAGACTAATTAGTTATGACTGAAAATGGACTATCTTCCCCCTACCCCCCAAATTGTGTATAATTTCAGAACTTAGGAGGATTAGAAAGTTTAGATGGGTTCTGCTTTCAATGGAAGAAAATGTCCTGTTTACAAGTACCTTGCCACCAAGTCTGAACTGCCACAGAAAGAAACCAGCCATCTGTTTTGAATGTTTTTAAAATAGACCTTCATAGCTACGCTTTCCTTTGATCTCCTAGGGTAATAGGAAGACAGTGATAAAATCCAGCTACACCTCAATCAAGTACATTCATTTAATTCAGAACAGAATTGTAAACTCTACAACTCTACTGGAGATCTGTTTGGAAAATGCAGGCTCACATTCAAAGATCTGGGGGTAGGGAGGGGGTAAGGAAGATGAGAGGAATCATGTCAAGATACAAAGATCAATGATTTGTTTTGGCAGACTTCGCTAGATACTGCTTACGTATAACAGAAACATCTTTTCAAGGACAGCAATTATAAATTGAGGAGAGAACAATCAATGCGAAATTGAGGAGAGGACGATTTAAAAACAGGCTGTGAATAAACAGTGGGCACAAAGTACATTTAAGATTAGGTGCTCTGAAGAATGATAGGCAAGCATAAAGGAGGGTGGTGGTGGGGGAATGTATATGTATGTGAAAGATAGGGGAAATGAGAGACACCTACAGTACCCCACCTGAAAACAGAGCACTTTCTCTAACCCTAGTATTCCAATCTATATTTAAAGCCATCTTTTAAAACTAAATACACTCACAATAAAAAGGTAGAAGAATTTGAGATCCCTACTATGCTAGGACACAGTTTTTGTATGGACAATCAATAGCATGACAACTGTTGGAATACATGATTTGTTTAATATATCATAAAGGTAATATCTTCATGTTCCTAATGTAATAGACCCTACAGTCACGTTACCACTAAGCCCTGAGTCTTTAATAGATTAGCGAGTGCAGTACAGGTTAATGAATGAGAGGAGGAACCATTGTACAGCCCCTCCCCTTTGAGGGAGCTGGAATGGTCAACTCCCTTTCGGGCCGATACAGTAAAAACACGGGAGACCGGGTGAGCGCTCGCTCTCCTGTGCGCACGATTCAGTATTTTAATTTATTAAAATTAGACCTGGCGGTAAAAAGAGGCACTAGGGACACTACCACATCCCTAGCGCCTCTTTTTTGATGGAAGCGGCGGCTGTCAACAGGTTTGACAGCCGACGCTCAATTTTGACGGCATCGGTTCTCAAGCCCGCTGACAGTCACGGGTTTGGAAACCGGACGCCGACAAAATTGAGCATCCAGTTTTCGACCCGCCAGCTGCGGGCCCATTTAAAATTTTTTTTTTACAATTTTTTACTTTTTTAAGCTTTCGGGACCTCCGACTTAATATCGCTTTTCTATGCACTTTCCCGGTGCCCGGAGAAATTAGCGCCTACCTTTGGGTAGGCGCTAATTTCTGAAAGCAAAATGTGCGGCTTGGCTGTACATTTTGCTTTCTGAATTGCGCGGGAATACCTAATAGGGCCATCAACATTCATTTGCATGTTGCAGGCGCTATTAGGTTCAGGGGTGGGTTGGACATGCGTTTGGATGCGCTATTACCCCTTACTGAATAAGGGGTAAAGCTAGTGCGTCCAGAACGTGTGTCCAAATGCCGGCTAACAGTGCGCTCCGTCGGAGCGACGCACTGTACTGTATCGGCCTGTTTGAGAGGTTTTTGAAGCAGCTCTTTCCTGAGAGCTCTGGGGGAAGTGTAGCTTGTTTTTGAAGGTTTAGGAGGCATGTTGGAGCTTTTTTTGATTTGAATTTTTGGGCATAACCTTAGTTCTTAGGCAAACTTTGCCTGGAGCCTGTGAGCTAAGTTGGGGATCTGCTCCCTCTACCTACCTTCCTGGTGGGCAGAGTTCGGCATCCTAGGATATTCTGGACTTTTTGAAGAGACTAATTTGCGAGACCCCAGAGTGTTTGCTTGGGGAGAAGTCTTGGGGAAGCCTCTCTCCCTGGGGGCCCTGAATAGGGAAGACCTGGCACCACTGTAACCTTCCCAGGGAGCAGAGGAATGGTGGTGACCTGCTGCAGCATTTTCTGGTGTTTTGCTTTGGTTTTGGGGGACAAAGATATTTGTTGCGACGATCAGGGAGGAAGTTTTGGTTGCCCCTCCTTCCTTCCCTGTCAAGGGAAAATTGGAGTTGCTTGTTCCTGAGGGGATCCCTTCCATCAGTGATTTCAAAGAAACTGAGGAGAGAGAGAGAGAGATAAAAGTATCTACTAACTGTGAGTAAGAGATTTGAGATCATTGACGACACCAGATAGGAGTCTTCACCCTTTGGGGAGAGAGAGGTTTAAACTCTGTGCAGAGACAGTAATCTTCTCTTTTTACCAATTCAGAAGGGGTTTTCCTACCCATCCAAAGGATACCTTGCCTACCTGCGGACTCCACTTATCCAAGACCTGGAGGGTGGATGTTTTCCTTGCCCTGGTAAAGGAAACCCTTGCACAGATACAGGGAAAGAGACTGAACAGAGAGAAATTTGTGGTGCTGAGCATTAAGTTTATTGTACCATACTTCATCAGAGTTCTCATCAGCAAAGACTTTAATTCTGAACACTAACTCAGTGGCACCGGTAACTTATTTGGCACCCACAGTGAAAGAAAAGTACCGTTCTCCCAGGGACAAGAACGAAGGTAGAAAGGGTCAGTCCTAGCACTCTGGGCCTTGGGAGTAAACCTTCCCTCCCACCAACAAAGGATCCAGGCCTTGGGGGTAAAGAAAAAACATATTAGAGCAAGTCTGGAGTGGTTCCGGTCCCAAAGAGACAAAATTCTTTTATGGCCCCATCAGGTTGCAGTTCGCACCAGGGCATGGGGTTACAACAATATAACCTTTTAAACATGATTCTTTTGGGTCATTAGTTGAAGGTCAGGGAAATGTTCAAACCGTGAGCGGGGAGGACTATATTCAGAAGATTTTACTTGGGTAAATGTATTCACCCAGGTCAAATTATGTATGTGAACTTTTACCTGCATTAAAAAATGGGTGGAGTTAGGTCAGGGGAGGGAAAGTACAGGTGATAATTTAATTCTGAAATGACTACATGCATTTTCTGGTGTATACTTTGTTTCTGCTTCACTGCAGTGCGTGCACCAGCCCAGATTTTCAAAGGGAAACTTGCGTGGTGTTTTCCCTTTGAAAACGAGCTGGCAGATCTGCAACCACCCTAGGCAGTTTGATTATTGTCATGTGTAGGCTCTTCGCACGAGCCTACACATGAACCCCTCTGTCTGTCACTCACCCTCCCCAAACCCCTCACCTGCCCCCCTCCTCTCCCCCCTAACCCTGAACTCATTCATTGTAAACAATTTACTTGTAAATAATCCTTTGTATATAATTCCTATTGCTTATATATCATCATGTTTAGAACTTATATTCTTTTCGTTCAGTAATTCCCTTTTGTTTCCCCTCCCTTACCTCCACCCAGTTCCATTATCAGTTTCATTGTAAAGCCATGTTGGCCAGTTTTTATGTTACATGGAAACCGATGTGATGTTTGCCTAACGAATGTCGGTATACAAAAATTTCAAATAAATAAATAAAATAAATAAATGTTATGTAAAAATCAGGGAATGTAGGAATCTATTACTACAAGGAGCACATGAAACTCTCTCTCTCCAAGCGTTTAGCCTGCAATGGTCTGGCAAGACCTTCAGTATATCACTAAAGCTAAGTCGAGATAAAGGTCTTTAGTTCTCACTACAGGAAGCTCAATGTATTAAACACATTCAGTTGCTTTCCATCTTTTACTACCATGCCTCATAACAGGCACACTGTTGTAAGAATAAACTCAACGACGGGATAAGATTACCACATGCTAATCCTTGCATTCACGGTGAAACTCTTTCATATGAACACAACAATAAAAGAATAAATGGACCATATGGCTATGGTAAACATTAACCAGACCTTGACTATGTTAGGATTAACTCACAGATAATGTACCTATTCTTTATTAACTGGTTCAGAATTAGGCATTGGTTCTGAAGATCTATAGCACTTCAATACCTCTGATTCTTTAATTACACAGTCTTCCAATAGGAAACCACCAGATGAACTGAACAGAATATTGTGAACTGATATCTGACACATCTAAAGAAAATCCGATGGTACTGGAACAAATAACTTTTCCACTGATTGAAAAGAAACTTCTCCAATTTTTGTGCCAGTACAAAGTTCTCTCAGGAACAGTGAACCCTAGGAGCAATTCAACAAAGTCTTTTGTTGTTGAAAGGGAGGATAAATCTCTTTATGAAAGCGTCAGATGCAACCAAGTTTCATAATTCTCAGAGCAAGCAAACAGATGTTACATGACAGCTATATTGCTTATAGGTCCACAGGCTAGATTTTTCTCATTTTCCCTGCCATCTCAGTCCTAACCTTCTCTGATCCATAAACTAATGATGCTAATCTTGCTGAAATGAGCCTACACTTCACAATGCAGTTTGCTGTCCATTCTGGACCCAGCCAAAACGCTAAAGTCATTTTTCAGGTCTTAACCTATATACTTACATACACTGCGCACAATGGTCTTATAAGTTAAAAACGGGTATTTATATTTCCTGAGAAGGTGCTGTTTAGCAATATTTCACTATCCTTGCAAAACATATTTATATACAAAAAACAACTGTTTTGATCTTAGACTTCTTTTTCTTGAAGGGATTCTGTCCCTGAGGTTCAGAGAAGCATTATGGTAGCTGGTATAGTATTACCATCTTCTCCTGAGCTACAGAGGAGGCAGAATGGCTCTGCTACACAAAAGTTTGCACTTAGCAGCAATCAGGAAATAATTTTGTATTATACAGGAGGCAACTCCTGTTATTTGCTTTATACCTAGCAGCAAAAAATTAACACTGTTTCAGCGCATGTGAAGCACAGTGTGATCGATGTTGCATTAATGGCTAAGCTTTTGATAGTTTTGGAGATGAAAGGTTAAAAAAGGTTAATCTGTATGTGCATTTTGAATAAATACTGATCGAAGTCCACAGAGTTAATGCATAAGACAACAGAAAAAAAAAGTGTGATCCTTGAATAATGTCCAATTTGTATTACAGAAAGGATGAAAGAATTCAAGAATTTACATTTTTGTTTTTAAGGTTATCCAGGCATAGGCCACCTAGGCTTGTGGTGCTAAATTTTCATAGGCACCTGAATGTCAGCTCATCTTCAGCAGGATTTATGTTCAACACTTAGCAGCAGTGAAAGGACCAGGAGTATCTCATTCGTTCAGTCATATTACTTTTATTTTTTTCCAATATTTTCAATTAATTAGAAAACAGAAGACTGGAGCAGTAGCCTAGTGGTTAGAAAAACAAGCCACGAAACAGGGAAGCCAGGATTCAAATCCTGCTGATGCTCTTTGTGACTTTGGGTAAGTCACTTCACCTTCCATTTCCTCAGGTACAAACATAAGGACTTCATTTATTAAGCATTTTTCCTATAGACACGGAATGGGAGAAAAGCCTTAGTAAATCAGGCCCTTAGATTGTAAGCCCTCCAGGGACAGGGAAACATTTACTGTACCTGAATATAACATGCCTTAAGCTACCAATGAAAAGACATGAGCTAATTTCAAAATAAATCAATCTGGGCTGTAACTAGAAGGCAGCAGAAGTAAGGATTCTTCTATTCTGTGGATCGGAAGCACTATATCCTGACCTGCACAATAAGTTAAGTCCTTGGAAGTCCAGCTGAAAGCAACCATCTAGCTGCTGTTAAAATCATTTACCATGAATCCTTCACCCTTTCAATTATTTGGAAGCCACAATAGGGCAGGGAAACAAATCTATCAGTATCAGGGATCATTTTTCGCTTTGGCTATTGTCACTGCTGCCAAGAAAGAAGCTCAAATCCCATGCATTTATTCAGCATGGCTTAAGCTTGTGCAGAGGCTGTGGTTATGATGCCTTTCTGGGACACTCTGTGCACCTGCGCTGCATGCCTGCTGTGCTCTGCTGCCATAGCCTGGAGACTGAAGAAGCTTTTTCCTCTCCCAGAAAGCAGAGCCAGGTGTAAGGGTTTGTGTTGTGCCCATAAGACATCGTCTTAAAAAAACCCGACAAACCACTCTGTGAGGCTAAAGCAGAGATAGCTGTGGACTTTCCATGTTCTTCTGCCTTATCGCTTCACGTTCTGTATGTTCAGATTAATTATAAAATACCTTCTTTGTTAGAATACACTCTTCACGCTACCAGTGAAAATAAAAATATGAAGGCAGCACAGACTACTGGTTGACATCTGGAATTATGAGTCAGAAAAACTCCTAGGAGGCCAGTCAAAATCTCTTCCGTCATCGACTGTGTGAGCTTATAGTGGCCATTATAATAAGAACATAAGAACATAAGAAAATGCCATACTGGGTCAGACCAAGGGTCCATCAAGCCCAGCATCCTGTTTCCAACAGTGGCCAATCCAGGCCATAAGAACCTGGCAAGTACCCAAAAACTAAGTCTATTCCATGTAACCATTGCTAATGGCAGTGGCTATTCTCTAAGTGAACTTAATAGCAGGTAATGGACTTCTCCTCCAAGAACTTATCCAATCCTTTTTTAAACACAGCTATACTAACTGCACGAACCACATTCTCTGGCAACAAATTCCAGAGTTTAATTGTGCGTTGAGTAAAAAAGAACTTTCTCCGATTAGTTTTAAATGTGCCCCATGCTAACTTCATGGAGTGTCCCCTAGTCTTTCTATTATCCGAAAGAGTAAATAACCAATTCACATCTACCCGTTCTAGACCTCTCATGATTTTAAACACCTCTATCATATCCCCCCTCAGTCGTCTCTTCTCCAAGCTGAAAAGTCCTAACCTCTTTAGTCTTTCCTCATAGGGGAGTTGTTCCATTCCCCTTATCATTTTGGTAACCCTTCTCTGTACCTTCTCCATCGCAATTATATCTTTTTTGAGATGCGGCGACCAGAATTGTACACAGTATTCAAGGTGCGGTCTCACCATGGAGCGATACAGAGGCATTATGACATTTTCCGTTTTATTCATCATTCCTTTTCTAATAATTCCCAACATTCTGTTTGCTTTTTTGACTGCCGCAGCACACTGAACCGACGATTTCAATGTGTTATCCACTATGACACCTAGATCTCTTTCTTGGGTTGTAGCACCTAATATGGAACCCAACATCGTGTAATTATAGCATGGGTTATTTTTCCCTATATGCATCACCTTGCACTTATCCACATTAAATTTCATCTGCCATTTGGATGCCCAATTTTCCAGTCTCACAAGGTCTTCCTGCAATTTATCACAATCTGCTTGTGATTTAACTACTCTGAACAATTTTGTGTCATCTGCAAATTTGATTATCTCACTCGTCGTATTTCTTTCCAGATCATTTATAAATATATTGAACAGTAAGGTTCCCAATACAGATCCCTGAGGCACTCCACTGTCCACTCCCTTCCACTGAGAAAATTGCCCATTTAATCCTACTCTCTGTTTCCTGTCTTTTAGCCAGTTTGCAATCCACGAAAGGACTTCGCCACCTATCCGATGACTTTTTACTTTTCCTAGAAGCCTCTCATGAGGAACTTTGTCAAACGCCTTCTGTAACTGATGCCTACTTATATGGGCGTTTGATTGTATTTTGCTAATACACACGAAGCTCCATTCCCTTTAGAAACTCTGTTCCCTTTGGTTCATTTATTGCTTATTCATTCATGATTGCCGTGCATGCAGGCAGCACTGTATCCTGGTAGGTTAATATGGTTCTATAGTGTTTTATAGAACTTATCACCGATGATAAATCTTAATGAGAAAACCATTGCAAGTTATCTGGCTACAAATTTCTATGTGCCATGCATTCAAATCAATGATTATTTATTTATTGTTGTATTTGTATGCCGCCACCACCAAAGCCTGAGGCGGCTTACACCAAATACAGTAAAATACATAAAAACAATCACAGCATCAATCAGTAGGTGCCAAATCTAAAATACTAAGAGGATCAAAACCATAGTTCTGAGATTTAAAAGTCTAGAAATGGAGCATCATATTTTAAAATTAACAAAATAACTGCTTAAACAACTTCAGTTTTTAAAATAGGCTTAAACTTCTTTGGACACTCTACTTCTCTTAACTCAAGAGGCAAAGAGTGCAGCAACAGAGAATTCACAGTTTCTGGTCTTGGATAACCTGACCATTGTAATGAATACAGGAATTGTGTTTGACCCAACAGTTTCTCCCAGCTCCTTTGTATGTCCAGCTCAATCAGAAACAGAGCTGAGATTTGGCACCAGAAGCCTTCATTCACAACTATCCGGGGATTTTCCCCTAATTTATAGCCTGCACTCCAGTAGAGCCAGTTTGGTCATTACGGCAATGGATCCGGACCAGTGCCATGCAGCAGAGTTCCTTCCAGAACCTTGCAATCCGACTACCAGAGGTCAACCTTAAGCAAGGACTATGACTCCTTCCTCCTTCCCCACCCTTTTCCAGGGGCTGTGAATGTTGCAGCTTCAATAAACCCAACCCCCAGCTGACTAGGGGAGTAGAAGATCTGACTGAGGGAAACTAACCTGGGACCTTTTGCATGGCAGTGTACAGCACTTGCCAGCTGATCCAGTGGGCCAGCCCACAGCAATATTTTTAACATCTTAAAGTCTTATTCCATATCCCTGTTGTCTTAAGAGTCATCTCTCTCTTCATGTCTGATCCAAGTCACGTGAAACAATTTCACGTTATATGTCAACAAACTTGGGAAACATAACGAGTCAAAGGAACAGTGACACTGCTAATGACACAAAGGGCTATTTTAAAATTTGATCACCCCAAGGCATAAAACTGAAGTTGTGCACTTGATGGATTCTTTTTTTTTCAGCTGATAAACTGGAAAGAGAGGGCTGGCATTCAGCCAAACTAAATTGCATACCGGTGACTGGATAACACTGCAGCTGACAATGGAGGAGAGAAAGACAAAAAAAAAAAGCCAAATAAAGTTTTGGATATTTTTCTGAATTTGAAATATTCTTGGCTAGTGCTCCTTCATTTAAGATTAATCTGTGGTTATTGTGTATCTGCGTTCACTGTCATCCATCTCGATATCTAGAGGTGTCCTGAAAATACTGCATTTTTAAAACTTGGAAAATTTGAAGAGGCTAGCCAAAAACGTTAGCAAAACAGTTTGTCATCATCTTAACTTTGTCACAGGTCTATTCACTGATGAACCTTAGAGAAAATAAGGCACTGGTAATATTTTAGGATGAGTTTATTGACCCAGTGTTGCTGACAAGACACCTGATCAGCACAATACACCTAAAATATGGAATCTATAAACTGAGATACAGTGTCATACTGGGTGCCACCAATTCATTTACAAATGGTTGTATTAACAGCAGATATGCTTTACAAAAGAAGTGTGAGAAAATACATTTTCCACTGTTAGTCTGACAGATTATTTTTTTGGTGTAAAAAAACCTTAATTACATGTCCTGGAAGAACTGCCAGCCATCACAATAAAAACAAACATAAAACTGATTATAAATACACAGAATTTAATAACAACAAGATAGACACAAAACACACAAGCACTGTGCAAAGGAAAATGAAAAACACCTAGAAACAAGACATGCAAAGGGATGGAGGAAAACATTTGTACTGTTAATGAAAACTGGTTCTCACCGTTCTGAACAAAATGGCTGAACTAAGAGCATCTGATTGGCTATGCCCAAATACCCTCCTCATCATCCTATTGGTTGACAGACAAGGGGTGAGAACCCCAGCGCAGCATAGAAATAAAATAAAGTACTGGTTAGAATCTGAAGCACAAACATAAGTATAAACACCAAGAGGTAAAGATGAAAGCAGCACTGTTCTCCACCTTCCATGATTGTCACTTTATGACCTTCTAAAGGATCAGCTGTACATTGTTTTTGGTCTTGTCAAAGTAACCCATTTTTTGAAAATTTTAGTGCATTAATTTAATGAGTAACTAAGGTAAAGTCAATGTGAGCTTGGGTCCTTGCCTTATCAAATCTTTTGGGGATCCACCCCATACCACATTATCATTGAAGTACTACCTTTAGTTTGAGTTCTATACATCATATTAGCAATCCCAAAGGAGGTATCCATTTTATGGTCCATCAAAATGAAAAATAGAAGAGCCTTCAGCTTAGCAAAATTGAGAACCAGAGACCATTGCTATTATTTGCAGCAGTGATTCCTTTATGCTGGGAAAAAAAGAGAACCATCATCTCTAGTGGCCACTCAAATGATTCTGATGCTGTTTTATCAACATCTGGAAGCCCATTTGTAAGATTTTTACAAGAGAGGGCAGGTAGAAGGGCGATGAGATTTATATTTGTTCTTGTCATATCTTTGCTGTTTTAATGCAATTTCTAAGGTTTCTTTCTGATATGCTTTAGAGAGATGTGATGATATTATTGCAAAAATTTTACAAATGCTCAAACTTTAATGACTAAAATATTATATTTCTCCAGTTGATTTTCTTCATTTATTTCAGTGCTGCGTTCTACTATGATAGTATTTGATTTACCTCTCATTGGGGACTATAACTGCTATTTCTTCAAGGATCCAGACTCGAAATCAGAACTCCTGAATAAGGTATTACACTACTGCTACCACTACTGCTGGTCATTTATAAGGCGTTACAAGATGTATACGGTCCTTGCTCCCAAGGTGTTCTCCTGATGTCCCTAAGATAACACATCTTTATTGCCCACAGCTAAGTGATGTTTGTTGAGTAACAACTATAGGCAACTAGTTTACTGTGTTCAGGCCAATTAGACTTTTGCACGTCAACAACATGTCTTGATAGAAGATGATTTCCATTTGTGGGTATTTTCTGGGCCATCTGTAAGACTACCAGAGAACTAGCTAACTCAGGGACTAGCTAACTCAGCTAACTAGCTGACTAGCTAACTAGCTAACTCAGACTTTTGGCCAATGTAATCCCATTTTAGCATTTGAAAATTCACATGACCTCAAAGGATGACGAAAAATTACTAGGGGTGCGGTCCCTCTCTAAAAATCATTTCTTCTCACATTTCAGCTGATCCCCTCTCTCAACCTTCATGCCTCTCACCTCTCTCACCCCCCTAGCCATTTTTGCATATTCCCAAGCTGATTCTCTCTCACTTCCAAGACCTTTTATAACCCTCAACTGATCTTCTGTCATTCCCTCCTTTTCACCCAATCTCCCATTCCCTCTCTCACCTCCCAGGCTCACCTCTGTTTTCCAACCTTTCACTTACATTTCCCCCCCCCCCAGCAGATTCCTCTCACCTTCCCCAACTCCTCTTACATCTCCAAGTGGATCTTCTGTCATTGCCCCCTCTCACCCTCCACCGCCAATACCGCGCCACCCTATCCAACTCTCAAACCACTCCTGCACCTCATTCCTCCCTTCAAATAGCCCCTCCTCCAAATCTACCACTGTCCAGGATCAGTGGTAAACATTTTCCTTTGTGTCTGGGTCAAAGGTGGATGACAATTAGTGGGAAGAGAGGCAGGCTGATGAAAGGCAGCATTTTTCTCTTGGGTAGGTTCAGTAGTGGGTGAAGAGAGAAGAAGAGTGGCACTCTCCACTGACCCATACATACTATGCCCTCCTCTCCCCTCATGGCTAGTCCCAAGCCTGATGGTGATCTGCAAGTGGCAGCAGCATTACTAATGAAAATCAGCACAGGGCCTGTGGGTTAGTGCAAGCTCATGGGGCCTGCAGCAACCTTGATCCTTTTTGTGCAGGGCTTCCTGTTACCACAGAAACTCATGCAAGGACGGTGCCACCACAAGACCTGTGAGTGCATGCTGTCTCACAGGCCCCACACTGACTTCCACTAATAATGCTGTGGGCTGCTGGCACCTGCATTTGAGGCACTTGTGACCCCAGCCGAAGTATTTGTGACCCCATTTGGGGTCCCAAACCACAGTTTGGGAAGCCCTAAGCTACCTGATTTGCACAGAGATTATACTTTGTACGGAGAGGAAGGAGTTGTTCTTAACAGTCTTGGCTTTTTGCACACTGTAATTCAATGGCAAGAATAAAACTGCTTTAACAACAGACCTTTGAGTCATTACTGCAGCAAATTTTGGTTTTGAATGACTGAGCTTAGGCTCTCTTTTCCACTTGTTTTAGTGGACTACATCAGCAACAGCACAGGCAAACCCAAAAATGTGTCATACTATATATATATCTTCAATCCTAACAATTATCTATACCTGCAATGATTATAATTAAACAATTTTCTCCATCAATAACTAGTTCTGCAAGGTAACATCACTTTACATTTTGCATATTGTTTATAATTTATATCTTTGTACCTTTTGGTATTGGTTTCAAACTGCTCATATGATCAATGGAAAATATAAAAATACAACTTTCACATTTATACAACCAAGAAACTTGAAAGAGTTTACACATTTGTTTCCTAATTGATTTTCCTCTTGATTCTATAGATCAGAGTTGTAGCAGCTATAGTGGTCAGGAAGAAAACTTGATTCATTGTAGGCTATGATAAATTACATTGGACCAAGGTAAGAATAATCCAAAAAATGTTGTTGCATGCGAGCTTTAGAGGCCACTAGGCCACTGAGGTCTCTTCTTCAGATACAATACATCTCTGTGCCCACAAAATTTCATGTATGCTATCATCATCTCTGGAATTATCCTTACTTTAGTTCAATAGATGGCATCACAAAGAATCCAATTCCCTGCTTATTCTATTAATTTAATTCTTAATTTGAGAAAAAGTCTACAGAAACTGTACATGACTGAAGAGATAAAGAAAAACAACTAAGTAAGAATCTACCTGATCTGGGGAGGGTTTATGGTTGGTTTGGTCAAAATGGGATGAAGACTTGAGATGATCATCCTCGTAGTTATCTGCCATCAGCTTCATTCGGTTCTGAGTCTGCAAAAGAAAAATATATGACATTTCTTTACCCTAAGATTTTCACTAATATTTAAGCAGATTGTTCTAGAACCTTCCCTTTGCCTGAATAGTGCATGCTTTCAAGGATTTTAACAGATTACTGAACTTTCAGTTGTGAAATATTTAAGATGTCAATATAACCCAACTCAGACCAAAAAGAAAATCAGAAACCAATACAATGCATCCAGAACCACCAACAGTATGTTTATAACCAAAAAGTATTAACTACCTTCTTACATATAGCAAATGCATCTTCCATTTTCCATCCAGATGTTCAGATTTCTGCAAAGACCACTTGAGATGCAACCAAGACAGGCAGGAAAATCCCCTACAGCCTTCCTCACTGAACAGACTGCAACCTGAATTTCTAGTGAGATACACTCTCACAGGTAAAATGAGAAACTGCAAAAAGCACATATCAAACTGTACCCAAGAGACTGAACAGAGAAAATATGGTCACTCACTAGTTACATAATAATGAAAACCATTAATATTTGGAATCCAATTTCCTTCTTCCCCCAAACCCATGGATACTCCAGTTAGGTCTCTTGCAATTTCTGCCTATTTGAACACCTATTACATGAAACAGTTAAACAGAAACATCAAAATCAGTCTTTGGAGAACAGGGCTGAGGCTTTATGGCTTACAATAACAACGACGGGAAGCTATTATTTCATAAAACACATTTGCTCTGTAGTCCAATTTGGAAAAAAAAAAATTTTTGTTATGTTTTATTATTTTTTATTTTTTAATTTTGTTTTGTATTTAACTATGACTTAAAAGTTAAATAGGGACGTCTCAATATGCATTGCTTGACATGATGTCATCTAAAGATGGAGAAGGAACTGCATCAGCAAGCCAGACGGCGTCTCTCAGGAAAGTAGAAAGAGCACCCGGACTTCTCAATCATTTGCAGTCATTTCAAAATGTTTATAACCAGCCTTGCCAGCTTCAAAACGATGCAGCAACTTCATTTACAAGAGGCGGAGTAACAAACTTGAAACGCCGTGTTTCAAGTTTGTTACTCCGCCTCTTGTAAATGAAGTTGCTCAATCAAGGAAATTGAAACAAAACTGCCCAACACCTGATGGGTAGGAATTCCTATCAAGTGTTCCCTCAGCAGTCCCAGGAAGCTCCATATTACTACAGGTACCAAATCTTTCCCTGTAATTCCCACCATAAACCTTATCCTGCAGAACTATTTTCTAACCCCTATCCAGAACATCCACAAAGTCCCGTGGCCCCTCGGAGAATGGTATATTCGCATTGCTCTTGGCGACATGTCAAAGTAATGCTGAATGTCTCTGGGAAGGCTATGAATGTATTGCACTCCTAGTGGTGGCACAGAAGGGTTGGATCAGGGGTAGGGGTTACAGGAGGGAGGGCTGGGATAAGGGGCTAGAGCCCAAGTGTCAATTTCAAAATTAAGGCAGGGAGGGGGGAAGGCTCCCCAAGCTGCTAAGGACTGCAACTTATTTAATTCTTTGGCAGGTCTTGGTGGTGGGGGGGGGGGGGGGTGGAAGGAATTGGGCAAATATGCCCAATACCCATTTTATTGATTTTAACTGATTGAGCCTGATAACTTGGACGATTTTTTTGGGGGGGGTACTTAACTGGCTATATTTGAGTTATTCAGCTAAACATACTTGTATATCTTTAACCGAACACATTCAGCAGGAGACCTGTCCCACTAAATATCTTTGTCAAGTTATCCAGCTAACTTTAACCACTTAACTTGTTTATTTATTTTATTATTTTATTTAAGGGTTTCTTATATACCGAGGCATGTTTGCAAAACATCACCTCGGTTCACAGTGTAACATAACCTAGCAACAAGCTTTACAATAATAATAATAATAATAATAAAATAAATAACTAGCAACAAGCTTTACAATAGAACATTAACAGGTAGCGGTTAAGAGGGTAGGGGATGATAGTACGAGAAATATATACAAATGTACATGTAAGTTTTTTAACAATAATGTTATAAGTGAATTTAGACTTCCAAGAAATAGGATGGGCAACAAGAATATAACAACTCAGTATTGATTACCTATACTGAAAGAAACAAATTTCTCCCAAAAGAAAACTGACAGAAATGTGGATACAGTCATACTGCAACAAAACTATTTTACTGACCACGCTGACTGCCAAGCCCACATCTCCATATATCATCTTACTGCCAGCAAGAGCGATAAGACATATGGTTTAATCACTTACATCATGTAAGGCCTTATTAAACATAGAAACATAGAAATGACGGCAGAAGTAGACCAAATGGCCCATCCAGTCTGCCCAGCAAGCTATCACACTTTTTTTTCTCTCTCTCATACTTATCTGTTACTCTTGGAATTTAGTAACCTTTTGGTTCTATTTCCCATCCACCCCTGCCATTAATGTAACCTTTTGGTTCTATTTCCCTTCCACCCCCGCCATTAATGTAGAGAGCAGTGCTGGAACTGCTTCTAAGTGAAGTATCTAGCTTAATTGATTAGGGGTAGTTACCGCCACAATAAACATGCTACTCCCACACTTATTTGTTTACCCAGCCTGTGCAATTCAGTCCTTGTTGGTTGTTATCTGAATATACATCCTCTTTTCTTCATTCCCCCTGCCGTTGAAGCAGATCCTTGACTGTCTTCATTAAAATAGGCAATCTGACCAACATAAGAACATGCCATACTGGATCAGACCAAGGGTCCATCAAGCACAGCATCCTGTTTCCAACAGTGGCCAATCCAGGCCATAAGAACATGGCAAGTACTCAAAAACTAAGTCTATTCCATGTTACTGTTGCTAGTAATAGCAGTGGCTATTTTCGAAGTCAACTTAATAGCAGGTAATGGATTTCTCCTCCAAGAACTTATCCAATCCTTTTTTAAACACAGCTATACTAGCTTCTCAATTTTGTATTTCAGCAAATAATGAATCCACATTGTTTACATTGCTGATTTTAACAATAACCATATGTGAGAGATTTCCTAACTACAGATTTATGGGACAGAAGCTGTCAGACTGGGCTTCCTTGTATGACCTGAACCTCATATATGATGCCAATTAATCTGGTATCTTTCACTCTGCTCAGTGGAAGGAGAACACCACATCAGACCTTTTATTTTATGACTCACTACAGCAATGACCAATTACTGATGTGCTCCCAACAATTGCTGCCTGTTTTTCTCCTCTCTTAACACTGTCCATATCTTATTCAATTTGGCCTAAAATTACTATCATTGAATTCTAAGACAAAATCTTTCTGGAAACTTTGGAAAGGCAAATGGTATTTTTAGTGAAGATAAGTTGATACTATTAATCATCAGATCCCACCTTTTCATAAAAATTGTAATTGTTTAACTTGAATTCTTAAATTGGAGGCTACAAAATTTGTCAAAAAATCCCCCTACATTCCGAGTTGGACCAAAGAAAATAAGCTTTTAGAGGAATATTGGAAAAATAAAGATTCGGATGATGCATCAGCACTTCTGGGCTCTCTCAATGAAGGGTAACCTTATAAGATGGCAGGAAATAGTGAAGAACGAGGGGGCAGGGGGGAACCAAGATGGCCTCACGGAGCTGAGCTGTGGCTGAGGATGGGTTCTTTTCTTCTTTTTTTTGGCAAAATTAAATTTCCTCTGTGCATTTGGGGAAAAGGGAAGGTGTGCATTTACCCCAAGTTTTCTACAGAGCAGCTCTCCACTGGCCCCACAGATTCATATGTCCTCATGCTGGGAGCAGAGTCTTCAAATATAGGCTCTGAAAGGGCATTGCTAGGAATGCCAATTGGGGTGGCTCAGCTCCTGGAATTCCTGAAGCTGTGTAATCTTCCCCAGCATCCTGAGTAGTGAGGTAGCCAGAGACCAGAGATGATGTGTGTACTGTTGATATCAAAAGAGCTGGGGAGGTGCTCATGAACCTTGAAATCAGTCGGAGTAAGCGAGGCAAAGGGGAGGATTGAAGCTGCAGAGCAGGATGTAGTTTGAGGAACAGCAGAGCTTGGTCTCCATTTTATTCTGAGGATTTGTAGAGCACCAGTTTCAACTCAGATTCTTCCAAGCTGTAGATCCAAGATGTAGTGTCCACGTTTAGTCTATCTAGAACTCAAACTGTAACCTATCTGAGAGACTGCCACGCTATCTGGGTCAATTTCTTTCACAGCATCAAGACTTGATCTCAGCAATTTAGAAATCTGATAAAGAATTTGTGTTTGTTAAAAAGAAGTGTGAAGGAGTGGCCCTAGACCTCTCTTTAATTTCTAGGGGGACCATAGAGGGAGAGAGTACTGTTGGCAGGGCCCACTGGGCAGGAAGAGCTGTATGGGTGGGCCCCTGCTGGAGCAGGATAAGAATCAGAGTCCAGTTAGAATCGGGAGGCCCCACATTTCTAGGAGAAGGCAGCTCCTAAATACATTTCTGTCCTGGCTATGAGTCAAGTCTGATTCCTGCCTCCAGCCTAAGAAAGTTGCTCAGTTATTATTCTACATATGGTGCCAGTTCCGGAATTTCTGCTCTATGCTTGGCAAGGGAAGAAACCCAAATCTCCAAGAGACAGAAAAAGAAAAGTTTATTGTGAATGTGTACCTGTTCAAAGAAAGAGTTGGTTATTTATTTATTTGATTTTATATTCTGCTTTTCAACCATTTCAAAAGTGGATTACATTCAGATACTGCAGGTATTTCCCCTATCCCCAGAGAGCTTACAATCTAAGTTTTGTACCTGATTTACAAAGAGATAAAGCTGCATGCAAAAAAAGAGAATGAGAGCTAGGTGAATGAATGTGCAGTGACTGACTTATGTAAGAGAGAATTATGTAAAGCTTTAAAGAATCACCTGAAGGAGGTCGTACAAACTGTCCTGCAGGAGCCAGTATAGAAGGCATTACTGAGAACCCAGAGAGAGGCGTTGTGAAGTGGCCAGAGGGAAGCGCAGCAGAGTCACCAGAGACAGGCACTACTGAGGGGCCCAGAGAGAGGAACTGTAGAGTAACCTGACACAACCTCGGCAGAAGGACCAAAGGGAGGCACTACAGATGGAGAAGGCACAGAGGTGTTAGAAGACGCCATGAGGAAAGTTTCTGGTGCCACAAAGTTACAACAGGCTCTGAAAGAGAGGCAATAGCACACTGAGCAGCTCCTAGCCAAGAGGACTTGGAGCGAACTGAAGTTGCTAAAGCCACCAATTATGTAACAGAACTAGAGCAGGAGCCGAATCTGATTGCGATGGCCATGATCAGCTGCTGAGCGAAGAAGGTGGAGCTTTTCAATCAGCTCGAGTAAGAGAAAAGGAAGGCTGAGGACCAGCAGTTTGGTGAATCAAAAAAATCCATTATTATGGGAGACCTAGAAGTAGCAACAATGTCTGAGAAGTCTCATATCATGGAGCTATAGTTATACCTAAGTCTGCGGTAGAAGGAAATAGTAAAGCTTCGGCAGAGATTGCGACTGGGGACACTTCTAATTTCTTGTTAAAAGAAGTTGGCTGTATGCCTAAACAAATTGTTTTACTGAACCAGGAGCCTCAGAATGTGATCATCAGAATGCAAGAAAGTTTAAAAAATGCTGCAGAGTCTCAGTGATCCTGTTGCTTGAATACCCAAGCACCGAGGTTCCTATGGGCTTACTGGATGGACAGATCTGGTCAATTTCTGGATAGTTGTGTCTACTGGTATCAAATTTTGGTATCCTATAGCTTGCCTTATCACTAGATCATGCTCTTTGTTTTCTCCTTATCACCTTGCTGGATGGTACCCGGTCACTCTAAGCTGCCAGCTGGTTATTTTGTGGGAGAGCTGTTACCTGTTGGTACCAACTTGGCTACCCCATGGCCTACTATGTCATTAGATTGAATTTTTTTTTTTTTTATCTGACCATTGTTTTCTCCTTCTTGCTGGACACTACCTGGCCAAAACCAACCTGCCAGCATGAACCCAGTTGGTTTCTGGAGAGTTGTCTGTTAGTACCAATCTGGCTACCTGATGGCCTACAACATCACTAGGTCATATTTCCTTTATCCACCCTTTATATTTTTTTTTTTTTATCACCACCTCTTCCCTAAGCCTTTGCTCTCAAAAGAGTGAAGGGTGGGTTGTTTGCAATACCTTAATCTCCCAACTCTGTTCTGAGCAATGTCCTCTATGTCCCAAGAATGTTTGAATTGTCATATACTTGTTTCTTCCACCTATGCTTATAGGTAATTCCAGGATTCTACTATTTTCTCAAGTAAAGATGTATTTTTTCATATTTCCTCTGACCCTTCTTTCATACAATATTGCATCATAAATCTTCCTTTTCTATAGAAAATTTCCCCTTCCTGTATTGACTGAAGCCTGTCAAATATCTGAATGTTTCTATTATATTCTTTCCTTCCGGTGAGTGTATTTTGAATGTCTTGAGCAAGCCTTTTATTATACAGTTTGCGTTGCAGGCCTTGAATGATTTTTGTAGCCCTTCTTTGAACTACTACTATTCTATTGATATCCTTAGGAAGATAGGGACTTCAGAACAGAACACAATACTCAAAGTGGGGTTTCACTAAGGATCTCTTAAAGGACAATATTAGCGCCTTTTTCCTGCTGCTTATACCTCTGTTTAATTAATCAATAACACCATTAGCTTTCCTTGTTACTTTATTACATTGACTGGCTATTTTCAGATCATCTGAAATTTCCCAATTTGTTTTCCACTGAGTATTTAAGGTGTCCTAAGAAATGACCTCCTGGTTCATTCCTTGGAAATGGCTGGTATATAAGCAGAGTGGAAAGTGACCTCAATTATGTCACTATGTTTAAGTGAAGCTGTCCATTATCTCACTAAAGATTTGGAGGGAGGGTATTACATTGATATATGGCAATCCGAAATGCACCTTCATCCTAGAACCATGTAAGAAAGCAAAGGCAAGTAAATAAATGTCCCCATATTGCCCTCACAAAGTACTTCCTATTCTGTTCAGCTGACTGTATAATCAAAGCAAAGATTACCCATCTAATTTTATAACAAGCCTTATAACAAGTTTGGAAAGGTGTAATCTGTTTTGAAATACACAATTTCCAACTACATTCTTTGTTCCATCTGTACCCAGATGGATGCAATTTCCCTTTAATACGTTCTGTAACACAAAGTATGCATAAGGAGGGTAATTTTCAGTAGTCCTAAACTCTGTAGGTAGAAAATACTTGTAAGCTTTAGCTCGAATTTCCAAAGCTGTGCATAAGTTTACTTTGAAAATCTGTGGATACTGCCAATAGGAATGGGGACAAATGCATGGCAAGTTACACCTGCACTTGTGCCTTTCTTTATAAGCATACTCATGAAAATCTCAAGTATGTGCATAAACGGTTTCCCCACCCTGTCTCCACTCCCTAGCACGTCTCTTGCTAGACCACAATAAAATAGGCACATTATCTTGTTCTGTATGTACTTTTCTCCGGACTACTCCCAGGATAATTTTCAAAGCTTGATATATGCATATAAATTGGAGTTCATGCGTGTAAATCCTTTTGAAAGTTGACCCCAAAAAGCATACATTTCTAGGTTAGCTCTACAAACACATAACTATAAACAGTTTATTTTTAAAGTCTATTCAAGATTGAATCTTTAAAGGTTGAGGCTGGCCCTGTGGCTCACACCACAGCATGGTTGAGTCTCCTCTCTGATATGATCAGAAGGGGTTAGGTTTGTTGAGGAAGCAACATACGCAATCCTGGGGAGGGAGGAAAGATGACTACCAAAATACCGCCTTGGCTAGCTTGAGTGCAACTGTACAGAGTTCCAAAGGAAACTGCATCCCTACCTCAGCCAGATGAACTGCTACTGCAGTGAGTGGGACTGGGTATGTGTAGAGGGAGGAGATGCAAGGAAATAAAAAAATAGGACTCCCCTGTTCCTCAGGGCAGCTATAAATTAAGGCTCATGACACCATGGACCTAGTCAAGACAGGTTCCAAACAAACTGGAAGCCCAAACAAAGAGCCAGGAGCATGCTGCCTAGCTTACACATAAAAGATCATGTGCAAAGAGAACATGCCCTAACATTTTGATGAGTCTCATTTGAATTTGTTTACATTTTCTCCAGGGTTCACATTTGCAAGCCTAAAATTAGCAAATTACATGTTTCAGCCACTGTTTTTTCAAGGACAATATGACCCTATACAGAAGGAATTTGCCTACGAAGAAATAAACCTCCAGCTCTAAAAATAAGGGAAAATATTAGTGATGGCTCTCTATCTTTAGAAGACAGCAGCATGCTCACAAAAGAAGGACATGCTCACAAAAACTGAAAGGTTAGTGTGATACAGCTGTTAGTTTATGGAGCACAGGTTCCTAAATCAGAGAACATATACTCACTGTACCTAAGTAATAAACACAAGAATAGATGTACTTGGTTCTTTCAGGTAAGATACAGAACACACCTATATTACAGTAATGATGAAATTCAGTCTGTTCCTTTTGATGAAGGGAAACAATACTACTTCATAAAAGTACAGCTCTTTCAGATAAGGGAAACTGCCTACATATTGGATCTGGCCAGGTCTTCATTTTTAGGGTAGCATAATACCTGTGTCTGGCCTGACCTACTAAGCAGCACAGGTGGCTGCCCAGAGCAGATGGAGGCAAAAATGCCCCTCTGGGTCCTCCACTGCTGTGCATGTAATGTGCCTCTGTTTTACTTTGCTCCATCCAAGTCCCTGCTGCCATTCCATTTCTCCTCTCTCTTTCAAAAGATCAGGGCTTCCTTCTGTGTACAGGGAAGGAGGAAGTGATGCTGCTACCACTGGTGCTGTGCACAGATGACAGTGGGGCCCAGAGCTGCTCCACAGCTCTGGCAGAAGTGGTGGCAGATGCTTGGAGGGAACAAGGCGAGAAAGGAGTAATTGGGAACGGAGACGGTGCTAGTGGGGATCTCGGGGTGGGAGCACCAAATTTGGATGCAGACCCCTTACGTACATTACATACCGAGCAGGTATTCAAGTGTTTAAGGTAAGAGACAACACATTCCCTCTTCAAAAATTGACAGGAAAAACAAATCCTTTGGTTCATAAGTTCATTTAGATGAAGGACATCATACTATGCCCATACCGCAAGTCTAAAGGTCAGCATTTTGTGCCTGTACAGGACTCATTACTAAGGAACAAAAAAACTGAATCCAATAGATGTCTGCAATTCAAAATGAAGAATACAATGCAAGGGGCACCACAAAAAGGTCAAAACACAAGAGCTGTTTCAACAGGTAAATATCACCATGCACCAGAAGAGTAAGCTTATCAGGGAATCATGTTTCTAATTAGGAATGACTCAGAACGCAGGGGGCTGAATTCCTCCAAGTCCATATTGGAGAGACAAGTTCAGATCTCTAAGAATCACCATCACCACAAAAGTAAAGCAGAGTTGCTTACCTGTAACAGGTGTTCTCCAAGTACAACAGGATGTTAGTCCTCACACATTGGGTGACATCATCAGATGGAGCCCAGATGTGGAAAACGTATGTCAAAGTTTCTTGAACTTTGACTAGGCACACTGAGCATGCCCTATCCCACGCGTCCACGCAGGGACCCTCTCCAGTCTTGTAACATAGAGTTATGATTAAAAATAAAAATAGGAGAAACCCAACTCCGTGGGGAGGTGGGCGGGTTTCATGAGGGCGAACATTCTGCTGTCCTCGGAGAACATCTGTTACAGGTAAGCAACTCTGCTTTCCTCCAAGGACAAGCAGGATGGTAGTTCTCACACATGGGTGAATCCCTAGCTACAGGCTGCTCCCCAACAGAAAAGGGCACCAACTAGGTGTCAAAGGGCACAACACCACCGGTGCTGTTGGCAGCAGAGGAGGAGGACAGCCTGAACCCAAACAATGAGCCCTAGGCAGGAGAGTTGGGTTCTACACCTCAAACAGGTTTCGAAGGACAGACTGACTGAACTGACTGTTGCGTTGGCCATTCCTATCCAGACAATAGTGATATGTGACTGTGCAACGAGAACTCCACATCGCAGCCTTGCAGATCTCCTCCATGGGAACTGTTCGCAAGTAGGCCGACGCTGCTATGGCTCTGACAGAATGAGCCTTGATATGATCCCCAAGATGCAGTCCCACTTGGGCATAATAGAAGGAGATGCAATCTGCTAGCCAACTGGATAAAATCTGTTTGGCAACAGCAATGCTCAACCTATTATTGTCAAAAGAAATAAAAAGTTGGGTGGACTGTCTCTGAGCTTCTGTCTGCTCCAGACAGAAGGCTAAGGCTTGCTTGCAGTCCAAACAATGCAGTGCTCGTTCGCCTTGGTGTGAATGGGGCCTGGGAAAGAATATTGGCAGGATGATTGACTGGTTAAGATGGAAATCCATCCCCACCATAGGCAAGAACCTAGGGTGCATATGCAAGACCACCCTGTTATGATAAAACTTAGTATAAGGTGGATAAGTCACTAAAGCCTGGAGCTCGTTGACCCTGCGTGCTAAAGTGACCGCCACCAAAAATATGACCTTCCAGGTCAGGTACTTCAGGTCACAGGTGCGCAGAGGCTTTTATCAGCTGAGCTAGCACCAGGCTGAAGTCCCAAGACACAGCAGTAGGCCTTAAGGGGAGGCTTCAATTGAAGCAGGCCCTGCAAGAAGTGTACAAATATAATTTGTTCAGAGATGGCCCTACCATCTACACCTTGCTGGTATGCATCAATTGCACTGAGAGATGAATCAACTGCAAAAGGAAACTTACCCAAATCGTCGAAAACTCTGACTAGGAGATGCTACAGGAGGGCATCGAGAGGGACCCGGTGACAGAACGAGGAAAAAAACATGTGAAAACGTGAGAAAAAACAAAATTTCCAGAAGGCCAAAAATAGCCAAAAGTGAGCTCACTCACACCGCGAGACTTACGGCTCCGTGGAAAGAGAGAAACTGGAGAGGGACCCTGTGTGGACAAGTGGTATAGGGCATGCTGGGCATGCTCAGTGTGCCTAGTCAAAGTTCAAGAAACTTTGACATACGTTTTCCGCATTGGAGCACCAACTGATGATGTCACCAATGTGTGAGGACTCACATCCAGCTTGTCCTTGGAGAAAGATTTCTCACCACTTTAGGCTATCCAAATAAAATGACCACCAAAGACCATTAAGTGGAATGGAGCAATATAGAACCACCAGTGAAAATATCATGAATCCCCTAGTAGCTAGTTAAAAAAACATGGCACCCATCTGTCTGTGGCATCAATATCTTCTGGATAATTCCAAAGAGAGTCTCATCAGCCTTCTCTGTTTTCATTTTTAATAAAATATCTGAGTGATGCAATTCCTGGCTCAGCTGTGCACCCTAAACTTTCTTAATCTTTTTTGTGCAGTTGAAAAATCTGCAGCTTAAGTAACTGTTAATTTAATGACTGCACTTATGTCAAATAGATCTTCAGCACAGACAGCCAGAGAGTCCCACTGTGCTGGGGAGCCAATATCAAAGTTCTTCTCTTTTGCTGCTTTTGGATCTGAATCATACACACTTTAGCAGAACACAGTAAATATTCAGAAAGCAACCCCCTGCAGAAATGCACGATGCCCTTTTGATAACAACTTGGAAAATACACCTTTTGTAAGTTCTAAAGACTTATAAGCACAGGGGTACCTGCAGTGGTGGCTGTCAATAGTTTTACATCTGAAAGACTTTAAATAGAACATTTAACACTGGGGAGTGAAGTGCACCTCCGGTATCCCTCAATTCTTTTTGGCTGATCTCCCAATATTTGCAGGGGAAGCAGATTATAAACTGTCTGATCCAGTCCAACAGAAGAGAGGATATTGCAATTTGAATTGCTTCCCCTTTTAGACTCTTTGAATGAAAGGCTTGGATTCCATGGTTATATTGTCTCAGATCAGTGTGTGAATTTGCATTACCAAGAAAGAAAAAGCCTTTATAAACCAAAGTATTTGTTGTCTCAGCCAGCACCTTCCCCAGAGTTCGCTGAAATGCTACCTGTGGTTTATTAAACAGTTATTCAGACTGCTCCCTCCTTTACTTCTCAGTTTCCTCTAATAAGAGTGCGAAACAATGCAGTCTCGGATTTAATTTTGATAAAGGCATTTTTTTTTTTTTGCCAGCACCATCTGTTCTTTAAGAAATTGCAGTCATGACTTCGGTGAGCCAGTTAGAAAGTCTAAAGGTAACAAGGGATTCCGGATCTCAGGAGTCACATCCTGAACATGGAGGGCCAGCGTAGGTAAGAACATAAGAACATAAGAAAATGCCATACTGGGTCAGACCAAGGGTCCATCAAGCCCAGCATCCTGTTTCCAACAGTGGCCAATCCAGGCCATAAGAACCTGGCAAGTACCCAAAAACTAAGTCTATTCCATGTAACCATTGCTAATGGCAGTGGCTATTCTCTAAGTGAACTTAATAGCAGGTAATGGACTTCTCCTCCAAGAACTTATCCAATCCTTTTTTAAACACAGCTATACTAACTGCACGAACCACATTCTTTGGCAACAAATTCCAGAGTTTAATTGTGCGTTGAGTAAAAAAGAACTTTCTCCGATTAGTTTTAAATGTGCCCTCTATCAGCAGTAAGATCTGTGAACAGGGGCCAGGAGTCTGAAAAAAGTCTACCATACTGTGTTCTCAGTCTAGACTCCTGGTGCGTGGCCCTCTGTGACCATGCATCAAAACACATGCTCAGCAAAATCCTTGGCCTTCCTCCTGCCTTAGATTTCTCTTAGCACAATTCCACTTCTGCCCATGATGCTTTCCTAAAGTCTTAACAGAAACAAGAATTGTGGAGTGTATCAACAGCTTAGCACGGATTCATCTCTGCCAGTTTCACTAATACAAACACTAGTATATTTTTTGCTTCTCCCCCTTAAATGTTACATAGTAGGCACAAATTAATATTAGAAATATACTATTTAGAAAACTAAAAAATTAAGCGTACACACATACAGTATCTGCAAGTTCATTTAGCAAGACCCTGCCACAAGCATTCTTCACCCAGTCATAACACAAGTTGCTGAAACCAATGA